>NC_140370.1:18435000-18745000 GCF_054491055.1 Hypomesus nipponensis
CATATCTGTAGTGATCTCCATCCTGGGGATGAGCAGAGGAGGAGGAGGGGTCTCCAGTGTACAGTATATGCTTCAATAAGAGAAAATCATATTGCATACCCCCCCTCAGGGAGCCCAGAGGCTGCAGACTGACAGAGGCTGCAGACTGACAGAGGCTGCAGACTGACAGAGGCTGCAGACTGACAGAGGCTGCTGACTGACAGAGGCTGCAGACTGACAGAGGCTGCTGACTGACAGAGGCTGCAGACTGACAGAGGCTGCAGACTGACAGAGGCTGCAGACTGACAGGCTGCAGACTGACAGAGGCTGGGGAGCAGTTTGGTGTGAATGAACAAACATTTTTAATCCAAGTAGATTACATAGTACATCCCAACCAGGGACTGTACAGCAGAAAATCAGAAACAGTTCGACAGTATTTCAGAGTCAAGGAGACATAACACCATACGTGTCACTGACTGTTGGATCTCCTGTGTTGACCTAACTTCCTGTGCTGTAACCCTACTTCTTGTGCTGTGATCCATAGATATATATAAACACTAGATGTTTCGTCCGCGTTACTGGACAACGGAGTCGAACGTCCGCACATGGCGGCCATCTTGCCACAGGCAACTCGCTCACCCATAACATTGTGTTGACGCTACATGTACTTTTTAAATGACCATAACTTGCTCAATTTTGCATACTTTTGCATAACACTGCATACTTATGAATAATTCTGTAATTTAAAAAAATAATAATAGAAGTATGCAGTGGAATAGCGACATCTCTGACGTTGATAACAAACCAAACCGTTTAAAAATCGGTTGAAAATTGAGCAAGTTATGGTCATTTAAAAAGTACATGTAGCGTCAACACAAACGTTATGGGTGAGCGAGTTGCCTGTGGCAAGATGGCCGCCATGTGCAAACGTATGCTAGACGCCGCTGTAAGACATCTAGTGTATATATATATCTATGCTGTGATCACCCTTCCTGCGCTGTGACCTGACCTTAGTCCCGCCCACGCTGATGATGCGGTACACGTTGCGGTTGCTGTCGTAGAAGAAGGACACTGTGACGGCATGCTTGCTGGCCGGGATCCAGTTCCTCTTGGTGGCTGGGTCGATCTGGAACACATGAGCCCTGGCACTGAACACAGGTTGCTCCCTGCGGAGGAGAGGAGAGCACATGAGCCCTGAGCAGACTGCTCCCTGGGGAGGAGAGGAGAGCACATGAGCCCTGAGCAGACTGCTCCCTGGGGACGAGAGGAGAGCACATGAGCCCTGAGCAGACTGCTCCCTGGGGAGGAGAGCACATGAGCCCTGAGCAGACTGCTCCCTGGGGAGGAGAGGAGAGCACATGAGCCCTGAGCAGACTGCTCCCTGTGGAGGAGAGCACATGAGCCCTGAGCAGGCTGCTCCCTGGGGAGGAGAGCACATGAACCCTGAGCAGACTGCTCCCTGCGGAGGAGAGGAGAGCACATGAGCCCTGAGCAGACTGCTCCCTGCGGAGGAGAGGAGAGCACATGAGCCCTGAGCAGACTGCTCCCTGGGGAGGAGAGGAGAGCACATGAGCCCTGAGCAGACTGCTCCCTGCGGAGGAGAGGAGAGCACATGAGCCCTGAGCAGACTGCTCCCTGGGGAGGAGAGGAGAGCACATGAGCCCTGAGCAGACTGCTCCCTGCGGAGGAGAGGAGAGCACATGAGCCCTGAGCAGACTGCTCCCTGCGGAGGAGAGGAGAACACATGAGCCCTGAGCAGACTGCTCCCTGCGGAGGAGAGGAGAGCACATGAGCCCTGAGCAGACTGCTCCCTGGGGAGGAGAACACATGAGCCCTGAGCAGACTGCTCCCTGCGGAGGAGAGGAGAACACATGAACCCTGAGCAGACTGCTCCCTGGGGAGGGGAGGAGAGACACATGAGCCCTGAGCAGACTGCTCCCTGCTGAGGAGAGGAGAACACATGAGCCCTGAGCAGACTGCTCCCTGGGGAGGAGAACACATGAGCCCTGAGCAGACTGCTCCCTGGGGAGGAGAACACATGAGCCCTGAGCAGACTGCTCCCTGGGGAGGAGAACACATGAGCCCTGAGCAGACTGCTCCCTGCTGAGGAGAGGAGAACACATGAGCCCTGAGCAGACTGCTCCCTGCTGAGGAGAGGAGAACACATGAGCCCTGAGCAGACTGCTCCCTGGGGAGGAGAGGAGATTTAGAAAAGGGCAGAGAGGAGGGAAGAGGGAAGGAGAGAGAAAAAAGCAGGCTTCAAGCTTAAACTGGAACTTGCTAGTGAATGTGTCTCCCTCTTCCTCTCTGTGTCTGTACCAGTCAGCCTGGCCTGTACCAGTCAGCCTGGCCTGTACCAGTCAGCCTGGCCTGTACCAGTCAGTCTGGCCTGTACAAGTCAGTCTGGACTGTACCAGTCAGCCTGGCCTGTACCAGTCAGCCTGGCCTGTACCAGTCAGCCTGGTCTGTACCAGTCAGTCTGGCCTGTACCAGTCAGCCTGGCCTGTACCAGTCAGTCTGGCCTGTACCAGTCAGCCTGGCCTGTACCAGTCAGCCTGGCCTGTACCAGTCAGCCTGGCCTGTACCAGTCAGTCTGGCCTGTACCAGTCAGTCTGGCCTGTACCAGTCAGCCTGGTCTGTACCAGTCAGTCTGGCCTGTACCAGTCAGCCTGGCCTGTACCAGTCAGCCTGGCCTGTACCAGTCAGTCTGGCCTGTACCAGTCAGCCTGGCCTGTACCAGTCAGTCTGGTCTGTACCAGTCAGCCTGGCCTGTACCAGTCAGTCTGGCCTGTACCAGTCAGCCTGGACTGTACCAGTCAGTCTGGCCTGTACCAGTCAGCCTGGTCTGTACCAGTCAGTCTGGACTGTGCCAGTCAGTCTGGCCTGTACAAGTCAGTCTGGTCTGTACCAGTCAGTCTGGCCTGTACCAGTCATTCGGGGTTTTGCCTGCATTGTTGTCTGAAACGGGAAGTGGTCACACAGGAAATTGTCTGTCTACCAAAACCTTTAAAACTCATCCCAGCCTGCCCTGCTCCCAGCCTCTCTGCTCTGGCCAGTGTTGCTGTAGTGAGGTATCCTGGATACAGGTAAACATTCCAAAGCAACAGTGCCACTGGTGTTCTAGAATGCTGCAACAGCTGACTGACCTAAACCCATAGACATATATATATGTCTATGCCTAAACCCCCTAACCTCCCCTCCCCGATCACCTCAGTAATAACACAGCCTGAGCATCCTAACTAAGAGCATCTGCTAAATGACTAAATGTAACCAATCACTGGGCTTACAGCCTGAGCATCCTGACCAATCACTGGGCTGCTACTGGAGCAGGACAAGTAGGACGCCGGATCATGGTGGGTCTGTCAGGGGCTACTCTCTCGCACACACACACACTCTCTCTCTTGCACACATACACACTCTCTCGCACAAATACACACACTTTTACAATCTATTTTTCACTGTTTCTATATGTCCAGGTTGTATATCTTATCTCTCTCTCCTCTTCTCACCCTCTCTTCCTCTTCCCTTCATCTCCTCTGTCTCATTTTCCATTTAGTCTCTTCCCCCTTTCTCTTCATGTTCTCCCTCTCCTCTCTCTCCATTATCCTTTTCCTGTTGCTCCTTCGCTTTACACTCCTCTCTCTTTCCCTTCTCCCCTTCCTTGCTCTCTCTCTGTGTCTCATTCCGTCTCACTCATCTTCCCCCGCCTCGCTCTCTCTTGCCCCTCCTCTCTCACCTCTCTCTCCCAAACCTCTCTTTCTCAAACAACCTCCTCCTCCGCCCTTCTTGCCTGCATGTCAGTGTCGAGGTCCAGGCAGAGCTGTTAGAACAGAACTGAGGTGTTCTGCAGCTCAACAGCCAACAGGGACACAACAGACCACTGAAACCTGCATCCATTAACTACATACATTGGCAAACACAACAGCTCCAAAAGCACTTCAGTCCACACGTCCTAATTACAAAGTGTTACATGTATGTGAAACCAACAGTGATTCCCAAAGCATCCCTCAACTCGAGTTTACAGACCAACTAAAACGAGTTCTCCAGATCTTAGGGTTGTTGGCAGTGGTCCATCCTAGCCTCGTTCTTGACAGATCCTTCATAATGGTGGGCTAGCATGATATAATTCCAAGATCAGGGTGTCGAGTCGTTAGCTGTTAACTTTCACTGTTAACTGTCAAAAGTTGTCACCGTCACATATCTGGTTGTCACGGTTACATACCCAGTTGTCACGGTTACAAAGCGAGTTGTCACCATGTGTCACTTTCCCCCTCAAACTAACAAGGTTTTTTAGTCCTAAACAGGCTCAATGTATGACAGTGTTGTAAGACCCGTGGACCCTCTTGAGGAGAAACACGTACCTTTCTCGATGGTGTGGAAACATCTTACAAGGAAAGAGAGGCACCTTTTCTGTGGAAGAAGAGGATTTAAACGCAATTAAATAACCGTTCAAGTCAAGCTTTGAGTTACAGAGCCACGTAATAAGCTTGTGTCTGACAGAAGAGAACAGCCCAACTGAATAACAAGCCAGTCGGGGCGTCTCATTTGTATACAAAGTGTTACCAATACACACGAAGGTCATCGATCTGTCTGCAAATGCAAAACTTTTTTCCTTCACTCTCTGCCTCTTTTTTCATGGCAACAGTTGCTAGACTGGAACCATCTTGGGATAGATAGCAGATTATGATAATGAACACTCACCCCATTGCGCAGTAAAAGATTAATGAGAGCAGTTCTTTGTCGTCCCGTACGTAACTTACAGTGTTGCAGACCACCGCTGCAATTCCGGGGCTGTTCTCAAAGTACCGTATAGTGCCCCACCGGTTGCTAATTTCACTGCAAAGCGCAACTTCACTCTCGTTGCACGACAACCGAGTGACATCAGAATCGATTTCGTCGGAGTTTCGCTATGGTGGCAGCGCTAGGACAGAACCGTTGAAACGGAGTGCGCGTCTCGTTAACAGAAGTGGCATCGGTCCGATAGATCATGGACGAGATATCTTGGTGGTACTTGGTTGCACTTCCATAACATCGCAACGCGTTAGCCCGTGAAGCATCTTATACCGGTGTGTTCCATATACGGAGCTCTGCGTTGGTTACTAAGTGTTGCTTGGCGCGAGCTAGTTAGCGACGAATTACGGTGGGAGAGACGAGCGCTGACAGCTGGTGACTTCTCTGTGCCGTCGGCTCCAGTTGCGGGTCAACATCGCCACTTGTCGGTTAGAGTCGGTTATTTAATCTCTGGCATCTCACATGAGGGAAAGCAGAGCATAATAGGCATGTTTCATACATTCTTAAAGTTAGGAAACGTTGTTTAAAATCCTACTATTCCCGGGAGAACAAAAAACTATAAAAATGCCGATGGATCTATAAACAAGTGACTTCCAGAGAATGGGAAGCAGGTGATCAAGGTAAACAGGAGCACATAGTTCTCGTGTCCTCCTCTGTGTATCTGCGTTTTACACCAGAAAACAGATATTAGAATGTTTTAATCAAACTCATAGCATCAGAACTTCAGAATTATAACTTAAGTATTATAACTTAAGCATTATACCTTTTAACACAGATAAGGAACATATACACAAATAAACAAGTTAATTTCACATTTCTATAAACATTAATTGTGCGTGCAATAACTTTCCTGAGATGTACAGAATGATTGGTAAAAATATATTCTAATTTTAAAATAACACACAAATAACAAATTTAACACATGAGACAGTCAATAAACCAGCCAGCCAGTTCCTATTACCTGCAGGCCTGAGTGCAGCAATTGAAGCACAAACAGGATCACCCTGGTCATGATAGGAGGATGACACAGGACAAAGACTCTCAGGGTCACTATGTACACAATCACCCAGATAAAAATGTTTATACACACAATGTTTGCACACACAACGACTGCTGGTAGTGCACACCGTCAGGTTCCACTGTGAGAGTCCAGGTGGACTCAATGTTTTAGTGTCTTTGATGGTCTTGGTTCTGCTGGTCCTGGTTCTCACGGTCCTGGTTCTCACGGTCCTGGTTCTGCTGGTCATGGTTCTTACGGTCCTGGTTCTCACGGTCCTGGTTCTGCTGGTCCTGGTTCTGCTGGTCTTGGTTCTGCTGGTCCTGGTTCTCACGGTCCTGGTTCTGCTGGTCCTGGTTCTCACGGTCCTGGTTCTCACGGTCCTGGTTCTGTTGGTGTTCCCCGTGCCTGGCCCCACCCCCCTCCCCCAGCAGCAGAAGCATCTCCCCCACCAGCGCCTGCAGGGCCCTGCCCAGCTGGCCCCCGCTGTAGGGCCTCCCCAGGGGGGGCACATGCACGAAGGCCACCCTGCCCCCGCCGAGGAGCAGGGACGTGTAGTAGGTGTAGTCACACAGGTACCTGGGGCAGACAGAGAGAGGGGAGAGAGATGGAGACAGAGAGAGGGGAGAGAGATGGAGAAAGAAAGAAAGACAGTTAGAGGGGGACAAAGGAGACATTCATTTAGGAGACACTTTTATCTAAAGTGATGTACATGGGAGATTTGAACCTGGGATCTCTTGAGCTGAAGTCATGTGATCTACCTCTATCCCCAAGAAAAATTAAGAGACAGAGAGAGAGACAGAGAGAGAAAGAGAGAGAGAGAGAGAGAGAGAGAGAGAGAGAGAGAGAGAGAGAGAGAGAGACAGTGAGGTGTGGTGCTCACCTGCCGGCATCCCTGGACACAGACAGCTCCACCTGCTGGTGAGAGGAGCCCAGGCGTCTGCAGACCAGCTCCATGTCCAGGTCAGAGGTCAGGCAGTCAGGCCCTGCCTCCACGCAGCACTGGGAGGCTGGGCAGAAGCAGCTGTTGTCCAGACGACAGTAACCATGGTTGTGGCCATACTGCTCCAGGGTTACCGTGGTAGCGATGCCAGACACACCCACATGGACCACCAGCTTGTAATTGACAGAAAGGAACAGTTTACCTTAACTACGGTAACACACTGGCCTGCAAGCAAAAGCTCTATGTGATCAGATCAAACCAAATCTAGTTGTATCAACCTTATAACAAGCAATGTCACAGAGGGCTTCACATACGCCCACAGAACTGCACCTAAACCAACAAATGTGATTGGCTCCCAGCTACCTGTGGCTGGTGGCATTTCCATAGCGATGGCAGTAAGCGCTGGATGGCCTGGTACTCAACAGGAAGCTCGTATACCTGAAGCTCCACCCCCTCCCCCAGACCAAGGCACTCCAGTTCCTTTGCAAACCGGAAGCAGGAAGTGCATGAGGAGCAGGAAGTGCATGAGGAGAACACCCGCTATCAGTCATGTTAGACTGTTGTGTCATATCAGACAGGCTGGTTACCTGAACAGCCACCCAGCTGGCGTTGACAGCATGTTCTCCAAAAGGCTCAAACCCTGAAAAGACAACATCAGCCTTCACCTAGCAACACACCTGCATCACCTAGCGACACACCTGCATTACACATGTATGAAGTCAAATTAGAAGAAAGAAATTGCATCTGCAGAAAAAGATTTGCATCTGCAGAAAAAGATTTGCACCCGTAAAAAAAATGTTAGTCAAAAATATTTCGCATAATACAAATCTTCCGGGTTCTGAACTGGTTGCAGTTCCACTCTAGCTCCACATGAGTGCTCTAACGGTCGAGTGCAGAATGAATGGAGGTCTATGGAGCGGTACCCCTCAAAATCCACTTTTCTCAGGATATAATTTTTTGTCTAGTCATTTGAATTCTAAATTCGAAAGGGGAGGCAAAAAAACCCAACACACTGCTGGCTGTTAGATTTTTTTTTAAGTCGCCTTTCTGTTTTAAAAAGCCTTGTAAAATGTAAATGACGTCATACACATCGTACGTCCAGATAATAGGTGCGTTCGACTTCATGCGGCACCGGTGTCGCCTGCAGCCCGGCTGTCTTGAAGCAGCCAATGGCATTCTCAGCTTCAAGGCAGCCGACTGTCGGCGCACGCATGAAGTCGAACGCACTTAATGAAACTAAAAGAGGGGTGCATTTTGTAAAACATAAGATTATAATTAAAATATAATAAAACCAACTTTCATTGGTGAATTTAAGTTGTGTTCTTTTTTGATGTTCTTGATTTGAATGATTTCAAATTGATCGGCTGTCAAAAAGTTCGTTTTTATTTTGGTGAAAACCCAACTAATTCCACTTTGCACTGCCCCTAGTGGTCTGGAGAACGATTTGGTGTGAACTTGAAATGCAGCGTTTCTGCAGATGTCGTTGTGTTTTGTGCTAATGCTGCGGTGTTCTCGGTTAATGCTGCAGTGTTTTCGGCTAATGCTGTTGTGTTCTCGGCTAATGCTGCGGTGTTCTCGGCTGATGTTGGTGGTGTAAACCAATGCTGTTGTGTTGTAAGTAGTAGATTGTTTTTTTTTTTTAAATGTAGCGTTTTGATAAGTGTTTCGTTTTTGTTAATGTCGTTGTGTTGTGTGTTAATATTGTTGTGTTTTCAACATGTTTGCTTCGCTAATGTTGCTGTGGTGTGCACCCGTGGGCCACCGTATGGTTCTGCTTTGAATGCCATCAAGCGGAATCTCTGGTCGTAGTCAATCCTTTACTAACCAATCACCATTCAGCTCACCAATCACTCACAGAACGTCGTAGAAATGGAGACACAGGAAGCCTTCTGACAAGTTTTGCTTCAGAAGCCGATCTAATCCAAAAATGTAGGCTATTCTGTTTCAACCCACAAAGAAGCATAGGCTTACCGATTGGAAGTGAATAAGGCTACTTTATGAAATGTTTCGGGTGGCGATTTAAAAAATCTAGGTCTACATTAAATTCTGCAGCTATTTAAATTAGCTATTATTTATTTATTTTCCTTGGAGGGGCACTTTGAGTCGAGGAGGGCAAACGGGCAGTTGCCCGGGCAACCTTTGACCATAGCCTGTGCACGTCCCTGCTGCATGACCAATGATTCACAGAAAGGAGCAAGAACATACAAGAACATTCAAATCTGTAACTGTTTAGCGTGAAATGTAGATTACGCATATAGATTTCTAAGTAGCCTACAGCAAAAATGAGGGGAAACAAGTGCCTCAGAGTGATCACTCACTCATTCGCTCAAGCAACTCGTGTGAAAAATGAACAGCTTGTTTGTATCCATAAGATAACAACATCAAGAAGACAGCATAAACAGTCTTGCATCAACGACTCACCGGTCACAATCACCGTCTTCTTGGTGGCCATGTAGTTATTATATAAGTTTCCTTCTAATTATTCATATCCCGGTGAGTTTAGTTAAATGTGTCATCCATCTTTCCCTCCCTATTGCCGCTCTAATTCTACGTTTGTTGTCAACTCAACCGCAGCAGTTCAGAGCAAAGCTGAACCACAGCGTCATCTGCTGTTGTGGTGTGCTCTGTTGCACAGACAACTGTTTACAGCAAATTGTACAATAAGTACACTACCACTTTCTTTGTCGTCATTATGACACTATAGTTGAAAGGCTAAGGACCCTTATGAACAGAGTGAAGGATACAGTGCATAAAGTTGACACCCTCCACCAGGCATTAAGGGTGCTACTAGGCAATAAGAGTGTGTTACCAGGCAGTAAAAGTGTGTTAGCAGGCAGTAAGGGTGTGGTACCAGATAATAATAGTGTTACCCGGCAGTTTAGGGTGTGTTACCAGGCAGTAACAGTGTGTTACCAGGCTGTAACAGTGTGTTACCAGGCAGTAAAGGTGCATTACCAGGCAGTAACAGTGTGTTACCAGGCAGTAACAGTGTGTTACCAGGCAGTAAAGGTGCATTACCAGGCAGTAACAGTGTGTTTCCAGGCAGTAATGGTGTGTTACCAGATGATAAGAGTGTTACCAGGCAGTAAGGGTGTTGCCGGGGGAAGTCATTAAACCGTTCCGTCCCGTGGTCGTAGAGTGGTTCCATCACAACCTCCGGTGGCCTCAGGGATGACAGCGTTCCATCTGCGCCCAGCCCAGCGGTGACTCACCCTGCTGGGGTCCCAGATGCACACTGGCCTGCTTGGATGGATAGAATAACACACTGCTGCAATAAACACTTCTGTTGCTTTTAAACATGATGCTTCTTTTTTTGCTATGAAATCAGAAACAATGTTTTTTTCTCATAAGTGGGGATGAAGGCTCTGAAGGGCTACCTAGACACAAACACACATGCAGGAAGCCTGTTCACCACCCACACATTCTGCACTGCAGTCCTTATCCTTTCCCCTCCCTCCTCCTCCTCCTCCCTCCATCCCTTCCCTCTATTCATTCACCTGCTTCTGCGTCACTACCCATGTCAGTGTTACCATGGAGACTAATGATGCCCTTTTTGTGTTCTGTGGTGCTGATGCAGTCGACAGTCCACAGACGTCATCATTTCCTGTTCATCCCCCCATCTCCCTTTTCCATCCTCCTCCACCTCTCCTCTCCTGCTTGTCTCCGTCCTCCTCCACCTCACCTCCTGCTTGTCTCCGTCCTCCTCCACCCTCCTCCACCTCACCTGCAGCTGGTCTCCCTCCTCCTCCACCTCACCTCCTGCTTGTCTCCCTCCTCCTCCACCCTCCTCCACCTCACCTGCAGCTGGTCGCCCTCCTCCTCCACCTCACCTCCTGCTTGTCTCCCTCCTCCTCCACCCTCCTCCACCTCACCTGCAGCTGGTCTCCCTCCTCCTCCACCTCACCTCCTGCTTGTCTGCCTCCTCCTCCACCTCACCTCTCCTGCTTGTCTCCCTCCTCCTCCACCCTCCTCCACCTCACCTGCAGCTGGTCTCCCTCCTCCTCCACCTCACCTCCTGCTTGTCTCCCTCCTCCTCCACCCTCCTCCACCTCACCTCCTGCTTGTCTCCCTCCTCCTCCACCCTCCTCCACCTCACCTCCTGCTTGTCTCCCTCCTCCTCCACCTCACCTCCTGCTGGTTTCCCTCCTCCTCCACCTCTCCCACTGCTCCTCCTTTTCACCTCACCTCCTCTCTCTAAATGGACAAATAGTTGTAATAAATTGGTCTTGGTGTCTTTTCTGTTTGAGCAGACAGTGCTGTGTTGGGCTGGCCCCCAGGAGGGGAAGTCTGTCTGAGGTCTGTACCTTTACCAGCCCCCAGAATCAGGACTGAACATGCTTTTTCTCTGTTCCTGTTTTGTGGTGTACCACAACAGTCTGTCAGGGAACTCTCTTCCTGTCAGAAAGCACTTCCTTGTAATGTCATTATAAATAGACGCTTTCTTGGAAAAGCCCCCCATTGTTCCCCCTGACCTATCAGATGAAGACTAGAAGCCCCCTGACCTATCAGATGAAGACTAGAAGCCCCCTGACCTATCAGATGAAGACTAGAAGCCCCCTGCACTTGGTTGAATGTTGATATAAATGCATACACAAACACAGCAACATAACCACAAACTACAGCTTTTCAAGGACTAGGTATTCCTTTGTATTGTGGTATGATATGTTGTAAAGATGACGTTGGAACACTGTGAAGGGAACACTGTACAGTACAAAGTTTCTGTGAACATTATCCGTGTCGGGCGTGCCCCTCCCTGGTCTTCCCGCCCCGCCCTGGCGACCCTGGGCGTTCTATTCTATGACATCAAACCACAATGCACTGCGCTGTTTGCAGTTTACCCTCAGTCTCCATAGCAATAATGACAAGCTCGGCCCCTTATTTAAATTGAACCGGAAATAAACGTCATTTCGGGCCAATCTCCTCGCTCTGAAATGACATAATGGAATTTTTAGGGATAGAAACCGTGCAGAGGGTTGGGCGCGCGCATAGCAATCTTGCCACCGGGAAAAAAGACCTCAGCCGCGTGAGCAGGAAGAGAAAAAGGTTATCGCTTAAACCTGTAGAGCTAGGTAAACGAACAATCAAATTGGCAGCTTTCAATACTAACAGCTGTTTAAAGGTTAGTTATAGAGAAAATATATCGTTTTACTTTCGCGATTTTACCACTGATCGTCTTCATGCGTAGCGCGCCCCAAACCCTCATGTGAGGGTGTAGAATGGAAACAGCCTTCTGTCCCAGTGTGCTAAGTATCCGAGGGCTCTCCAGCGTGTTGTCCCAGAGCAGCATGATGAAGAAGGAGTTGAGCCTGGCCCTGACGGAGCAGAGCTCCAGCCTCAAGCCCAGCCTGCGGGACGCGGACGGCCTCCTCGCCTCTCCGGACCTGGGGCTCCTGAAGCTGGCCTCGCCAGACCTGGAGCGGCTCATCATCCAGTCCAACGGGATAGTGACCACCACCCCGACCTCGCAGTTCTTGTACCCGCGGTCCGCCAGTGACGAGCAGGAGTTCGCGGAGGGCTTTGTGAAGGCGCTGGAGGATCTTCATAAGCAGAATCAGCTGAGCGAGGGGACGTGCGTGCAACCGGACAGACTGGACCTGGTCGGTACCAACGCAGCCCCGGTCTGTTTACCGTCAGACCTTCCCGTTTATACGACTCTAAATGGATATGGAGCGAGCCCACTGGGCACTACGGTTAACTATTCCACTGACACTACACCCTTCCCTCCGCCGCCGTCTCATCTGCTGAGCGCGCAGCAACAGGCGGCTGCGGCAGCGCTGTCACGACTCCAGGCTCTGAAGGACGAGCCGCAGACGGTGCCGGACATGACGAGCTTCGGCGACAGCCCGCCGCTCTCCCCCATCGACATGGACAACCAGGAGCGCATCAAGGCGGAGCGGAAGAAGCTGCGCAACCGAATAGCGGCGTCCAAATGTCGCAAGCGGAAGCTGGAGCGGATCTCCCGTCTGGAGGATAAAGTGAAGAACCTTAAGACGCAGAACACGGAACTGTCCTCCACCGCCACCGCGCTGCGAGAGCAGGTCGCCCAGCTTAAGCAGAAGGTCATGAACCACGTCAGTAACGGTTGTCAGCTTCTCCCAAACCAGGTACAAGCCTATTAAAGACGCCCACCGGTACATACGGCCTGCCTTCGGCAGTAAGGACACAGATTAACTGAAACGTTACCCTGGCGTTTACTCTCAGCAAACAGATGCAAACTGGGAGTCTGATGGAACTGGAACATGGCGGTATTTTACCCAGGCTGTATTAAGGCGGCCAAGCCGTTTAAATATTTTTTTTTGTAGCAAACTGACTGCTGCTGTTCCAGTGAGAGCTACTGCAGCCCGGACCACAGTGCTGCCTACATCCGGGACAATCTCATAATGCAGCGGGCTAGCAGCATCTCTACCGTGTAATATAATGCCTTACTTGTTTACAAGCACTTATCAATGACAAATAATGTATATTTTTATTTACCAAAACATGCGTGTCTTATTTTATATCGTCTTTTTTTTTGGGGGGGGGGGGGGGGGGGGGGGGGGGGAGATCTCTGTGCATGTCCTGTCGTTGTTGAGTACAGGAGCCTAATCCTATTTGTATTTACAATAGCCTATATACATGTGCAGTTCGTTTGCAGTCGGTCTCTTGATGTGTTGAAAACTCTGTGTAGCCATTTAACGGGATTTTACCTCTCAAAAGTGACAATTAAATTCACTGAATTATTTAAGTTGTGTAGCTGCTTGTCTGTTCTTTTGTATCACGCCGGTGGTTAAACAAGGTCTGGTTACGAGGATACCGAGCCCAGCACATGCGGACCAAACAAGGAGCCGGTGCTGGGAACCGCGACCTCACGTTCCTCAAGTTGCAGGTCTCCATGGAGCTTCGGTGAGATCACGCCACCTCGTGGCCACATGGTGCACCGTTAAGGCTGCTGGACCTGAACAGATATTCTATGGTGAGTTGTACAGTACATCGCATAGTACATTACTCTACATAGTAAAGTATCAATAGCACATGTTAGATATATCTTATTTCAAGACTGCCGAGATGGCAAAAGTACACACATCCTTCACTCAAGTAGAAGTACAGATACTCATGTTTAAAAGGACTGGTAAAAGTATTGTCAACATCTTTTCACTCAAGGTAAAGTAAAGAAGTATCTGCTCTGACATATACTTAGTAAAAAAGTAGCCATTACTACTACCTGTTAGGCCTCACATCCTATAAGCACATTAATACAAAAATGCACAATAGACACACAGTGCATTTGCCTGGAATCCTGTTTGACGTGGACAATTTGGAACATCTCCCTCATATATGACCATGGGTGATGAGGAATGTCTCTATTCTCAGTCATGTCCATATCGCTAACTGCCTCTGTCTCATCCATAACATACCTTCTGAAAGGAGATGAGAGAGGGGGAGAAGAACAGAGAAGCCAAAAATTAGTATATTAAAGCAGAGCACAGTACAATAGAGTACAGCACAGTACAAAAGAATTAAGTCCTCATTTTTTTTTATTGCCTTCCGCCTTGCTCCATGGTAGCTTAGTAAACTAGCTTACGTTTGTTGTGCGTGATAGCCAGGAAATGAAAAAAAGACAAGCAATGACAATAAATAATATTGATCATGCCACCAAATACAGATTAAAACTAAAGTAACAAGCCTGGTTTGAAAAGGTAAAAAGTAGAAAGTACAGATATTTGTGTAAAACATTTAAGGAGTGAAAGTAAAAAGTTGTCAGAAAAATGTATAGTGAAGTACTGATACCAAAATGATCTACTTAAGTTTGTTACGTACAGTAACAAAATATTTTTACATCCCATTTCTGGCAGACTGCTGAGACAGACAGGTATCAGACAGACACAGACAAACATTAGAATCCCAGAAGTAATATTTCTCATTTATTAATTCCTCAAAATCTTTAGCAAACCTGGATTTACAGAATTACAGCACAATTCACACATGACTAAAACCCAAGGAAATGAACTCCCATATTTTCAAGAAGGAAGATGGGAGGAGCCTAACAGGAAGATGGGAGGAGCCTAACACGAATATGGGAGGAGCCTAACAGGAAGATGGGAGGAGGGCTCACAGGCAGGTTAACAGCTGTAGCAAAACACAAACAAAAAATGTTAAACAGTTAATGTTAACTTAAAGTTAACAGATGCGGTAAAAAGTGTAGAAAGTGTCTGTCTATTCTGCTTCCCTTGTTTTAAGCGTTGACTGAGTCCAGTTCTGACTAGTGGCTCCCTAGATGGCTCCCCTAGAGGCCTGGAGCAGAACTGGAGCAGAACTGGACAAGATGTCCAACAGCCAGAAGCTGCCTGGGAGAACCCTTCCACACCTGGGTCAGGGTCACCATCAGGACCTGGGGTCAGGGGTCACCATCTGGGTCAGGGTCTAAGGGTTACCATCAGGACCTGGGGTCAGGGGTCACCATCTGGGTCAGGGTCTAAGGGTTACCATCAGGACCTGCGGTCACCATCTGGGTCAGGGTCTAAGGGTTACCATCAGGACCTGGGGTCAGGGTCTAAGGCAGTGGTTCTTAACCCTGTCCTCAGTGAACCCCTGTCCTGCATGTTTTAGATGTTTCCCTGCTCCAACACACCTGATTCAAATGCATGTTCGTTACCAGGCTTCCACAGAGCTAGATAACGACCCTTTAATTTGAATCGGGTGTGTTGGAGCAGGGAAACATCTAAAACATGCAGGACAGGGGTTCAATGAGGACAGGGTTAAGAACCACTAGTCTAAGGGTTACCATCAGGACCTGGGGTCAGGGGTTAACATCAGGGTCAGGGTCTAAGGGTTACCATCAGGACCTGGGGTCACGATCAGGGTCAGGGGTCACCATTGGGGTCAGGGCTGCTCTGCACATGCTCAGTAGAACACCCAGAGGAGTGTTTAAAGTTCCTCTCTGCTGTAGAACACACACACGCTCACACACGCTCACCCACACACGCTCACCCACACACGCTCACACACGCTCACACACGCTCACACACACACACTCACAAACGCTCACCCACACACGCTCACACACACACGCTCACACACACACACACTCACAAACGCTCACACACGCTCACACACACACTCACAAACGCTCACCCACACACGCTCACACACACACGCTCACACACACACACACTCACAAACGCTCACACACGCACTCACAAACGCTCACCCACACACGCTCACACACACACGCTCACACACACACACACTCACAAACGCTCACACACGCTCACACACACACTCACAAACGCTCACACACGCTCACACACACACTCACAAACGCTCACACACACACGCTCACCCTTCCTGTTCTTGGCTCTCTGCACAACACTTGACAGCCGTCCTTTCACCACCATGCTAGCAACACGCCGCCGCCACCACCACCATCACCATCATCACCACCACCACCATCACCATCACCACCACCATCACCATCATCACCACCACCATCATCACCATCATCACCACCATCATCACCACCATCATCATCACCATCACCATCTCTAAAACATTAATAAATAAAGCTATAAATAATGTATAAATATAAACGTGGACATAATTGAAGTGATAAAGCATCTTTGTGCCTGAGCTCCAACATAACCTCGAGAACATTCACATCACTTCCATCCCCAGAACTTTTAGAAGAACTGGGTGACATCACAATGACGTCACCATGACGAACATTCTTTAGAACACCACATCCTCAGGTAACAACAAAGGGGCCAGTGTGTTTACACATCCTGTGTGTGTGTGTGTGAGGGAGAGAGAGAGTACGTGTGTGTGGTTTACGCAAGATAATTATCCTCTTGAGAATGTGTTGCACTCCAACGTGGGAGGAGCATCTCAACGTTGTGTCCTCAAATCTAGAACAAGCTTGTTCACACCAAACATCCAAGTTAGAAACCTCACATTCAACAACATGCACCTCTCCAACAAAACCTTGAATAAACAATAAATCTTTTTTTTTTTTTTTACTATACGTTCCTATACTAACCCATCTTTTAAAATGATCCTCCTATTATTGCGTAGCCCGCCACCCCTCTAGAGACAAGGAGGGTTGTTGCTAGTCAGTAGGAGGGTTGTTGCTAGGCAGTAGGAGGGTTGTTGCTAGGGAGTAGGACAGTTTCTGTGCCCATAAGTCCTGCTACCCCAGATCACTCCAGACTGACACTAAGTTAAATTCTGTCATCTTGATTTAGGAATGTTTTTTTTGTGGATATCTTATTATGGGATATGTTTGCAAACATAATGTTGTATGTTTATCAGCCACTGATTGGTGGTTAGAAGCCAAGGCCAGACATACCGGCCAATCAGAAGCCAGAGAAGGGACCACATACATACAGGTTGTGTGTGTGTAGGGCTCTGTGTGTGCGTGTAGGGCTGAGTGTGCGTGTAGGGCTCTGTGTGTGTGTGTAGTGCTCTGTGTGTGTGTGTAGGGCTCTGTGTGTGTGTGTAGGGCTGTGTGTGTGTGTGTAGGGCTCTGTGTGTGTGTGTAGGGCTGTGTGTGTGTTCAGCAGGCACAGTCCTGGTGGGCCCGCTGTGGCTGCTCAGTGAGCTGGGGCCCTTGCTTGGCCCCGGTCAGGGCGGGGTCAGCGTTGTCCAGACTCTCAGACATCCTCTCACAGATCACGTCCACCAAACGCTCGAACGTCTGCTTCACGTTAACGTTGTCCTTCGCACTTGTCTCAAAGTACTCAAACCCTGGGAGAGGGGGAACAGGAGTTAAGCAGTAATACCTTAACAGCATCAGAACCAGGAGTTTGAATCAGTCATGACAGATGTTCTCCTCCACTGGTCACAAACTAGATGGTTATACCCTAACCCTGAGTGTGTGTTTGTTCTAGCGTGTGTGTGTGTATTGTAGTGTGTGTTTATGTGACAGCCTCACCTAGCTGGTCAGACAGCTGCCTCCCTCTTTCTGCAGCCACCACCCTCTCATCCTCCATGTCGCACTTATTCCCCACCAGCAGCACCTGGGCGTTGTCCCAGGAGTATGTCTTGATCTGGGTGGCCCTGCGCACACACACACACACAAACACACACGGTTAACATATACGCTATACAATCATAACCACATCCAAAAACATCAGTGACACACAGAGAAACACACAGACAGACAGAAACACCCAGACTCACCAGTCCTGCACAGCGTTAAAGGAGTCTTCGTTGGTGATGTCGTACATGAGGATGAAGCCCATGGCTCCTCTGTAGTAGGCTGTGGTGATGGTCCTGTATCTCTCCTGCCCTGCTGTGTCCTGGAAACACACACAAGCACACACACACCACCCACCGCACACACAAGTTCTTACTCGTACAGTGTATATACAGTGTCTGTGCATGCAGGTGTGTGAGGGCATGTGGGTGTGGTGTGTGTATGAGTGTGCATGCGTGTGTGTGTGTGTAGTGTGTGTGAATGTATGTAGTGTGTATGAATGCGTGTGTGCGGGTGTCACCTCCCTGTCCTCCCTCACCCAAATCTGCAGCTTGATCCTCTTGTCGTTCCTGTAGATGGTCTTCACCTTGAAGTCTATTCCCACCGTGCTGACAAAGGCCGGCGTGAACGAGTCGTCAGCGTAGCGGAAAAGGAAGCTGGTCTTGCCGACGCTGCTGTTGCCAATGATGAGGATCTTGAACATGTAGTCAAAGTTCTGGTCTGACGTCTCCTTCTGCCCGTAAGAGGCTGTTGCTGACGCCATCTTCTGACAGGAGGAGGAGGGAGGAGGATGAGTGTGTTGGTGTGGTTGTGTAACCGGTGTGAACTGGTGAAACTCACTCCTCTGGTATGTAATGGCCACCCGCATCAACAAATAGCTAGCTTTTCTTTGGCGTGGCTGGTAGTGGTGGCACTTGGAAGTCAAGAGGTGAGTTCGACATCTTGTGGGAGTGGACATTGGCCAGATACCTCTGACGAAGCTTGCAAGACCATGTCCGTTACATACCCATTCCATGTGTGTCTGTGTGAAGGCTGTGTCTGTATATCGGTGTGTGTGTTTACATGTCTGTGTATGTAGCTGTGTTTTGGTATGTGTCTGTGTGCAGGTGTGTCCGTCAAGTTCAACAGTAAAGAAGTATGAGTTAAACTGGGTAAACCAATCAGAGACGGAGTGTACTGTGATCATGTTTCTGTATAGGAGGATCCAGTCAGACTGAAGCTGGGGTGTGTAGCAACCTGAAGTCTGACAGGAACACTTGTGGTTCTAACCTTCCACTTGTGTCCTACACCCATTCCCTCCTCTCTCCTCCTCCCCTCCTTCCTCACTTCTCTCTGTTTAGTAGGATGATCATGTGGAAGGTGAACTCAGGGAGAACATCAAGCTATGTTTATCCTGGATAACACAATGTTTACTACGGTCCATAGGCAAACCATAACACGAGCTGTAGCGATAACAACAAGCGATAACTTGTACGTAACGGCGGAGCGAGACCTGTCTCTGACCGAGATAACGGGAGCGGAAGCGGTAGGGCTTAAACTAAGCATCGGCTCACCCGTATATTCAGTCAGTGATAGAACAGCATAACCCTTCACCCTGTGAGCAGCATGATAACCAGCATACAGGCAGTATTATAGTGCCTATGTGTGTCGAAACTTGGTCATGAATATATAGTCCATATGGTCCGCTTTTCAAAGCGTTGCAGAGAGCTGCGTTGCATTGCGCTGAGATGAAGCTGGTTTGAAACACTGACCAGCTGGTTAGCTTGCTAGCTAACAAGCTTTAATACCGCTTTACTGACACTGGCTGATCCTTGCTTGCAAACAAAATGCTGCTACCCCGTACACTGGCGATATTCATTAAATATTCTCAGTAATACAGAAAACCACACAGGCAGTTAAAACATGCACGCAACCGATAATTATAGCAGCTCCCAAGCTAGCAGGACCACCCGGCTCTGAGGCTACCTAGATACTCAGAGGCTAGCTAGATAAGCATCCTAGCTATGTCAAATGAAGGTTAGTCTTCCTTATTTCATCACCAAATTTCTGTCCTTTACATCTCGTCTTTTTTCCTATATCGAGAAATCCCATTTCGGTGTAGTTATTTGTTGCCATGCATCTGTAAAGAGATTAGCCAAAGGCTTACCGTGAAATATCCGTTTTATCTCGCTGCTCCGTTGCAGTCTTGGTGGTGCACCTGCAGGAGCTTGAGCGTCTGTCGATTGACTGCCATGGATGGGGCGGGCTCGTAAGGAGCTAAAGAATGACTGGCAATTTAAAGAACCAAACAGCATCTTGGGCGTGCAGGCCCCGCCTACGCTGCCCTTGCCTCAAGGGCTCCGTAGTATTGACTTCGATCACCGGGGGAGAATTATTTATTTAACAAAATTCCTTAAATATCCATTTATCAAAATAAATGTTAGACATATGTTCTTATCAGCATATATTCAGTCAATCAACCTAAAGCCTTTGTGTGTGTGTGTTTGATCACCAGTACTGGTCTCCTAGCTTGTGGACCTGGGACTAAGCACCTCCGTCTGCAAGTGGATATTCCACCTCCTGACAGGGAGGCCACAGGTGGTGAGAATCGGTGACCGCACCTCATCTGTACTGATCACCAACACAGGTACCCCCCAGGGCTGCGTGCTCAGCCCTCTCCTGTTCTCCTTGTTCACTCACGACTGTGCGGCAACGCACAGCTCCAACCTCCTTGTTAAGTTTGCTGACGACACAACCATTGTGGGCCTCATCTCTGACAGTGACGAGTCAGCCTACAGAGAGGAGGTTGACACCCTGACATCATGGTGTCAGGACAATAACCTCTCTCTCAACATCAGCAAGACCAAGGAGATGATTGTGGACTATAGGAGGCAGCAGGAGGAGGAGCACGCACCCCTACTCATCAACGGATCTGAAGTGGAGAAGGTCAGCTGCTTCAAGTTCCTCGGGGTGAACATCAGCAACAACCTCACCTGGTCTGTTCACACGGACAAGTTGGTCAAATCGGCCCGTAAGTGCCTGTTCTTCCTGAGGAGACTGAAGAAGTTTGGTATGGACTCAGTCATCCTCACTAACTTTTACAGATGCACTATAGAGAGCATTCTGACTGGTTGTATTACAGTGTGGTATAGGAGCTGTACAGACAGGGGCCGCAAGGCCCTACGAAGTGTGGTCCGTTCTGCTGAGTTCATCATCGGCAGGCAGCTCCCAGCCCTACAGGACACCTACCACACACGTTGCCTAAGGAAAGCCGGCAGGATTCTAAGAGACTGTTCCCACTCATCCTTCAGTCTCTTTACCCCGTTGCCTTCTGGCAGGCGTTACCGCAGCATCCGGTCGCGCACACGCAGACTGGACAACAGTTTCTACCCAAGGGCCATCAGGCTTCTGAATGGACACTGATATGGACATTGATTTACTGCACACTAGTCACTTATACACTGTCACTTTCAGCTACTGGTTGCAATATCAGTAACATTGCACTACTGTACCTCGCCACCAGGCTCCTGTATGGTCATTGACATAGTCACTGATCTGCAATTTTGCACTATTATGCTGTACTCCACTTAGGTTAGAATAGGTTATAGGGTTGAAATAGGTTTTATGTGCATTTAGGGTTAGTATATTATTTTATTATATGGCAACGACGGTACGAGCTTTCTGATTGGCTAATGGGGAGTCATGCCAGACGCGTATTGCCCTCCTCAGCGGTCAATACGGCTCCGTATTGCCCTCTGACGTCATCTTCAAAATGAGCGACGAGTCAGCTGCTGAGTTTTACTATCCAGATGATGCTGAAAAGATTTGTCATCGAAAGTGAGGATGAAGACTAGACTCTTTTAATCACTTGTGTCGTTATTTTGTGTTGAAATTAAACCCATTTTAGCAGAACCATGTTGTCCGCTTTCTATCAAAAGTAATGAGTTGCTAGGCAACACATGAAACACAGCGTGAGAAGACTTGAGAGCTAGCTACAATTAGCCTAGAGGTACCATTTATTTTCGTTTACAAAATGAAAAGAAGCTAAAAATGCCATATAATAAACTACTTACTAACCTGACTGTTCGGTCATGCCGGGAAATATCAAACTGAGGCTGATATGGCAAAGCCGAGGTTTGATATTTCCCGGCATGACCGAACGGTCAGGTTAGTAAGTAGTTAGTATTATACTATTGTATTATTTATTGTTATCTGTAATTTAGGAAGTTTTAGTATTAGGGTTTGGCCTGGCTGCCAGCCCAACTTCTCCCCGCCCACAAATAAATTTGGTCGGGAAGTTGGGTCTGGAGGGTCTTGTATTGGGAACAACTACATAAAACCAGGATTGGGACGGACCAATGAAATTGCCAGGGCGGGCTTTATACGATGATGGACAGATGATCAACAGTAACGTAATCAACAACGTCACAAAAGAGCCCTTGGGTTGAATTCGTTTTCAACAAACCACATATTACGTTGCTCTGATTGGTTGTAGGTCTATCCAATTGAGCGTAGAGGCATTTGTTTTACGAGTTCGGTTGAAACACGCCCCGTAGTCACAGCCCAACGGAGAGTTTTCAGACTCATATTCTGACTAGAATTATGAGTATGACAACGTCAGGCTAACTAGGGTTAGTATAGGCGATTATTTCTTGCTATCTGTATATTTAGGAAGTTTCACTTATTTAAGCTCAGCATAGATGTAAATTATGTTCTGTGTACTTATATGTTATGTTATGCCAGGTGCTTGCGTTATCTTGTCTTAAGAATTTCAGTGCCCAGTCTGACCTTGTGTTGTTCTGTGTACCTGACAAATAAAAGACTTGAACTTGAACAGTAAGCCTGACTGAACACAGAAAGGCAAAGCATGATAACGTTTATTTTATTGGCAAGTTACAGACAAACAGACAGAGGGAGAGAGAGAGAGAGAGAGAGAGAGAGAGAGAGAGAGAGAGAGAGAGACTACAGCAAATGGCTGTAGGTGGATTGTCAAGGCTGAGCAGAGGGAGAGACGGACAAAGAGAGAGAGAGAGATGGAGAGAGAGGAGGACAGGGACATGGAGGAGGAGAAGAACAACATTTCTCAGAGGAGAGAATAGTCCTGATCTTTAACTACTGATAGTTTATTATCTGTAGAAACCTGAAAGTGTTTTTGCTTCATAGTTGAAAGTAAGTAAAACATCTGAGTGGTGTGAGAGAATCATTTAAATAACCATCCAGCCAGTCAGCCAGCCAGTCAGCCAGTCAGCTAGTCAGCCAGTCAGCTAGTCAGCCAGTCAGCCAGTCAGCCATCCATCCAGTCAGCCAGTCAGCCATCCAGCCAGTCAGCTAGTCAGCCAGTCAGCCAGTCAGCCAGTCAGCCAGTCAGCCAGTCAGCCAGTCAGCTAGTCAGCCAGTCAGCTAGTCAGCCAGTCAGCCAGTCAGCCATCCATCCAGTCAGCCAGTCAGCCATCCAGCCAGTCAGCTAGTCAGCCAGTCAGCCAGTCAGCCAGTCAGCCAGCCAGCTAGTCAGCCAGTCAGCTAGTCAGCCATCCATCCAGCCAGTCAGCCAGTCAGCTAGTCAGCCAGTCAGCTAGTCAGCCAGTCAGCTAGTCAGCCATCCATCCAGCCAGTCAGCCAGTCAGCTAGTCAGCCATCCATCCAGCCAGTCAGCCAGTCAGCTAGTCAGCTAGTCAGCTAGTCAGCCATCCATCCAGCCAGTCAGCCAGTCAGCTAGTCAGCCATCCATCCAGCCAGTCAGACAGTCAGCTAGTCAGCCATCCATCCAGCCAGTCAGCCAGTCAGCTAGTCAGCCATCCATCCAGCCAGTCAGCCAGTCAGCTAGTCAGCCATCCATCCAGCCAGTCAGCCAGTCAGCTAGTCAGCCATCCATCCAGCCAGTCAGCCAGTCAGCTAGTCAGCCATCCATCCAGCCAGTCAGCTAGTCAGCTAGTCAGCCATCCATCCAGCCAGTCAGCTAGTCAGCCATCCATCCAGCCAGTCAGCCAGTCAGCTAGTCACCCAGTCAGCCATCCATCCAAAAAGTCAGCCAGTCAGTCTTCCACAGGGGCGCCGTATTGGGGGGGAAAGCTAGGACGATTCTAAGGGCCCCTGACTGACAGGGGCCCCAAAAAATAGAAAAACGAATAGAAATCGTCAAAAAATATAAATATATATTTTCTTTTTCATGGGGCCCAAAATTCCTGGCGGCGCCCCTGGTCTTCCAGTCAGTCAGCTGAAGCTAAACCAGATGATCCTGATGCTGTAACACGCTGCATGCAGCTTTGGAAACATACCTTTATAGAACTATTCATCTCCCGTAACAAGATTTAAGCGGCAGTGGTCCAGCCTGTGCTATTAATTAACCACAGAACCCAAAACACCACAAACACACACACAGAGGAAGGTGAAGAGCTTTACCATATAAAGTGCTTTGGTTTTCTGTACATACAGGTCTCACCTTTCACAACATGTTAACACAGAGACAGTGAGGAGAGAGAAGGGGGAGTGTGTTTGAGAGAGAGGGTGGGTGAGCTTGAGGAGAGATGATAAAGTGTTAGAGGAGGGGGGTTGGGAGAGAGGGAGGGGGAGGGAGGAGAGAGAGAGGGGGGGCAGGGTCACATGACATGCTGTCAGGCTGATGGAAACTGTCCTGGGGGCAGAGTGGAAAGTACAGTAGCCTAGCGTTCTGCTGCCATGGCAACGCTGCCCCGCATCGACCCCTCCATCTAGCACACACACACACACCGCCCCTCGGCATCATGGGACAGGCACACAACACCAACAATAACAATATGAAACTTTCATAATGGACAGTGCTTCTTGTTTTTCAGTTGCTTTATAAATGTAATGTTTGTAATGTTTGTCCATGTCACCAGCTCAGTCGTAAAGAGTTTAACTACAGATCAAGAGGTTGCAGGTTCAAATCCCCTGTGTACCCTGTGTAAAGCATCTGCTAAACTAACACATCTTTACTATTATTAAAGTGTCTGTTAATTGAATATTGTTATTATTCATCAACCTGAAGGTCGATGGAAGCAGGATGGTTGTTCTGCAGCGCTTCCTACTGGTCACCTCCTAGCAGGGTGGTGATTGGCTCTAGCCCTTAGTAGCAGGGTGGTGATTGGCTCTAGCCCTTAGTAGCAGGGTGGTGATTGACTCTAGCCCTTAGTAGCAGGGTGGTGATTGACTCTAGCCCTTAGTAGCAGGGTGGTAATTGGCTGTGGGCTACAATGTAAAGAGCCTGGAGTTGAGGGTGGAAATTAGACAGGTGAAGAAAAAGCAGGTTTACAGTAAAAAAACAGATGTAAGATTAGATTAAATAAACTTACACACAAATAGGTGATTCTTAGCTTAAGTGCTCGTTATGGGGTTAAGGTGAACACCAGATTTCACTCTCTTAATCGTTCCTTTGTAAAGCTTTAGTGTGTCATTGTGGCTGCATCTCCCCCACCATCCACCAGGGGGAAGACTGAGCTCACCTGTCCCCAGCACAGGAAGAGGAAGTGGAGCAGGACTGGGGGATTCTGAGTATTGCAGTTTGGCTCAGAGCCACTAAGGGCACTGTGGAGCTAGTGGAACATCACTTCCTCCAGAAAGTGGTTGGCAGTACGAAAACACATTTCCTCACATTTCCATCAATCCTCCCTTCCTCCTTTCCTTCCTCCCTCCGGAATGTCTAAACAGGGACAGGGTTCTGGGGTTATGTTCCAGTTCTTGTGCAGGTCACACCCCCACTACCCTCCCCCTCCTCCCAGTCTGTTGACAAGGTCCTCACAGCCCCTAGCAACACGGATGTTGTAGGGGGCAGGCGGTGAGTGCCGCCAAGATGGCATCTGCTGTCCGTCACACCAGGCTCCTCCCCCTCAAGGGGCGGGGTCTCCTGCTCTGACTCCTCCCCCTCCTCCTCCATCGTGGGGCTATGGGGCACCATGCTCAGGTACCACTCCCGGTTGTCCTCCAGGGTGTCCAGGAGCTCCTGGGCATCTGGGTGCACCAGGTCTGCCCACGTCTCCCACAGGGGGTGCACGATGTAGTCTATGAACCCCACCTGGAGAGAAGAAGAGAGATGTAGTCTATAAACCCCACCTGGAGAGGAGAGGAGAAGAGAGGAGAAGAGGATGACAGAGAGATGTAGTCTATAAACCCAACCTGGAGAGGAGGGGAGAAGAGAGGAGAAGAGGATGACAGAGAGATGTAGTCTATAAACCCCACCTGGAGAGGAGGGGAGAAGAGAGGAGAGGAGGATGACAGTGGGTTGAGAGAGAGGGGAAGGGAGAGAGGGAGACAGGTAGAGACACTGGGAGGGAGAGAGACAGAGGGAGAGACCGAGAGAGAGAGAAGGAGAAGTAGAGTTGACCTGGTTCTTCTCGACGGAGGCATTGTGTTTGTCACACATGGGGCTGATGTCCATGCCCCGCTCCCTCTCTCGGTCCCCCTGAAGGAAGAACTCCTGCATGATGCGCTCTGTCCAGCGGCGGTACAGCTGCAGGGGCTTGGTGGGGTTACTGAGGTCTGCACAGTGCACCATGTTCTGGAGGACCTGCACACACACATGTAGTTCAGTAGACTATCCCAGTCTGGTGAGAGAGGTGAGAGGTAGAAACCAATAAGTGATGTTTGTGTTTCTGGCTACCTGGATGCGGTCGGAGTAGTTGTCCAATAGGAGCTCTCCTGAGCTGGTCACTTTCTTGGTCTCCACCATGGTCTTCAGATCAGCCAGCAGGGTCATGTGCTTGGACATGTCTGTAGCTAAGACCTACACACACACACACACACACACACAGCACACAAACACATACATCCAGCACACACATAAACACCACACACAGCACACCAGAGAGCAGTCAGTATCTGTGTGTGTGAGAGCGTCTCACCATGTCGATGACCAGTTTGCGGAGGGACTGTCTCTGCTTCTTGGGAAGGTTCTGGAAGATGTCACAGCTGGGCTCCTGCAGCAGCCTGAAGCCCACTGCCAGGTGGTGGTTCTCCAGGACCGACGAGTCGTTATACATGAGGGCCAGCTCCGAGTCTGCACACACACACACAGTGCAAACACGCATGGATCATTTATTTTACTGGCAGATATTAGAATGAGAATAGGGGAGATTTGTGTGTGAGTGTGTGTGTATGTGTTTGTGAACTCACTGGTGTTGATGAGGAACTGGTTGGAGACTCCAGGGTGGTCAACATCATGGATGGCAGCAGCAAACAGAGCAGCCAGGATCTCTAGATCAGTAAACACACCCTGACACACACACACACACACCATATACACACACCATATACACACACACCACACACCGTATACACACACCATACACACACCATATACACACACCATATACACACACACCACACACCATATACACACACACAGGTTTAGGTGTGTATATGTCTGTGAGTATGAGTGTGTGGTGTGTGTGGTGTGTACCTCCAGTGCAGGGCTGGACAGCAGCACGTGTGTGGACTGGACCACGTCCGCAGCGTGGATGTTGTTGTGGTAGGAGGTGGAGGAATACTGCTGCTCCAGCATCAGCAGGAAGCTCAGCAGGCTGGAGGGTGGGATCTGGAACGACTTCAGCAGGCTCCTCTCCTTCACACACACACACACACACAGGGGTGAGGGAGGGGAGGAAGGAGGGGTGAGGGCAGACCTGGAGGGGTGAGGGAGGGTTGAGAGCAGACCTGGAAGATGGTCTCCATGGTGACGGTGAGGGGGCGACAGCCGGAGTACTTTGAGATCTTGAAGATGTCCACGCCCCAGCGACTAATCCCCTCCAGCTCCTGGAGGAAAGGACACGTCATCTTGGAGACCACACATGGGGCCTGTACTACGAAGATTTGGCATTAGCGAGGTAACTTCAAGTTCAACCCAGGGTTTTCTGTACTACGATGCTGGATCACTTGTTACCAGGGCAGATCGCGATGGTAACACATGCTGAACGCCTAACCTGGTCAGAAGCAGGTTAAGTTGGAGATCAGAGATCAACCGGTATAAAAGCCCCTCCCACTAACTCATTCTTGAGAATAATGGCGGCACCGTTCATAGAAGATCCTGTGGAGCTTGGTGCGCGGATTGTGAGAACTGCGCTCAGAAGAGCCAGAACATCAGAATCAGAAAGGTTTATAATCGCCATGAAAGTTTGCACAGACAAGCAATTTGTTTTGGCAGGAAGGTGCATACATTAAAGGTCACGTGACGTGAAAACTTGACTTTAGGAGGTTATTTAACATGAATGAGTTCCCCTAGCCTGCCTTTGGTCCCCCAGTGGCTAGAATTTTCGATAGGTGTGAATCAAGCCCTGGGTGTTCTTCTCTGCCTTAGAGAAAATGAAGGCTCAAACGCTCTGTTTGAAAATCTGCTGCTTGTGACGTCACAAGGAGCCAGATAATCTGTCCCGCCCATGAAAAACTGAGCTACAATCGTGCGAAGGCAAGTGCGATATCGGTTTTTCCTGGAGAGACATCATGGCTAGCAAACGAACGAAGCATAACAGTTGCTCAGTTTTTGGATGTACAAATCAAAACAACACAACAAAAAGTATTTTTTTAGTTCCTTCATCCAAGCCTCTGCACAGCCAGTATCTTTATTTTATTTTCACTTGAAATGCGCCGACACAACTTTCCAAAGTTTTGTATGTCTGCGCCAAACATTTCAGCCACTACTGTTTCCTCAACTTGAGCCAACACAAAGCTGGCCTTGCTGAAATTAAATTCTGGATCATTACTAACTCTCCTTGGTCAAGCTACAAACCTTAGACAAGTAGGCCTAAGTTAGCTAACGCTATATCATTTTGTTGCTTTACTGTATATGGTAACCCTTACAAAAAAGAAATATACTTTAAGTTTATTTTGTAAGTATACTTACTATAAAAAGTATACTATTATCATGTTACTTAAAGTATACTAGCAGTGTACTTATTTATATACTATTTTTTTACTAAGTAAACTGAATTGGCCCACTTTTTAGGTCATTTAGTACACTTTAAAGTACACTTATAGTGTATTTCAAGGTTTACTTTTGAAAACTGTAAAGTAACCTGTGTAGTGCACTTTCAGTTCATCAAGTATACTTCCTAAAGTACTTCAAAGTATACTTTGGAATACTCTAAAGTAACCTGTGTAGTGCACTTTCAGTTCACTAAGTATACTTCCTTAAGAGCCTCAAAGTATAATATGGGTAATATTTTCAAATACACTTTCAATTATTATAAGTACCTTAAAAGTAGGCTTGATAAATCTAATTTTACTATGATTTACTAGAGAATTATAATGTATAGGGGCCCCTCTGATCTTGTATCATATGGCAAGATCGGAGGCCCTCTAATACCCACACTATAGATTTTCATAATGAGCGACTGACTACACAGACATTGCATTTGTACGAATCCAGTTCTTCTGATTAAACGTAACAGTCATTTAACTCATGGTTACAATGGTAAACCAGCACAACAATGACAATTACCGCGGAACAAAACACTTCATTCTAAGCAGACACATTTAAAAAACGAAATTCATGAAGTTACATTTGTATTTTGAACATACGGCAAACTTATCAGCACATTTTAACACAATTTACCGCCTTGCATCATGGGAATTGACTAGACAATGAGCCACACTATCTTAATTATTTCACGTCGTTGTTTCGTTCTTCAGTCAGTTTGACAGTATAACCTTCAAATTCTCAAGTAGCTTTTTCGTTTTTTTCCATTAATACTCCAAGTGATAATTATTAGTATAAGAGTACTGTATAGGGCTGTTTTAGCAGTAATTAAGGTTACAGCTTCAGTAACAAAAAACGATTCAATGTGCAATGCATAATACATTTTCGTAGACATGAATAATTAGAATGAGATGACATGAAATTTAGCCTGTAATGTACTTAAAAATTATTTGGACTGTTTTTGCTGTATAATAATAGAAATCGTACATCCTACTCCAAAAGAAATGTATACCATTTTCTGTTTCTAAGCATACATCTTAAAAGTATATCTAAAGTGAACTATTTTCAAAGCATACTTAAAAGTACATCAAAAAAGTGAACTTTTTTCTTAGTATACTTCTTACAAAAGTGAACTATTTTCAAAGCATACTTAAAAGTATATCAAAAGTGAACTAAAGTGTACTATCCATATTTTAGTATAGTTACATATACTTGGTTTTTGTAAGGGAACCTAGCTTGCTATCCTGTGGCTGTAACATTAGCTCTGCTGCTGACAGCTGAGTTACTGTTGCTAATGTAAAGGTAGATGGCATCAAGTGTGTGTGTGTGAATACAAACGCTGTAACGCCAGTGTTGTACCCTTCTTTGTTATTTGGATAACCGTTATGCTGTTGGTGTTATGGCTCGCGATATCCGCCTTTCCCCTCATTGAAATTATTATGTGTGTGCACCTCTGCAAACCAGGGTGATCAGATGAGAATGGGCAAATTCGAAGCATCTTACAGCAACGGGGCTACAAGCCAGGGCTACGTTTCCCGAAAGCATCGTAAGCCCAAGTTGATCGTAGAGTCCATCGTACGATGGATCTTAGTTGTACGGGCCGTTTCCCGAAACCATCGTAGCTAAAGAGCCACTTGAAAATACTTGTAGATTAACCACAGCTCCAGACCAGTAGTGTGCCTTTGGCCGGCCCTGTGTTCATGTTATTCCTATTCACTGGTTCACTGGGGTGTCTCCCCTTACCCCTTCAGTTGTCCTTGGGTTGCTTTGACCCATTTTCTAATTATTTCCATATCAGAAATGTGGGTTTCCTTCAACCAAAACATTTCAAACCAAAATGAACAATGTGTATGGTACCGTACAATGCTCTTCACAAGTTAAATAAATGATCATTTTACTACTTTTATTGAATTCGGATGTTTCATTCACTTTTATAGAATTTTTCAAAAAGAATAAATAGGACATTGAAAGAAAGAAATTGTGAAAACCCCCACTAAAGACTCAAAAGTTTAGGGACATTCATTCAGTCATTTAGTATCTCTTCTCATATTCCAGTTTTTCTATCTCCAGCGTTGTTTTATTCAGGGCCCCTCACATTGTCTGCTGCAACCTGAAACAAAGAACATTGTCCCTTTGCAAGGCACACTTGGAGAAAGTTAAAGGTGTCCACTGGTGACTACTGTGTTTCAAGATTCCTTGCTTATACCTTGTGTCTTTGTCTTGGCCTTGAAGTGGAGGCCCTAGGCTCAGGGGGAGGAAGAAGTTCCTATTCCTGCTGAGTTTAACACCATAGCAATTTAATCAATTGAGTCATATTTGAAATGAGCACTTTTAGGACTTGTGTCTCGTGTTCAGACCACCACCATTAGCAAGTCATTACAGACACTTCAATCACAGTCACACGTTCAGACACTCTCACCATCTGTGTTGCAAGTGGTAAAACAACTCAAAAGTGTACTCCCAAAGTGCTCTCTGAGCAGGCAGACACAGTATCCTGACCATCTAGGACCTCCACTTGAGAAAGTAAATGGTATATTTGATCAATATTCAGCAACCACAGATGGCATACATACTGTCGTATGACAATTAGTTTCACTGTTACCTCTGTATGGCACAGTGGGACAACAGTGGGTGGTGGCAGCAACATCACTGTATTTCCTGTCACTGCAAAAAACAGTAATACATTTCACTCCTACAATATTCATCAATAATTGCGGAAGGAAAATGGTCTCATAGATTACTTGAGCTGCTGCCACCAGGGACTAAAGACACGCCCCCTTCCAGTCCTTCCATCAGGGGGCGACCCTGATAGCTGGAGAGGGCCAGCTCTTCAGCAGGAGTGAAGTCCTGTGGAGGAGGGCAACCCCAGTTTTCTTTGTCGAATTTTTCTTCCCTTTGAATGGAAGCAATTGTATTGTTCTACAGGCCCTTTGTACCTATACCAATATCCTACAAAAGGGACTGACTCAGGCAATTCAGCCTTGTAGGCCTACTTGTTGGCCTTAAAATATGTGCAAGTATGCCTACTGCTACTTACCATTTTGAATTATGTTTTTATATGTATTTTTTATTTGCTCCCACGATCGTTTGCCACTGCCAGGGTTGCAACTAAAATAATACAGCAACAAGTTTAATGCTATGGAATGCACACGTGTAATTATGGTCACATCCTGTGCCTGGGGCAGTGATATCCATAAGTCATGTAGCTTACGCATTTACAGCGACAGCGTCTTCTATTTTCTGCCAGCTTGGCAGCAGCGACTTCGTTGACTTTTGCCTGTTTATATGATTATATGTCTGTATTCCTGATATGTTTGTATTACAATATTTCACGCAGGAGGAGTAGACAAAGTTTGTAAGATTATTGTCCGCTCCTCCTCCATGAAATATGCGGCTCTTGTTTTGTCCATGTTTGTAATTGGACATACGGTGCAAACACCACCCTTTTATGTGAACGCGCACGTCTCTAGACTGGAAAGATCTGGGTTGAGGTAGAGAGTTGATAACCGCCGTTGTGATACCGTTTATCGTGATTGCGATTGTTACGCTTCGTGTAGCCGGGTAATTGAAAGTAATCTAGAGCATGTTGATCTTGATTCATAGTACAGGCCCCTGGTCTGATCCAGACCCTACCTGTTCTAATCCAGAACCTACCTTGGCGAGCAGGTCCTCCTGGCCGGAGCACACCCCAAAGCGAGGGAGGACAAGGCCGGGGACGAGGCTGGGGGTGAGGCTGGGGGTGAGGCTGGGAGCGAGGCTGGGAGCGAGGCTGGGGGTGAGGCTGGGAGCGAGGCTGGGTTTCTTCACCACGCTGATCTGGGACATGGGCTGCTTCTCCTCCTCGATTGGGACGTCCATGTCATGCTGCTTCTCTGTATGGCAGGAGGGGGAGAGGAGAGAGGAGAGGGGAAGGAGGGTTAGAGGAGAGGAAGGGAGGAGGGTTAGAGGAAAGAGGAGAGGAAAGGAGGAGGGAGAAAGGGAAAACCTACCCAGGAAGGTGCTGGAGATGAACTCTGACACCTGGTTTCCTGAGCGACTGGTCTCTGACAGCTGAGTTAGCTCTCTATTCAGCATCCTCTTGAACTGAAACAACAACAAAAGTCAACAACAACAATTACACAACATGATCATTGTTTGTGTCAGTTGAAGCACCGTGGTGCTCATCCTGCTCGCCGAAGTCATGGTTACTACTGCACGAAGACCGCGAAATCCGCGCGGCGTTCTCTAACTAGCGAGCTCGGACTCTGACTGTATCGGTGCTGTTTCCCGAAATACCGAAAGAGTGTCATCGGAGGACTGATCAGCTACTGATCATCACTACTTTGCGTGTGTAAACACAAGACACCACGAGTACTGTCCCACGCAACTACAGCAGCCAATCAGCTGCTTGCTGCAGCCACGGTGGGGGTGGGGGAGATCAACTGATTGGAGCATTAGGTCTGGAGTGGGCGTGGTTGAGAAGCTTGGCTGAATCAGGTTGTTTATAACCCGCGTCTTTAGTCGAAAAACTAAAGTTTGACATTGAAAATGTACGTTTTGGGCGAAAACTTGAAAAATAAAACCATGTATTCAAAGAAAAAATAAGTGTACTTATTTTTTTTTCAGGTTGAATAAAATTTCGATAACATTTTGGAATCATTTTGAATAAGTTAGTAATTTTAATTTTTCACTTTCATATTTTCACAGTTTCACATTTCATGTTTTCAGATTCAAAACTTTTTTTTACGGCTTCCATTTTTTTCTTTGTGTTTCAGTTTTTTTTTTTCGAGTTTCAGGGTTTTTTTTTCAGTTTGAGTTTTATTTTTATTTTTTTTTAACTTTTGTCCCCGATTTTGCGTAGGAGGCGTGGCTTCAACTCAGAGGTGGGAATTGTGAGTGACAGCCTAACAAAGAGGCAGAAGACTCGGCAGTCGGCTTGGCGTCCGCTCCACCAACCCAAACAAAGTTAGGGGCGGCATTTTCCGCCGAGAGGGGCAGCTTTTTCCGCATTTTGTGTTTGGCGGCCTCTGCTGGCAAAAAAAGGTATTACGATTGTGTTCGTGAGAGTTGTTCCGTTTACTGTGATGGGGGGGGGGGAGGGACGACACGCCCGGGGTGCCAAATGTGCTAGAACCGCCACTGTCTGCGTATCTATCATCTATGACACAGGTTTTCACATCTATTTTGCGTGCCATATATACGCCAAATCGGAGATCACTAATTACACGTGTGTGGTAAATATTGAGATGATAGTTGTCTCGAGTTATTAAGAGTTAAATCAGAAATCTTTTTTTTTTATCTCCACAGCCCACCCTTCCATAGCTGGCAAGAACCTGGCCTGTATCTATATTTTTTTCTTATTTAAATATAGATAAGAAAAAAAGATAGGCACACACACCAGGAAATATAAGATGTAGTCTATAGACTACATCTTATATTTCCTGTGTGTGTGCCTATCTTTTTTTCTTATCTATATTTACAAGAATGCTGCTCGTTGTTGGTGGCAAATAATAATTACTGGTTGTTATTTAAAGGTGGTTGAGGTGAACATTACCCCACAAAAACGTGTAAAAAATACATTTGGAAGATTCGATATCGTGAATCTCCGTAAAATCAGAGTCTGAAGGATGACGTATAATGGATTTCTGATTGGATATTGTTTCGTTTCACGTGATAAACTCGGCGTGTGTCCTCGGTGTTCCCCCCACACATCAGGATTTCTGATTGCAAATATTCAACACGTTGAATATTCAACATGTTGAATATTTAGGATTCGCTATTGGGGCACCTCCGACGTCCTTCCGAGCAGATTCGGTCACTCTTGACACACCTCACACCAAGGGAACATCTGATAAAATAATCTGTAGAACCGTCAAGATAATCAGGACGCTACCTAGGATTGTCGGAAGGTAGTGTGTCCCCAGCATTAGCTTCAACCCTTATGACGAATGGGGCCCTGGTCAGACACCTTATGACAGAATTATCTTGACAGAAATGTAAATCTCATGAGATTTGTTGGACAACTGTTTTATAGAAAGTAGATCATATACTTGAAGGTGCTGGGCTGCACGAGCTGACATTGTTTATGCATGCGTGCAGGGCCGGTCCTAGGGTTAGGGTGGGCATAGGGTTAGGGCTAGGATGGGCATAGGGTTAGGGTTAGGATGGGCATACGGTTAGGATGGGCATAGGGTTAGGGTTAGGATGGGCATAGGGTTAGGGTTAGGGTGGGCATAGGGTTAGGGTTAGGGTGGGCATAGGGTTAGGGTGGGCATAGGGTTAGGGTTAGGGTGGGCATAGGGTTAGGGTTAGGGTGGGCATAGGGTTAGGGTGGGCATAGGGTTAGGGTGGGCATAGGGTTAGGGTGGGCATAGGGTTAGGGTGGGCATAGGGTTAGGGTGGGCATAGGGTTATGCCACATAGGCATCCGCCTCGGGCAGCATCAAGAGGGGGTTCACCATTACAGTTTTTCAGGATAGCTAAAACCCATTTCTTGAAACACTCACCCACTTTCTCAAACTTTAAACACAAAACCTCATGTGTGTGTGAGTGTGTGTGAGTGTGTGCGTACCTTGTTGGAAGCCATCTCACTGACTGAGTGCCTGGTCTTCAGAGTCTCCAGCTGCTCCAGACACCAGTCCAGCTCATCCAGGGTCTCTACAGCCAGCTGCTGATGGGGCTCCGCTGCTGATGGGGCTCCTCCGCAACACAAACACCACATCACCGCAACATGACCACAACACCACCCCAACAAGACCACCACATCACCGCAACACGACCACAACACGACCCCAACAAGACCACCACATCACCGCAACATCACCGCAACACCACCCCAACGAGACCACCACATCACCGCAACATGACCACAACACCACCCCAACACCACCCCAACAAGACCACCACATCACCGCAACACGACCACAACACCACCCCAACACCACCCCAACAAGACCACCACATCACCGCAACACGACCACAACACCACCCCAACACCACCCCAACACCACCCCAACACCACCCCAACAAGACCACCACATCACCGCAACACGACCACAACACGACCCCAACACCACCCCAACAAGACCACCACATCACCGCAACACGACCACAACACGACCCCAACAAGACCACCACATCACCGCAACATCACCGCAACACGACCACAACACCACCCCAACACCACCCCAACAAGACCACCACATCACCGCAACACGACCACAACACCACCCCAACACCACCCCAACAAGACCACCACATCACCGCAACACGACCACAACACCACCCCAACACCACCCCAACACCACCCCAACAAGACCACCACATCACCGCAACACGACCACAACACGACCCCAACAAGACCACCACATCACCGCAACATCACCGCAACACGACCACAACACCACCCCAACAAGACCATCACATCACCGCAACATGACCACAACACCACCCCAACACCACCCCAACAAGACCACAACATCACCGCAACACGACCACAACACGACCCCAACAAGACCACCACATCACCGCAACATCACCGCAACATGACCACAACACCACCCCAACACCACCCCAACAAGACCACAACATCACCGCAACACCACCCCAACACCACCCCAACAAGACCACAACATCACCGCAACACGACCCCAACACCACCCCAACAAGACCACCACATCACCGCAACACGACCACAACACCACCCCAACACCACCCCAACAAGACCACAACATCACCGCAACATGACCACAACACGACCACAACACCACCCCAACAAGACCATTACATCACCGCAACACAACCGCAACACCACCCCAACACCACCCCAACAAGACCACAACATCACCGCAACACCACCCCAACAAGACCACCACATCACCGCAACACGACCTCAGCACCACCCCAACAAGACCACAACATCACCGCAACACCACCCCAACACCACCCCAACATTTCACAACATCACCGCAACATGACCACAACACCACCCCAACACGACCACAACACCACCCCAACACCACCACAGCACCACCCCAACAAGACCACAACATCACCGCAACACCACCCCAACATTTCACAACATCACCGCAACATGACCACAACACCACCCCACCACGACCACAACACCACCCCAACACTACCCCACCACGACCACAACACCACCCCAACACCACCCCAACACTACCCCACCACGACCACAACACCACCCCAACACTACCCCACCACGACCACAACATGACCGGAACACGAGCACAACACCAGTGCAGGCCTGTGCGAGCAACAGCTACCTGCCAGGCTGGTCTTGAACATGGAGGGAGGGTTGCTGCCTGGTGGCCTCCTGTTGACACACACATCTAGTCAGCTATATATATATATATATATATATATATATACATACATACATTTACTCAGCTATATGTAACGGAGTTAGAACCGTGAAACTCGCTCCTCAAGTATGTAACAGTTCTAGTTAGATATATGTACATACATCTACTAGTGCTGTCAAACGATTAAAATATTTAATCGCGATTAATCGCATTAATGTCATAGTTAACTCACGATTAATCATAATTTATCGCACATTTTAATCTATTCTCAATGTCCCTTGATTTCTTTTTGTCACATTATTTTTTTCAAATTTTAATGCTCTTATCAACATGGAAAAGTGGTTCGGATTGCTTCGTGCCAATATTTTTGTTATTGAAAACAACATTGCAATCGCCTGGCTTTGACGAGGGGGCGGAGAATTCGCATCAGCTGTGTGCTTGGCCATCAAGTGGTATTTCAGACTGGACGTGCTGCAATGATAGCTCAGTTTACAACGACAAAACACACAGATCACTGGTCTTGTCAATGGAACCATTTGGCAACTTTTTAAAAGTAAACTCTCCATTCAGAATCTTATTGGCATCCATTTCGGCATCTCGCACTCGCCATCCACTCAAAACGTAACGTTAGCCTACTACAAGAGAATGTCTACTATCCGTAAACGGGCTCTGCTACTACTCTTTAGCCGGCTCGCAAGCCAAACAAGTGTTTGTTTCTCTTTAGCCGGCTGTGTTTGTGGCGCGCCTGTTGTTTTGTTTCCGGTCTAGCTAGATCCGGTGTAGTGTTGTAGTTTTTCTAAAGTCGGTAATTGTTGCAACAGCATGTGAAAAAAACTACAAAGTCTGCAAGGCCAAAAAGAGCGTTAATCGCGCGATAAGAAAATTGACGCCGTTAATTTGGGTTTGCGTTAACGCCGTTAATAACGCGTTAAACTGACAGCACTAACATCTACACATCTACATATCTGTACATCTTTATCCACAACATTTAGGACAAAGGAGAAGGAGATGTAGAGAGATGAAGAGAGAGGAGAGATGAAGAGAGATGAAAAGAAAGGAACCTACTTGCTTGCAGACCGGTCCTGCTGGTCGGTTATCATTGCAAAGTTGCTCCTCACCGTCCTCAGGCTGGACAGGACCTGCAGGGGGCAGATGTTACTGTGCTGGATCACCTTAGATCTCTCTACGGGATCACCTTAGATCTCTCTACTGGATCACCCTAGATCTTTCTACTGGATCACCCTAGATCTTTCTACTGGATCACTCTAGATATCTCTACTGGATCACCCTAGATCTCTCTACTGGATCACCTTAGATCTCTCTACTGGATCACCCTAGATCTCTCTACTGGATCACCTTAGATCTTTCTACTGGATCACCCTAGATCTCTCTACTGGATCACTCTAGATCTCTCTACTGGATCACCTTAGATCTTTCTACTGGATCACCCTAGATCTCTCTACTGGATCACTCTAGATCTCTCTACTGGATCACCCTAGATCTTTCTACTGGATCACCCTAGATCTCTCTACTGGATCACCCTAGATCTCTCTACTGGATCACCTTAGATCTTTCTACTGGGTCACCCTAGATCTTTCTACTGGATCACTCTAGATCTCTCTACTGGATCACCCTAGATCTTTCTACTGGATCACCCTAGATCTCTCTACTGGATCACCCTAGATCTCTCTACTGGATCACTCTAGATCTCTCTACTGGATCACCTTAGATCTTTCTACTGGATCACCCTAGATGTCTGTACCGGATCACACTATATCTCTCCACGTCAGATGGCTGAGCGGTTAGGGAATCGGGCTATTACTTAGAAGGTTGACGGTTAAATCACCCAGGCAGATCTCTGTGAGGGAGCAGATAGATATCTGCGATCCAGAGTCTCTCACCTGGACCCGGAGACTCACCTGAGCAAACGGTGTAACAATCACCTCTTCTCCATGTCTGAAGAGGACAACAGGCAGAGTTAGAGGGGGTCGCCATTACAACAGAACCACACACACATGATATGCTGACTCTGCAGAACAGTGTGACGTGCAAGTTAAAACCTCCCTGTCTCTGTTTCTTCATCAATAAATAATACAACAACCGTAGTCTGTCAGTGGGACCAGGGATAAGGAGGAGGAGGAGATGGGGAGGAGGAGGGGGGAGGAGGAGGAGGAGGAGGGGGGAGGACGAGGAGGAGGAGGGGGGGAGGACGAGGAGGTGGAGGGGGAAGGATGAGGAGGAGGGGGGAGGACGAGGAGGAGGAGGGGGGAGGACGAGGAGGTGGAGGGGGAAGGATGAGGAGGAGGAGGGGGGAGGGGGAGGGGGAGGAGGAGGAGGGGGGAGGGGGAGGAGGAGGGGGGGAATGAGGGAAAGATGGTGGGTTGAAGGCGATCTACCCTGCTGGTATGGACCTGTGCATAAAGAAATGGGGGAGGGGGGGGCAGGAGGGGGTGGCAAGGGGAGTCAGGGCTTAATAACCTTGACAGTAAGGAAACAGGACCAGGAAATGTAACGGTCAGGGGTCAAGGGATCAGGGTTCAGGGATGAGCTCCTCTTACCGAGACAACCAGCTGACCTCCCAGTGCTTCAGGCTCTCTTCCAGAGGAACAGATGGTGACCTGCAACTGACCAATCAGGAGCTGAAGTGGGTTCAGGTGGGAGGAGCAAGGGAGCAAGGTGGGGTGTGTATGTGTGGGGGAGGGTAGTACATGGAGAATTGTTGTGTGTGTGTGTGTGAAGAGAGAGAGGGAGGAAGAGTAGGACAACAGGGACTAACTTGAAATGCTTTATTATACACACTCTACCGGAGTCTGCATCTGATTGGCTGGTTTCAATGCAACATGCAGGAGGAGGAAGGACCAGAGGGAGGAGACGGGACTTACAGGTCACTGGCCGCGGAGGCATTCCGAGACGATGTTTTGGGTGAAAGGTCGGAGTCTGAGCGATAGAGGAAGGACTCCCGACGCTGGCTGTGGGAGCCTGGCAGGACCAGAGCAGCACCTGGGAGCAGCTGGGGACCCACACACAGACCATTCTCCACATCAAAACTGTGGGAGGAGGGAGGGGGGAGGGGAGTTAAACTTCACTATATAGTTCATTTTCCTCTATAGTTCAGAGAGAGAGAGAGAGAGACCCTTCATATTAATGACAGAGTCTCGCGCTGAGAGAACCCCAGGTTCTAACCGAGGAAGAGCTGCACCGTAACTGTAGAGACAGAATAAGCACCGCTGCAGCGGCGGTAGCACAAGGCTGTGAGAGACGGCGGACAATATTTATTTAGCAACAGGTAGCACGGAGACACGTAACGGCCCTAAATAAATAAAGACACTTCTGGTTTCTTATGCGCGGCACGCTTCAGCCTTGCAGTGTTTAATAAGAAGGGCTCACAAAAAATTGAAACAAATGATATTTGAAATCAAATCAAATTTATTTGTATAGCCCTTTTTACACGCAAGCATGTCACAGAGGGCTTCACATACGCCCATAGAACTGCCCCTCAACCAACCTAAACCCTCAAGGAAGACAAGGAAAAACTATTTAAACATTAAATACTTTAATTTTGCTTTACATTAAAATAATACAAAATGCTCTGGCTTTCCCTCTTCCAGCTCCTCAGCTCTCTCAATACCTTGAGATGTTTCTCTCACTTTTTTATTTACTTATTTACTTTTATTTACGAGAGTGAGTGAGAGAGAGAGACAGAGTGAGAGAGAGAGAGATAGAGACAGAGAGAGAGAGTGAGAGAGAGAGAAAGTGAGAGAAAGTGAGAGAGAGAGAGAGAGAAAGTGTGAGAGAGAGAGAGAGAGAGAGAGAGAGAGAGAGAGAGAGAGAGAGAGAGAGAGAGAGAGAATAGTTTCCGCATCTCCATGCAGGGTAAGCCTGCATGTGTCTGACCTCTACAGGGAGACTACAACCACTACACCACCACCTCCAGCCCAATACCACTGCCCAATACTAGCTGTGCTCTCTCTATGTGTGTGTGTTTGTGTGCAGGGCATGTCTGGAACAGTGAGTGTAGGCCTCAGCAGAGTTGGTCGTTGGTGGTGTGTGAGTGAAGCCAGCCATGCAGATATACAGAGCAGAAGATACAGAGCACAGAAGTGACGCACACACACCTGACTACAATCCCAGCCCCAGCCTCTAACCCCAGCCGCAGCCTCTAACCCCAGTCCCAGCCTCTAGACTCTAGCCCCAGCCTCTAGACTCTAGCCCCAGCCTTAGCCCCAGCCTCATCCGATTGACTATTCTGGGAGGTGGAGCTATTTTAGGGACCATGGATACTGACACCACTGTCCTGTGATTGTGTCACCTCATTTAACACGTCTGTCTCTCTCTCCCTCCCCTCCCCCTCTCCCTCTCCCTCTCAGCTTACCGGTTTACCCTGCATGGAGATGCAGAAACTATTCTCTACTCTCTCTCCCTCTCCCTCTCCCTCTCCCTCTCCCTCTCCCTCTCCCTCTCCCCCTCCCCCTCCCCCTCCCCCTCCCCCTCCCCCTCCCCCTCCCCCTCCCCCTCCCCCTCCCCCCCCCCCCCCCCCCCCCCCCTCCCCCTCCCCCTCCCCCTCCCCCTCCCCCTCCCCCTCCCCCTCCCCCTCCCCCTCCCCCTCCCCCTCCCCCTCCCTCCCTCTCTCCCTCCCTCCCTCCCTCCCTCCCTCCCTCCCTCCGTCCCTCCCTCCCTCCCTCCCTCCCTCCCTCCCTCCCTCCCTCCCTCCCCCTCCCCCTCCCCCTCCCCCTCCCCCTCCCCCTCCCCCTCCCCCTCCCCCTCTCCCTCTCCTCTCTCTCTCTCTCTCTCTCTCTCTCTCTCTCTCTCTCTCACCTGCTCAACAGCTCATATTGAGTTCCCAGGACTGCCACGCTATCCTGACACACAGTATCAAATAACCAGATAATAATACTGTAGCAGGTGGAGACCATCCTGCTTAGGCAGACACCCCACGTGGGTCTGTGTGTGTGACAGTGTAAGTACATGCATGTCTGTGTGGGTGCATATGTGTGTGCGTATGTGTGTGTGTGTGTGTGTGTGCGACGCTGGATGAATGGTGTCAAGAACCCACTAGAACAACATTCTGGCTCCCATTGTCATAGCAACACATCTGGAATGAAAAGGCTGCTTTGTCCTTACTAGGGTGTGTGTGTACGAAATACTGACAGAAGTTCTGATACTGCTTTATTTGTGCTCTTTTGGAATGTCACTTTGAGTAAAAACATCCTCTAACTGAATAAAAAAATCCCTCAAACCCCTTCACTCGGGCCCAGACGTCCACACACCGCCGGAACCTACAACACTCCAACAACCAGGGGGGTGTTTCCTCTGTTAGCACACTCTTCTACAAAGCAGCATCCAAATCATGTCAAAAGTTCAGCAGGAAATGGAGAATCAGAAGTGCACAGGTCTAACAGTTAGGTGAGCATCAGACAGTCAGGTACAGGTGTCCAGGGAAGCATTAGGAAGCAGACAGTCAGGTACATACCCAATGCAGGAGTGGCGCCGTGTGGAGAAGTTACCCTGAGCAGTCCTCCGGGGGAAACGAGAGTTCTTGTTCATCATGGAGGCTAGCTGGAGTGACTAAACTTGTCCTGGAGACCAGACACAGCTAGTCCAGCTAGTCCACAAGAAACCAGAAACAGCTGTACTAGTCCAGCTATATAGCTACACAGGTGTCTTAGAGGCTGATGGTGTTTCCTAGGAGATTGTTGTCCATCATGACAACAGTCTGATGCCGCTATCCTCCTTGGTATGTGTGTTGGGGGGTGACCCCCACAGGGTCAAGGGAGAAGCGAGGATGGAGAATGGAGGACGGAGGGAATAGGGAGGAGGGAGGGTTCAAGGTGCTGGTAGGCAGATGGTCATAGGGAGGAGGGAGGGTTCAAGGTGCTGGTAGCCAGATGGTCATAGGGAGGAGGGAGGGTTCAAGGTGCTGGTAGCCAGATGGTCATAGGGAGGAGGGAGGGTTCAAGGTGCTGGTAGCCACATGGTCATAGGGAGGAGGGAGGGTTCAAGGTGCTGGTAGCCACATGGTCATAGGGAGGAGGAAGGGTTCAAGGTGCTGGTAGCCACATGATCATAGGGAGGAGGGAGGGTTCAAGGTGCTGGTAGCTAACCCTAACCCTAACCACATGGTCATGCTTGGTCACGGGCTTCTTTCCCTCCCAAGAAAAAGGAATGAAATAAGAAGGTTTACCGGTCAACAAGAAGCAGAGATGCTGTTGGGAACTAGGGGCCCTGGGGAGTGTGCCCCTGCCCCTGCTCCAGGCCGGAGCCCTGAGGAGTGTGCCCCTGCCCCTGCTCCAGGCCGGAGCCCTGAGGAGTGTGCCCCTGCCCCTGCTCCAGGCCGGAGCCCTGAGGAGTGTGCCCCTGCCCCTGCTCCAGGCCGGGGCCCCAGTCCTCTGTGTGATGGTCCACCTCCTCTCAGCAAAGCACCTGAATCCTAAAAAGGCAACAAGCGCTGCGAGCCCAGAGCCGGTCAAAACCCCAGCTCAGAGAGAGAGAGAGAAACGAGACAGAGAGACACACCACCCTCCTCCAGGGTTATCATCCTCCCTAAACAGGAAACACTAGAACACAGGTCTTCCTGCCGCCTCGCGGACTAACCAGAACCCAACCCCCTCCGACACATCCAGAACTTGTTGGAGCTACACTCGGCTCGGTGCCCCTTTTCTCTCTGTCAGATGAAACAAACGGACACTAAAGTATGCTGTCCTCGATGGGAAAAGGAGAGAAAGTTGGAGAGACGAAAAACAAAGTGTTGTAATCCCTGGAGCATGCAGTCTCTTTGAGGTCGAGATCTCTCTTCTCCTCTGTCCACCTCTCTTCGATCCTGCCCTCTTCTCTCTAGAGACTGGTGGGACTAGACCCTGGCCTACAACAACAAACTGCACTGTCCGCAGAGAGAGAGGGAGGGAGGGAGGCCAGAGGGGGAGTGAGGGAGAAAGAGGGAGAGGGGAGGATTCTCATCCAAAAGGAGGCTGCTGAAGATACAGACTCTGTAACCTCTATCCTCTGACCTCTAACCTCTGATCATCTGTACCTTCTAGCAGCTTAATTTGTCACTTTCAATAAAAGCGTCTGCAAAATGAATACAATGTCAAATGTATTCATTTAGCATTAGAATACAATGTCCCCCCTATCCCTCCACCCATCCCTCCCTCCTCCCCACTCTCTCTCCCCTCACTCCACCTTCCCTCCCCACCCAGCCTGCTCGCAAGCTGGCTCAACAACCTTTACTGTAGGGGAAAAATACAATACATGTAGGGAGGGTGGGGGATGGAGAGGGAGAGATGGGCTGAGTGCTGCAGGGGGAGAGGGGCTAGCCTTGATAAAGAGCTCTTATATTTGTATGCAGCTTCTATGAGAGACAGAAGGTTTTCACATAAACGATGCCCCTGACTAGACCCACCAAGTCTGAGAGAAGATGTTTCTAAGTGCCAAGACAGGTTTCTAGGAGGTGAGACAGGTTTCTAGGAGGTGAGACAGGTTTCTAGGTTTGACAGGTTTCTAGGAGGTGAGACAAGTTTCTAGGAGGTGAGATAAGTTTTGTAGGATGTGAGACAGGTTTCTAGGAGGTGAGATGAGTTTCTAGGAGGTGAGACGAGTTTTGTAGGAGGTGAGACAGGTTTCTAGGAGGTGAGGAGGTCCTTCGGAGTCGCTTAGTGGAAAGACACAAATCAGTCAGGATGGACTGTAAGTGCTCCTTTCTGAGGCGCTCGTCTGGAGCGAGACGTGGAGGAAGATGTGTTTAACTCTAAAACCCTAACCCTTCCTGCCATAACTCATAACTCCAGCTGTTTCAGGTTGTCACAGCAAGACGATACATCCCTGGATCAGGAACAGGCCTCCCCTCCCCTCCCCTCCCCTCCCCTCCACAATGGCGGCCAGATCATCCAGAGTCCGATAAATGTAATACTTTCTGCTTAATTAATTGATTAAAAAATGATGTCTTGTTTTTTGTTATACTCAGTCCTGAACATATATATTTGCAACCATTTTCCTAATTGAAACGTTTCTAAAAATCGCTAGTTTGGTACGCTAATATTACAGTGCTGGATTGCACAACAGTCCTGCATTTCTTTGACTAGCATGTCTACAGTTTAAAGTAAACTCCATTAGCAGCGAATTTCGTTTAATATCAGTGCATAACACGACTTGCTTTGGAGATATTGATACTCGCTAGATGACGTACCTGTAACCAAGTGGTGTCCCATTTCTTAGGGCTATGTAGCCCTTACCCCTCAGTTTCGAGGGCCAAGGGCTAGGGGTAAACTAAGGGTAAGGGGTAAGGGGAAGGGGTAAGGGGGAGTATTGGGATTTGGCCTAACTCACTGGTCAGGTGTCTGTCACTGGCATGCTGCAGGCCTGACACTGGACTGAACAGTGGTGCAGTTCCCGATAACGATGGATCTTAGCAACGATCGAGCAAAAAAAAAAAAAAAAAATGGTTTCGAATTTTCGAGAGACATGGCCCATAAAACTAAGACTTGTTGTTCGATGGATTCTAAAATCAACTTAGGCTTACGACACTTTCGGGAAACGCAGCCCAGTCCTGTCTGACAACCGTGACTCCTGAATGACCCTGACACTCTGGACTGAACAGTCCTGTCTGAACGATCATTCAAGTTCAAGTCTTTTATTGTCAGATGCACAGAACAACACAGGGTCAGACTGGGCACTGAAATTCTTTAGATAAGACAACACAAAGCAACTTGGCATAACATGACATATAAGTACTCAGACCATAGGTTACACCTATGATAAGCTAACATATAATATAATAAAACTCCTAACTATACAAAATTATAAACAAAACAGTGTACTAAACCTATAATATACATAGTATCCTATGACAACCTTATAACCTATACTAACGTAGAGACAAGTAGGGTACAATTAGTGCAATATTGCTGATTGTGCAACCAGTAACTGAAAGTGAAAGCCGTAGCTGACCGTGACCCCTGAATGACCCTGACCCCATAATCACAGATAGAGGAGTCTGGAGTCTGGAGTGAGGGCGGTTGGATGGAGAACAGTTGGGAGCATGTGAAACAGTTTAATACTCACAGATGGAGGTTAGAAGTTAAACAGAGTTTTATATAGAGAGGTGGGGTTTAGAAGTTAAACAGACTTAAACACAAAGAGATAGATGTTACAAGTGCAACATACACATAGAGATAGAGGTTGTAAGGCAGTCAGGCAGTCTGGCTTGTCTCTGGAACATCTCCCGTCAACGCTCACCTCGTAACAGCCTTGTGTGTGTTAACAGGAACAGACTATTAACCACTACTTGCTCTTAATCTGGGTTATACATTAGGGTCTCTCTCTCTCTCTCTCTCTCTCTCACACACACCCAAATGTTGATGTGGTGGTGTTATCATGTCAGAGAGCCAAACAGACATCTGTACTGGGTAAACAATGAGATGGGTCTACTTCCCTTCAGCTGAGACACACACACACACACACACACAATACAGTACATATCACAGATCTACACACACATGCAAAAGGCACACATCCTTTCACTTATGACACTAATTCATCTGCTTCATGCTCAAATAACACATTACAGTAAACAACCCAAAACACTGAGAGGGAAGTATGGAAGGTTGCTATGTTGGTACAAAGAACCAGGACCTAGGTTCTGTGGTCTATCCATCTATTGATGGTTCGGCACCGCTGCCAGACAGCACTGTAAACAGCATGTTTGCATGCCAACCAACGAGCTAGCCAGCCAGCAAGCCCACCAGCTAGCTAGCCAGCCAGCCCACCAGCTAGCTAGCCAGCCAGCCCACCAGCTAGCTAGCCAGCCAGCCAGCCAACCAGCTAGCCAGCCAGCCAGCCAACCAGTTAGCTAGCCAGCCAGTCATCTAGCCATCCACCAAGCTAGCCAGTCAGCCAATCATCCTTCTATTCAGCCAGACAGCCAGCTAGCCAGCTAGCCAGCTAGCCATCTAGCCATCCAGCCAGCCAACTAGCCAGCCAGATAGCCAGCCAGCCATCTATCCAGCCAACCAGCCAGCCAGCCAGTCAGCCATAAAAACCAACTTGTATGTGTGTGCATCTGTGTATGTGTGTGTACCTGGGTGTGTGTGCCAGGGTAAAGCGTCTCTGAAGGCCAATGCTACGATTCAGCATCAGCTTCCTGAAGAGCAGGGGGGAGTTCCTGGGTGAGTTCCTGGGGGAGATGCGGGGAGAGGCTGCGGGGGAGATGCGGGGGGAGGCAGAGGATCCCCCCCCGGTCCTGGTCCTGGGCTGGAAGACAGGAAGCCTCCCTCTGCTCGCTGCCTCCTGCTGCTCCTCACTCATGCTGGACTGTGTGGGTGGGTGTGCCTCTCTTCCCCTCCTGACTCAGTCTCCGTCACACAACTGTAGTCAACTAGACCTGGAAGCAGTCTGGTCTCTCAGTGTTCCCAGAGAGAATGGCCGTGGACTGAACCGTAGTGTTGGTCCTCCCCTCCCCTCCTAGTTGTTTACACAGTCCCCAGGCTCTAAGTCTCTCCCCCTTCTTTCCGACTAAATATGGAGGTTAGATTTACAGAGAACCACCCCCAGCCCCCTTTTGCTCTTTCAGACGTTCCTACTCCAGAATAACTTCCTCTCTCCATTCCTCTCGTCCTCTCTCCACTCCCCAGAGTATAAACATTAACCATGCACACTTGCCCCTCCCCCTTTTTTGCCTTCAAGACTACATGCATTGTGATTGTATTAATGCTCTGTTGTTGTTAGGCTACATCCTTAGATATTGTAGGTGACTGTTACTGTCAACAAATGAGAGTTGTTAATATCATTTCACTTGTATTGGTACCGACCACTGAAAGTTTGGTACCATGACGACACTACATGACATCATACATGACATCACTACCTAATGAACTCCTTGTTCAGGGACAAACAAAGACATGAACACTCGGACTAAATGGTCAGACTTTAGGGTTAGAAGAAGGAGAGAAGCATGTGGCTGCAGTCTGAAACACTCAGAGCTGTAGGTGAAGCGTGTGGCTGCAGTCTGAAACACTCAGAGCTGTAGGTGAAGCATGTGGCTGCAGTCTGAAACACTCAGAGCTGTAGGTGAAGCGTGTGGCTGCAGTCTGAAACACTCAGAGCTGTAGGTGAAGCGTGTGGCTGTAGTCTGAAACACTCAGAGCTGTAGGTGAAGCATGTGGCTGCAGTCTGAAACACTCAGAGCTGTAGGTGAAGCATGTGGCTGCAGTCTGAAACACTCAGAGCTGTAGGTGAAGCGTGTGGCTGCAGTCTGAAACACTCAGAGCTGTAGGTGAAGCGTGTGGCTGCAGTCTGAAACACTCAGAGCTGTAGGTGAAGCGTGTGGCTGCAGTCTGAAACACTCAGAGCTGTAGGTGAAGCGTGTGGCTGCAGTCTGAAACACTCAGAGCTGTAGGTGAAGCGTGTGGCTGCAGTCTGAAACACTCAGAGCTGTAGGTGAAGCGTGTGGCTGCAGTCTGAAACACTCAGAGCTGTAGGTGAAGCATGTGGCTGCAGTCTGAAACACTCAGAGCTGTAGGTGAAGCATGTGGCTGCAGTCTGAAACACTCAGAGCTGTAGGTGAAGCATGTGGCTGCAGTCTGAAACACTCAGAGCTGTAGGTGAAGCGTGTGGCTGCAGTCTGAAACACTCAGAGCTGTAGGTGAAGCGTGTGGCTGCAGTCTGAAACACTCAGAGCTGTAGGTGAAGCGTGTGGCTGCAGTCTGAAACACTCAGAGCTGTAGGTGAAGCGTGTGGCTGCAGTCTGAAACACTCAGAGCTGTAGGTGAAGCATGTGGCTGCAGTCTGAAACACTCAGAGCTGTAGGTGAAGCATGTGGCTGCAGTCTGAAACACTCAGAGCTGTAGGTGAAGCGTGTGGCTGCAGTCTGAAACACTCAGAGCTGTAGGTGAAGCGTGTGGCTGCAGTCTGAAACACTCAGAGCTGTAGGTGAAGCGTGTGGCTGCAGTCTGAAACACTCAGAGCTGTAGGTGAAGCGTGTGGCTGCAGTCTGAAACACTCAGAGCTGTAGGTGAAGCGTGTGGCTGCAGTCTGAAACACTCAGAGCTGTAGGTGAAGCGTGTGGCTGCAGTCTGAAACACTCAGAGCTGTAGGTGAAGCATGTGGCTGGAGTCTGAAACACTCACTAACCCTAACACTAACCCTAACCAGGGGAACACAGAAGATTGAAAGGAACATACTGTCTGAGTTATTCAGGAGGTGTACATGTTGGCTGAGAGCTGGATTCCTGTGAGGGCTGAGCTGAGCTGTGAACCCTTTGCTTGACATTGACAGGCTCTTACACCAGTCTGTACACCACTTAGTGTTGTGTTTGTGGTTAGTGTTGTGGTCAGATCTAACAGGCTGGTCTCAGGTCAGATCTAACAGGCCGGTCTCAGGTCAGATCTACCAGGCCGGTCTCAGGTCAGATCTAACAGGCTGGTCTCAGGTCAGATCTACCAGGCTGGTCTCAGATCAGATCTAACAGGCTGGTCTCAGGTCGGATCTACCAGGCTGGTCTCAGGTCGGATCTACCAGGCTGGTCTCAGGTCGGATCTAACAGGCTGGTCTCAGGTCGGATCTAACAGGCTGGTCTCAGGTCAGATCTAACAGGCTGGTCTCAGGTCAGATCTAACAGGCTAGTCTAACAGGCTGGTCTCAGGTCAGATCTAACAGGCTGGTCTAACAGGCTGGTCTCAGGTCAGATCTAACAGGCTGGTCTCAGGTCGGATCTAACAGGCTGGTCTCAGGTCGGATCTAACAGGCTGGTCTCAGGTCGGATCTAACAGGCTGGTCTCAGGTCGGATCTAACAGGCTGGTCTCAGGTCAGATCTAACAGGCTGGTCTCAGGTCGGATCTAACAGGCTGGTCTCAGGTCGGATCTAACAGGCTGGTCTCAGGTCAGATCTAACAGGCTGGTCTCAGGTCAGATCTAACAGGCTGGTCTCAGGTCAGATCTAACAGGCTGGTCTCAGGTCAGATCTAACAGGCTGGTCTCAGGTCAGATGTAACAGTGTCAGGAATGCACTAACACCCAAAAGCAGACTCCTCTAATGTCTTTCCTTCTTTTATTGGAAGTAGAAAATATACAAAAAGCAGACCATCAAAAGCATAACCAAGGAACTCTAATGTACACTGTGGCATGTGAGAAAGACAAAGCACAGAACTAAGAACCCAGCCACTGAAAAAGCACAGAACAAACAAGGTGAAAACAATATGTCCTAATGAGAACAGATTAACAGAACCAAAACCAAGAACACACAGTGAGGGCCTCTGGTGGCCAACAAAGGGTCACAACCCTGACAAACAGGCTGGTCTCAGGTCAGATCTAACAGGCTGGTCTCAGGTCAGATCTAACAGGCTGGTCTCAGGTCAGATCTAACAGGCTGGTCTCAGGTCAGATCTAACAGGCTGGTCTCAGGTCAGATCTAACAGGCTGCAGTAGTGAAAGAATCTTATATCAAGGTTGCAGTACAGACATTTTAATTATGAAAGATACAGTACTTTATTTGCTAATAATTCATACTTTCCCATTATTAACCCTTTATAAAACATCTGATTACAGATTACACAACAGCTAAATCAGCAGCTGGTTAATTAAAGCCAGTTCTGTATGAGGCTATACAGATTAAAAGTGACACGAGGTGTCAGACCCCAAGCACACAAACACTCTTTCTCTCTCTCTCTGGGCGCCCAGGTGTGTTCTAATCATCATGGCAATAGCTCCTGTGTCTCCTAGTGGAAGCGGCTCCGCAGGCCTCGGGCTTGGTGCCCTGGACACACACACATTAGAACAGATCAGAACACTTCCAGCTGTTAGATACTGTTCTAAATGTTCTACTTTTATATTTTCTACATTTTATATTTAAAACTACATGTTTACCCTATACACCTTCCTGCCATAGTAAATTCCTTGTTTGTGCAAATTCACTTGGCAAATTGTTTATACATCAGGTACGTAGTCCCAGGCCTACACATCTGGTACCTAGTCCTACATCTGGTACCTAATCCTACATCTGGTACCTAGTCCTACATCTGGTACCTAGTCCCAGGCCTACATATCTGGTACCTAGTCCTACATCTGGTACCTAGTCCTACATCTTGTACCAAGTCTTAGGCCTCCACATCTGGTACCTAGTCCTACATCTGGTACCAAGTCTTAGGCCAACATATCTGGTACCTAGTCCTACATGGTGCAGGTCCTACATGTGGTACATGGTGCAGGTCCTACATGTGGTACATGGTGCAGGTCCTACATGTGGTACATGGTGCAGGTCCTACATGTGGTACATGGTGCAGGTCCTACGTGTGGTACATGGTGCAGGTCCTACATGTGGTACATGGTGCAGGTCCTACGTGTGGTACATGGTGCAGGTCCTACGTGTGGTACATGGTGCAGGTCCTACGTGTGGTACATGGTGCAGGTCCTACATGTGGTACATGGTGCAGGTCCTACGTGTGGTACATGGTGCAGGTCCTACCTTGTAGAGGCTGCACACCAGAGGGAATAGGGAGGACATGGCCTTGTCCTGCAGGTCATCAGTGTGGTCCTGGAGACACAGGGTGTGTACGTGAGCAGTGCGTGTATGTGTGTGAGAGAGAACAGGGTGTGTATGTGTGTGTGAGAGAGAGAGAGCAGGGTGTGTATGTGTGTGAGAGAGAGAGAACAGGGTGTGTATGTGTGTGAGAGAGAGCAGGGTGTGTGCGTGTGTGAGACAGAAAGAGCAGGGTGTGTGCGTGTGTGAGACAGAGAGAGCAGGGTGTGTGCGTGTGTGTGAGAGAGCAGGGTGTGTATGTGTGTGTGAGAGAGAGAGAGCAGGGTGTGTGCGTGTGTGTGAGAGAGAGAGCAGGGTGTGTGCGTGTGTGTGAGAGAGAGAGCAGGGTGTGTGCGTGTGTGAGACAGAGAGAGCAGGGTGTGTGCGTGTGTGTGAGAGAGAGAGCAGGGTGTGTGCGTGTGTGAGAGAGAGAACAGGGTGTGTGCGTGTGTGAGACAGAGAGAGCAGGGTGTGTGCGTGTGTGAGACAGAGAGAGCAGGGTGTGTGCGTGTGTGTGAGAGAGAGAGCAGGGTGTGTGCGTGAGAGAGAACAGGGTGTGTGCGTGAGAGAGAGCAGGGTGTGTATGTGTGTGTTACCCCATTAATGGTGATCCAGGGGACGTATTGGTGTGAGGGCTTCAGAGCGTCGGTCTTCATGGCGTTCAGGTGCATCAGGCCGTTCCCCAGGTCCCCCTTCACACAGGACATCACGCTGTCCCAGGGCAGCGACGGGGAGTACAGCTGCACACACTGAGGACACACGGGGCCTTAGCTGTGTATGTGTGTAGATACGGCTTTGTGTTTCTGTTCATACAGTGTGTGTGTGAGTTGGTGTGTGTGTGTGCGTGCAGACAAACTCACACTCTGAGCAGCTTTTATCACGTCAGAGGAGGATTCCATACAGTAGATGATCTGGAACGCTGAGCTGGAAGTCAGGTTCATTATACAGGTCTGAGGAGAGGAAGAGAGGGCAGGAAGAGGAGAGGAGGAAAAGAGGAGAGGGCAGAAGGAGGAGAGGAGGGGGAGAGGGCAGGAGGTGGAAGAGAAAAGGGCAGGAGGATAAGGAGAGGAGGGGAGATGAGAGGAGGGGTGAGAGAAGAGGAGGAGAGAACTGTAAATACAGTTTCAATATTCAGTCACCCTTTCAGACATCAATGTAGCCCTTCTGCGTGAGAGCCTCCCCACTTCTGCACTGCACCAATCAGGCAGCAGAATCCTCGGCAGTACAGGATGTGGGAGGGGCTAACCTCCATCATGTTTCCCAGACACTCCTCCTCTCCATGCTGGCAGGTGAAGTGATACATCTTCCCATCAAACGACTCCTGAGGAGCAGACAGGAACTTTATACACAGAACAGAATACACTTCCTGGTCAGGAGCAGGACACACACACACAGAGAATACACTTCCTGGTCAAGAGCAGGGGGGGGGGGGGGATAGGAGGAGCCAGTGACCTTCGCGTTGCCGTAGGGCACCAGTGTGACGTCCATGATGTCCTGTAGCAGAGTCCATGTGGGGAACAGCTCCTGGGTGAGGAAGCCCCTGCAGCCAGGACACAAGCTCTCATAGTACAGCCCCACCTGCACGGCCTGGGACTGGACCATGGTGCTGTTAGCCTCCAGGCACTGCTTCAACACCTGCAAGAGGGGGGGCAGAGAAAGTTGCAAAGTTGTCCTTGGAGTAAGGGACCCGGAGTGCCAGTGTCACACACACAGATTTTTAAAGTTTTAACTTCCTAAAGCAGTGAAGTGAAGTTACGCTTGATCTACACACACACAAAATAAAGACTAAAACAGAAACTGTAAACGTGTTAAAATATTTTATGACTGATACTACTGCTATTGTTAACCAAGCTGAACATTACCGGTAATTTTTGTTTTTTAAAGAATCTCTGTAACGGCCCACCGGATGAATTTAACACACCCCACATTCGATAGCGGCGTCCAAGGTGCTGCACCACTGCGAGGGAGAGTACGAGCAGGACGACCGGGGCTCGCCGAGGCATCGGTCTGCTACCGAGCAGACGGCAACGAGTAGAAGCGGCACAATCACGAGCTTCATCTTTCGGCTCAGGACGAGGAAAAAAGTGAATTCTGGGCTTAATGAGGCTGGTAAAGTACCTGGTGAACCAATGGTCCAATGTTCTGTTTTCTTTAAAAAAAGTTTCTTTTCGATGATTGGTACAAAGTCATGTGACCACAACCGCGTCACTCGTCTCTGGCAACACAGAATTGGAAGAGCGGAGGAGCAAATATCACGGGACTGCGTTATGAGACTTAAAAAATGATTCACCATGTCATCAGACTTGCTCAAGATATCCAGTCTTCTCGTGACAGACTTACTTTGTCAAACTAACTGTGACTAAACTTTGTTTGATGAGGTGGCAATGCTCGAACTAGTCGGGTGCAGGTGTCACGTGAATGATTGGATTATTTATTTTTGTTGTTTGCCACGTATAAAGTTAAACTTACATTATTATTTCATGTTACTTCAATTGTTCCATTGCCATTTTGGTCACTTCCTTTGGCCAAAGTTGAGATTACTTAATTTCAGATGAACTCAACCGAACAAGAATGTTGTTATTTTTAGAACAATGTTCCAATGACGATATTGATACCAAGAAAAAGTTGTTCCAAAGTAAAGATTAAAATCATAGCAGCTATGAGGAAGTTCAGACCAGGAGATCACCTGGAATCCACCCCGGAGAGGAAGGCAACACTCATGCAAATGCTGATTCCCTGTAGAGCTCCACTCCAAGTCAGCAGTTTGAGGTGTGTGTATTCATGTATGTTCGTGTTAGTGTGTGTGTGGCAATGTGAGCATGTTTAGGACTGTGTGTGTGTGTGTCAGGAGCTGGAACTATATCTAGTCAGAAGTTAGGTCCAATATTGGCCAACTGTAAAGAGATCCTTTAGAACATCGAGATGGAGAGAAGGACAGACAAACAGACCAACAGGTGACATAATTCAAGTCATGTGACTGCTGGGTCTGTAGTCATGTGACTTCTTGAGTCTGTAGTCATGTGACTTCTGGGTCTAAAGTCATGTGACTGCTGGGTTTGTAGTCCATGTTCCATGCCATCTCAGCATTACAGGGACTGTCAGACTGAACATCTTTATTGTTGTAAATCACTGCATCCAGCTGAAGAGTTGAGATGTATACTAACCCTACCTGTATAGTGGAGATGTATACTAAGTTAGTATACATCTCCACTATACAGGTAGGGTTAGTATACATCTCCACTATACAGGTAGGGTTAGTATTACTAACCCTACCTGTATAGTGGAGATGTATACTAACCCTACCTGTATAGTACTAACCCTACTATACAGGTAGGGTTAGTATTACTAACCCTACCTGTATAGTGGAGATGTATACTAACCCTACCTGTATAGTGGAGATGTATACTAACCCTACCTGTACCTGTGTAATAAGCAATAATAAGTGCTTGTAGTAGGAATGAATCCGTCCAGTATTAGTCACCTGTCGTTCCTTTATTCAAACAATGTTAAACAATAGAAAACATTGTTAGACAGTACAAACATCTGTCATGTCTGTTCCAGTCAGGGCTGCTGCTGAATAGGGCAGACTGAAGGATGGACAGGTCGCTAGGGGCAACCAGTTAGCAGAACACACTCTGGGAAGTGACTGGCGACACTGATGGAATCAGAACAGACAAAACCTCAGTGCAGAATTCTCTCCATCATTGAGTTATGCGAGTCTGTGATGATGTCCAGTACCACTGGACTAGAACATGTGAGGCTGATGACTAAAGCTCATCTCTAGGGGAGGATGAATGCAGCATGCAGACTCACCCAGACCCCCACACACTGGGGCCCACTTCCCACATCCCCCTAACACAAACTTAGTTCACCAGGGCCACTAACAAGACAGGGACCCCATACCGACCCATCAGACTGGAAAGACGTTAGGAGGGTTTGGTTGGATCTAAACTTTGTCGTCCCTCAAAACTCGCAATCCCTTAAAATATCCCCCCCTTAATGTTTACATCCAACACTTCAATCAACCCCCGGATGGAAACATGTGTTCAGATTTCCCAGTTTACTACTTTGAAACCTGTGTCCAGATTACCAAGTGGACCACAGGTAGAATCCCCCACAACTCAACATTACAATGATTCAACAGTCACGTCCTACCCTAACTCATTCATTCATATCACATCTGTGAGCTGAAGAAGCCCAGTCTTCTCCCTCAGTCTTCTCCCTCAGTCTTCTCTCCCTCAGTCTTCTCCCTCAGTCTTCTCCCCCTCAGTCTTCTCCCCCTCAGTCTTCTCCCTCAGTCTTCTCTCCCTCAGTCTTCTCCCCCTCAGTCTTCTCCCCCTCAGTCTTCTCCCTCAGTCTTCTCCCCCTCAGTCTTCTCCCTCAGTCTTCTCCCCCTCAGTCTTCTCCCCCTCAGTCTTCTCCCTCAGTCTTCTCCCCCTCAGTCTTCTCCCTCAGTCTTCTCCCCCTCAGTCTTCTCCCCCTCAGTCTTCTCCCTCAGTCTTCTCTCCCTCAGTCTTCTCCCCCTCAGTCTTCTCCCTCAGTCTTCTCCCTCAGTCTTCTCCCTCAGTCTTCTCTCCCTCAGTCTTCTCCCCCTCAGTCTTCTCCCCCTCAGTCTTCTCCCCCTCAGTCTTCTCCCCCTCAGTCTTCTCCCTCAGTCTTCTCCCCCTCAGTCTTCTCCCTCAGTCTTCTCCCTCAGTCTTCTCCCCCTCAGTCTTCTCCCTCAGTCTTCTCCCCCTCAGTCTTCTCCCTCAGTCTTCTCTCCCTCAGTCTTCTCCCCCTCAGTCTTCTCCCCCTCAGTCTTCTCCCCCTCAGTCTTCTCCCTCAGTCTTCTCCCCCTCAGTCTTCTCCCCCTCAGTCTTCTCCCCCTCAGTCTTCTCCCCCTCAGTCTTCTCCCTCAGTCTTCTCCCTCAGTCTTCTCCCTCAGTCTTCTCCCCCTCAGTCTTCTCCCCCTCAGTCTTCTCCCCCTCAGTCTTCTCCCCCTCAGTCTTCTCCCTCAGTCTTCTCCCTCAGTCTTCTCCCTCAGTCTTCTCCCTCAGTCTTCTCCCTCAGTCTTCTCCCCCTCAGTCTTCTCCCTCAGTCTTCTCCCCCTCAGTCTTCTCCCCCTCAGTCATCTCCCTCAGTCTTCTCCCTCCATCTTCTCCCTCAGTCTTCTCTCCCTCAGTCTTCTCCCTCAGTCTTCTCCCCCTCAGTCTTCTCCCCCTCAGTCTTCTCCCCCTCAGTCTTCTCCCCCTCAGTCTTCTCCCTCAGTCTTCTCCCTCAGTCTTCTCCCTCAGTCTTCTCCCTCAGTCTTCTCCCTCAGTCTTCTCCCTCAGTCTTCTCCCTCAGTCTTCTCCCTCAGTCTTCTCCCTCAGTCTTCTCCCTCAGTCTTCTCCCCCTCAGTCTTCTCCCTCAGTCTTCTCCCCCTCAGTCTTCTCCCCCTCAGTGTGCCTCAGCAGTGAAAGGTCAACAAACCCTAGAGGAAGCCTCCTGGTCCAGATGCTAAGTGCTTGCTCGCTCTGCTGGACTGTTGGCAGGTTGCATGATTTACAGCCCCTAGCATCTGCGTCTTACATGCCTGTACCTGTTAAAGTAGTTGCTATGACAACTTCATGCAGTGGCACAAGGGGCTGGTTAACTAGAGCAGAAAAGTGGATATACAACCTTTAACCTTTGAACTTGTAATCCCTGGTTCCCCAGAAGACGCAGTCATCCATGTTGGCTTGCTAGCTATGTTGCTATTTAGTGAAAGGCATAGAGCAGGTTTGCGCTATTTACATTAACAACATCTCAGGATGGGAACCACATCTTTGAAGAAAATAAAAACCAAATAAAAATAAAACCAAATAAAAATCAATTCTTTTTTTCTTCTTTGACCACAATGAATCATTGTTCTTTCATTTAATAATTATAATAGTTTGTTTTCAACTTGTAATATTCCCATTAGTACTATAGGATGGTTTGTGCAATTTCACAACAACGGTCAAAGAAATATGGCTGCATTTTCAGGGCCCCAGAAAAACAAACCCTAAAAAGCATAAAACATCATAAATAGGTTTCTTCATAAAAAAGGATACTTACAAAATCCATTAGATCCAGGTGGGCATGTTATGACCCTCAAACCAAAGAAAGCCAAACACAGGAGCAGGAAAATAACTCACTTTGGCACAGGAACTTTCTTTTCTACAATGTGGTAGTTACAGTGGGATGGCTAACAGGGCTCACAACATGCCAACTGTCACATGGTCCTTCTTGACAGCCTGGAGCTACCTAACCCTAACCCTAGTCATGGTCTGGGATCGGTAATGTTAGGATGTCCAGATAAGCAGGACCATGGAGCTTAGAGAGAGGAACCAGTCTGATATCTTCTGCACCTCCAGCCCTCCACCTCTAGAGGGGGTCCTTCCCTCGGGGCCAAGGTTTCTGGGACGAGCCCTGCACTCCTCTCCCCGACAGCTCCGGGCCAGACTCGAACTGGGCTTGGTTGATCCAGGAGGCCTTGTAGCGTTGCTGCCTGGGACTCTGACGCTGTCGGGTGGGCAGGGTGGGACTCTGGGGCAGGGTGGAGGTCAGGGTGGGACTCTGGGGCAGGGTGGAGGTCAGGGTGGGACTCTGGGGCAGGGTGGAGGGCAGGGTGGGACTCTGGGGCAGGGTGGAGGGCAGGGTGGGACTCTGGGCCTCTTGGTTGTCGAAGCTGGCCTCCTGCACAGCTTCCTGCTTCTTAAAGGAGTCCCTCCTCTCCGTGAGGGCCCGCCTCCTCATGACCACCACTTCTCCGGGCCCGCCCCCCTCCCGCATGCCTCTCGGCCCCCCCAGGTGGAACCGCCCCTGGTGACCGTGCTCCCCCACACACATGAACCCCATGGCCCCTTCCTCCCCCCCCTCCTCCTCCTCCAGCCCCTCCCCCTCAGACAGAGGCACCTCCATGGTGTGGTGCCGCGTGGCGTATGCCTTCTTGTCGCCGTGGTAACCCCCCGACAGCTTCTCGGCGGACTGGACCCTTTTGAGGAGGGGGGAGCGGGGGGGCTCAGCGCTGCGGGGGCGGGCCGCATGGCGCACCAGGGTGGGGGGGGACTTCCCGTGGAGGCTGTGGAGGCCCTTGGAGAGTCCCGGGAGGGTGGAGGGGGAGCACTGGGGGGAGAGGGGCTGGGGAGGAGGGATGCAGGCCAGAGGAGAGGGGGGGATGCTGCTGGTAGACTTGCAGCGCCCCCCCTTGCTGTAGCGACCCATCACATGGAGTGAGCTGGGGCGGGGCTGGGGGGCGGGGGAGCTGGGGGAGCTGGAAATGGGGGAGGAGCTCTGGGGAGAGTTTGAGTCTGCAAAAAAAACAACAGAGGACAGATTATTGTGAAGGGCTCTAACTTTCCTCTCTTTCTCCCGCTCTCTCTCTCTCTTCCTCCGTTCCTCTCTCCCTCTGTCCAACTCCCTCCTCCTTCTCTCTCTCCTTCCTTCTCCCCCTCCCCCTTCTTCTCTACCTCTCTCTCATTTCATTAAGGGTCTGAAGGGTGATAAGGTCTTCTAGACTGTGGAAGCGGTGCTGGAGGCCTCACCTCCAGAGTGGTCGGGCGCAGGGGAGCAGCAGGGTGTGGACGGCCCAGGGGACAGGCTCTGGGTGGGGGAGCCAGACAGGCTGTCGCTGGAGGACACGGACGGCTGGAAGCCTGAGGAGAAGCTCCTGCTACTGTGCATGGGAGGAGCAGCACCAGCAGGAGGAGGAGCAGGAGAGGTCTGTTTGGACAGCTTCTTCCAGATACTGCGTCTCCTACTGGGAAGATGGAGACGAGGATTCAACACCCTGACTCCTCCCCCTACTGACCCTAACTCCTCCCCGTACTGACCCTGACCCCTCTCACCCTAACCCCTCCTCTACCTGTCCTGTCCGTCCTTCTTGCGGCTCTTCTTGCTGCGTCGAGCCATCTTGGCCTTGTAGCTGGACTTGCGTGCGGGTCCAACCTTGATGGAGGTGTTCTCTAGAGCTGTGGTTTGCAGTGTCACCTTGGTACCACTCTAAAGAGCAACAACAGCAACAGTTAGCGCTCTGGACATGCCTGTTTCATAAAGGACATTTACCGATAAAGCCAGGCTTATCTTAGTTACTTTCCCTGACATAAACCTGGCTTATTCGGTAAACTTGCTTCATGGAATAGGTTCCATGGCAACAACAACAGTTCGCTTATACAATAACGTAACAGTTGCCGTGGTAACGCTCTGCAGGTCAACAACAGCAGCAGTTGCCATGGTACGTACCTTCAGCAGCAGCTCCACCACCTCGGTGTGCACCAGCCCCTGGACAGACTCCCCGTTCACCTGGGTGATGAGGTCACCAGCTCTCAGCCCCGCCTCCTGGGCTGGGCTGCCATCCTCCACACACTGCGCACACACAACACAGTTTGTCATTTTGCAAATGCCTTTATCTAAAGCAACATACATGGTCAGAGATGGCAAAAGTACACACATCCTTCACTCAGGTAGAAGTACAGGTACTCGTGTTTAAAAAGACTCTGGTAAAAGTTGAAGTATTGAACACACTCAAGTTAAATTACTTCAGTAAAAAGTAGACATTACTACTACTTGTTAGATCTCACATCATATTAGTACAATAATACAAAAAGACACAATAGACACACAGTGCATTCGCCAGGAATCCTTTTTGACACCGACAATTTCAAACATCTTCCTCATACCGTATTTTTCTGAAATAAAGCAGCAGCCTGTACCCCGATTTTACAGTTTTTTGTCGTTGTACGGCTTATATTTCGAAGAGGCGCATAGCCCTGTTTTAGAACAAAAAAGCGGCTTTGTCCCAAGATCTCTACAGACCGTGTAGCTAATTTAATGCTCAACACTTGAACGGGCGCTTATTACTTGAAAGAGTAATTATTCACTGTGTCTCAGTTACACTATCTGGGCTTGAAAATACAGTGACTTGCTAAAGCAGGCCAATGGCTAGTAGAACATAACTAACATTTCATAATAATTTCAGTAAATCTAATAGCTGCAAGGCCCAGTGAAATGTTATACAGCTAGCAAACTAACGTTAGCTAGCATTGTTAACGACATTGGCTAATTCAACTTCGGTTGTGTAACCGAGCTCTTTGTAGGTTCATTTGAGATATAATTTGATATGGTCGTGTGGACAATAAGACACAGACGGGGTCTCTTTTCACAACTTGTATTTCACTTCTCTATTCGAACAGCCCTCACTGACTTCACGTAATGCTTAGGTCAGCATCGTGCCTAGGCAACTCCCGAGGGACAAAACACCCTTTTCCATTGAACATAGAAAGGTCTGCCACAGTAGACTATCCTCAGGATTTGCAAGCTAGCTAAACTGACACTATATCTAAAATAATTTTGTAGACATGACAATGGATTTTGCCACTAAATGAGTGACTTGGCTTAAAGTCTGGATATACTATCCACAACCGAAGTGTGTTTCACAATGCTGTAAGATTGCCTACTCTTGCATTGCTTGGTATTGTAGCGACAATGCTATTGGTACCCAGAATGCCCCGCGGCAAGATGAAAAGATACGCAGTTAAGGGCATTAGCTTAGTTAGATAAGCACTGTTTGGAGTTCTAATGTTGTGTTCGTTCTGCTTTTATATATGCAATGCTATGGTCTGTAGTTTAGATAATTTGAGTTTTCACCCTGATTGTGAATGTTGTCTAGTTAGATGGTTATCCAACCTGTCCAATGTGAAAGGGTTATAGCGGAAGTAAACAGAAGGCTTATAATCCAGTGTGGCCTAGACACTGATTTTCAGTTCCCATTCTGGTGGGATATGGTTTATAGGAAATGTGGCTTATTTTCTGTAAAATACCATATATGACCATCGGTGATGAGGAATGTCTCTATTCTCAGACGTGTCCACATCGCTAACTCCCTCTGTCTCCTCCATAACATACCTTTTTTTTCCCCAGTGAAAGGAGATTAGAGAGGGGGAGGAGAACAGAGAAACCAAAAATGAGTAGATTAAAGCAGAGCACAGTACAATAGAGTAAAAAGTAATCATATTTTTTTTAATGGCCTTCTGCCTTTCTCCATGGTTGTTTCGTAGACTAGCTTACGTTTGTTGTGCATGCATGTACAGCATAGGATTCCAGTCCAGGAAAGTTTTTTTATGCACCAGAAACAGAGTAAAGTTTAACCCCATCTCAGCTAGTCAGCTGAGACAAGATGAGGCGCGTTTGACATTGGCCGACTTCATGCAACGCCGCAGACGACGCCGGCGCTGCATGAAGTCAAACGCACCTATGGTTACCAACCTAACTCTGACTCAACCATACCATGTGACCTACTCACCCAAACCATGTGATGAACGGTGTAGATGTCGCTGTCTCCCATGTAAACCCTGATGGCTCGCAAGGCAAAGCCGAACCTCCTGCCCTGGCTGAGGATGACCAGGGGGGGGCGCAGGCTGCAGCCCAGCGCCAGCTCCCTGCTGGGGGACGAGTCCCGAGAGGACGGGTTTGACGACAGCGACAGGGAGGACTTGGGGCTGGTGGGGGGGCCGCCAGGGTCGTCTGGGGAGAGGAGACGGTTAGGGACCAAGTTACCCGGGATGATGACGAGAGAGAGGGGGAGGAGCTAGTTACCCGTGGTGATGACGAGAGAGAGGCTGGAGACGGAGGCGGACTTGGGGACCTTGCAGCTGGCAGGGGGGCGGGGCTTCTCTGGCGCATCCAGCTGGTGGGTTATGCGTCTGGACGCTCCTCTCCTATAAGACGGCCGCGTTCCAGTGCTGTTGCTACGGAGACGGATCCGACGTAGGTTTGACACCACACCGTCTGAGGAGAAGGTGGTTACACACTGATGTGTCTGTGTGTGTATACATTTGTGTGTGAGTGTATGGACCAATCATCACCTCCCATGGCTCTCCTACCACTGCTACGCTGACGACACGCAGCTGTACCTGTCGTTCCCCCCGACTGCTCGCCGGTCTCCCAGCATGCGCAACCCGCCCTCTTCAAAGGATTCTGAACGCAGCGGCACGCCTGGTCTACAATCTACCCAGATGCTCCCGCGTTACCCCCCTTCCTCATCTCTCTCCACTGGCTACCCATAACGGCCCGCATCAGATTCAAGACCCTCATACTGACCTTCTGAGCAGTGAACGGGACAGCACCCAACTACATCAAGTCTCTCCTGCAGCCTTACATCCACACCCGCTACCTACGGCCTTCTTTAGACAACCACCTGGTGGTCCCGCCGCTCAAAACCGCCCGGTCCCAACACAAGCTCTTCTCCTGCCTGGCCCCTCAATGGTGGAATCAACTCCCCACCTCCATCAGAGACATAGACGGTCTCTCCACCTTCAAGAGAAGGCTCAAGATGCAGTTCCGGGAGTACAACGGTACTTAGGAATGGTTTGCTGAAACCAATGCTAGTTTCCTCAAGGATCACAATGACTCTTGCTTAGAGACTTGTTGCTCTTGTTGGTTAGTGGTAACTGATTTAAACTGTTGTACTCGCTGCGAAATATTCTATTTTAGTTAATCGTATTTTTATTTTTACTGTTGCTTGCTTTTCTACAGGTACACTTGCACTTGCCGATTCATGTAGTTTAATTGTAACTTGCTTAACTACATGCTCTTATGGTTCTTCCCTTATTATTATTTTTTAGTTGTGCACAATGTGTGTTCTTGTTTTGGCTACCCACAATGCTTTGGGGCTATCTTGTTGTTATTATCAGTGACCTATGCACTTTGTAAAGCTCTTTCTTGGAGGTCGCTTTGGATAAAATCGTCTGCTAAATGAATACATGTAAATGTATGTACATGTGTGTATGTACGTGTGTGTTTGTATACATGTGTGTGTCTCACCGTCGTCCTCTGTAGAGAAGGAGAAGCGAGGCATGGTGTCCAGGCTCTGGGTGCTGTTCATCAGCAGGGGGCTGGAGGAGCGCTCCGAGGAGGCGCTGGAGGAGGCTCTAGGGCGCAGGCTGGGGGGGGGGGGAGGTTAATATGATTAATATCTGCTCTCTGCCTTTCTATTCTCGAGGGCTGCAACAAAGTTTCGTTGAGTGCGGAGCAGAGCGGAGGTAGAGGAAAGGCCATCGGAGAGACGTTGTTGAGTAACGTTATGAAACACATGGCGGAGAAATCAGTACGACCTAAGATATCCAAGGTGTGGGTGCATTTCACACTAAATATGTCGAAAAGGTGTGTTAATTGACCAGGGTGAAGTTAGTTTCATATTTGACATTGGTCTCACATTCGGAAGCCGCTACTTTGCAGCGTTGCGTTAGGGACCGGGTGAAAACTACCCATACCATTTTGAAAAATAGACTTTTACAATATTTTTATGAATATAAAACCTCAAACAGACACCAGAGTATCTTAACAATGTCTGGTATACAATCTACCACAGCCTTTACTTTTTCAATGAAGTTTCAAATAAAATTATAGAAAATCACTAATCTTTGAAAATAGCTTAATCCTTGCTTATCTTAACTTTTTCGAAATTGTGTGCCTGTTTGTGCACATTCTGAAAACATTTTGCACTGTGAATTTGCACTGTCAGTTCTGTTTTTGAATAAAGGGTTGGAAATTAATGCTTTTATGTTTTTAGGTTTTTGATCCGATTCAGCAATTAATCAAAAAAAGAATCGACAGATTAATCGATTACTAAAATAATCGTTAGTTGCAGCCCTACTATTCTCCCCCTTCTCGTCTTCCCCCCTGTCCCCTCCTTTTCCTCTCCTCTCCCCCCTCCTCTCCTCTCCCCCTCTCCTTTCTTCTCCCCCTCTTCCTCTCCCCCATCCTCTCCCCCTCCTCCTCTCATCTCCCCCTCCTCCTTTCTTCTCCCCCTCTCCCCCTCTTCCTCTCCTCTCCCCCTCCTCCTCCTCTCCCCCTCCTCCTCTCCCCCCCCCCCCTCCTCTCCTCTCCTCCTCTTTTCCTCCTCCCCTCCTCTTCCTCTCCCCCCATCCTTTCCCCCTCCTCCTCCTCTCCCCCCATCCTCTCCTCTCCCCCTCCTCCTTTCCTCCCCCCTCCTTTCCCCCTCCTCCTCTCCTTTCCTCTCCCCCTCCTCCTCTCCCCCTCCTCCTCTCCCCCTCCTCCTCTCCCCTTTCTCTTCTCCCCCCCTCCTCTCCTCTCCCTTCCCCTCACCTTCCCCTGGGTCCGTCCGTCCTGGTGCCGTGCTTGTGTCCCTCCCCAGGAGAGACTCCGAGCCCCCGCTCCTCCTTCTCCTCACTGTGGCTGCGCTCCGAAGACGACAGGCTGTGATTGGACGGAGTGGACGTGGACAGGTACTCTGTGCTACTGTACACCTGGGGGAGGGGGTGTGAAAGAGGTAAGGGTTTAGACAGAGGTAATACAGAGGTAATTTAGAGGTTATGCAGAGGTCATGTGTAGGGCGTGACCTTGCTGAAGCGATGGGCCACGCTGGAGAACTGACGCAGCTCTCTCTGGGAACACGGCTCTTCATCGTTGGTCTCCTCGTCATCCTCTTCAGAACCCAGATGACAGTACCGCTCTGACCGCGCTGAGCACACACAACACACACAACACACACACTGCTTTGTTAACAAACTATTTAAACTTCTATCAACTTGTGACTTCTCTTCAAACCAGATTCATGACAGTCTGAAACCTGATTATCCTGTGTGCGTGTGTGAGAGAGAGAGAGAGAGAGCGCCCCCTACTGTCAAAGTAGCTGGTGTCATCCTCTGTCTCCAGCTGAGGGACGAACTCAGCCTTCTGTCTGAGCAGGCCAGTCCAGTCCAGCCCCAGAAAGAACACATGAGCCTTCACCTCCCCTGTCCCTCCTGCAACACACACACACCATCACTGTTCATTTGAACACAATTCAGCCAGCCAGCCGCCAGCCAGTCTGTCAGTCAGTCAGTCAGTCAGTCAATCAGTTCAGTCATCTAAGTAAGCAGTCAGCCAGGTGAACAGTCAGTCAGGTGAACAGTCAGTCGGGTAAACAGTCAGCCAGGTGAACAGTCAGTCAGGTGAACAGTCAGTCAGGTGAACAGTCACCCACCGGTGCCGAGGCGCTCTAGAGGACACTGCTTCAGCAGCCTGGTGATGAGGTCCTGGGCGTTGGCCGGCAACGCATCATCCCCATCTGGCCAGATGATGTCATCTAGAACACATACCATAGCAACTCGTTACCACACCAACACCGAAAAAATTACCTTGACAACAGAGCTGTAGCAGAGAGAAAGAGTGGTTACCGTTGACGACTTGTCCAAACAGCTCTTCAGGCGTGTCTCCAAAGAAGGGTACGCAGCCCACCAGGAACTCATACAGGATCACCCCCATGGACCACCAGTCCACCGGCTTCCCATAGCCCTGCCTCAGGATCACCTCTGGGGCGATGTACTCTGGGGTCCCACACACCTGGAGCACAGCACACTGTAACCACACTGTAACCCTAACCCTGGAGCACAGCACACTGTAACCACACTGTAACCCTAACCTAGCACACTGTAACCCTAACCCTGGAGCACAGCACACTGTAACCACACTGTAACCCTAACCTAGCACACTGTAACCACACTGTAACCCTAACCCTGGAGCACAGCACACTGTAACCACACTGTAACCCTAACCCTGGAGCACAGCACACTGTAACCACACTGTAACCCTAACCCTGGAGCACAGCACACTGTAACCACACTGTAACCCTAACCTAGCACACTGTAACCACACTGTAACCCTAACCTAGCACACTGTAACCACACTGTAACCCTAACCTAGCACACTGTAACCACACTGTAACCCTAACCTAGCACACTGTAACCACACTGTAACCCTAACCTAGCACACTGTAACCACACTGTAACCCTAACCTAGCACACTGTAACCACACTGTAACCCTAACCCTGGAGCACAGCACACTGTAACCACACTGTAACCCTAACCTAGCACACTGTAACCACACTGTAACCCTAACCTAGCACACTGTAACCACACTGTAACCCTAACCTAGCACACTGTAACCACACTGTAACCCTAACCCTGGAGCACAGCACACTGTAACCACACTGTAACCCTAACCCTGGAGCACAGCACACTGTAACCACACTGTAACCCTAACCTAGCACACTGTAACCACACTGTAACCCTAACCTAGCACACTGTAACCACACTGTAACCCTAACCCTGGAGCACAGCACACTGTAACCACACTGTAACCCTAACCTAGCACACTGTAACCACACTGTAACCCTAACCCTGGAGCACAGCACACTGTAACCACACTGTAACCCTAACCTAGCACACTGTAACCACACTGTAACCCTAACCTAGCACACTGTAACCACACTGTAACCCTAACCTAGCACACTGTAACCACACTGTAACCCTAACCCTGGAGCACAGCACACTGTAACCACACTGTAACCCTAACCTAGCACACTGTAACCACACTGTAACCCTAACCCTGGAGCACAGCACACTGTAACCACACTGTAACCCTAACCTAGCACACTGTAACCACACTGTAACCCTAACCTAGCACACTGTAACCACACTGTAACCCTAACCTAGCACACTGTAACCACACTGTAACCCTAACCTAGCACACTGTAACCACACTGTAACCCTAACCTAGCACACTGTAACCACACTGTAACCCTAACCTAGCACACTGTAACCACACTGTAACCCTAACCCTGGAGCACAGCACACTGTAACCACACTGTAACCCTAACCTAGCACACTGTAACCACACTGTAACCCTAACCTAGCACACTGTAACCACACTGTAACCCTAACCTAGCACACTGTAACCACACTGTAACCCTAACCCTGGAGCACAGCACACTGTAACCACACTGTAACCCTAACCCTGGAGCACAGCACACTGTAACCACACTGTAACCCTAACCTAGCACACTGTAACCACACTGTAACCCTAACCTAGCACACTGTAACCACACTGTAACCCTAACCCTGGAGCACAGCACACTGTAACCACACTGTAACCCTAACCTAGCACACTGTAACCACACTGTAACCCTAACCCTGGAGCACAGCACACTGTAACCACACTGTAACCCTAACCTAGCACACTGTAACCACACTGTAACCCTAACCTAGCACACTGTAACCACACTGTAACCCTAACCTAGCACACTGTAACCACACTGTAACCCTAACCCTGGAGCACAGCACACTGTAACCACACTGTAACCCTAACCTAGCACACTGTAACCACACTGTAACCCTAACCCTGGAGCACAGCACACTGTAACCACACTGTAACCCTAACCTAGCACACTGTAACCACACTGTAACCCTAACCTAGCACACTGTAACCACACTGTAACCCTAACCTAGCACACTGTAACCACACTGTAACCCTAACCCTGGAGCACAGCACACTGTAACCACACTGTAACCCTAACCTAGCACACTGTAACCACACTGTAACCCTAACCTAGCACACTGTAACCACACTGTAACCCTAACCCTGGAGCACAGCACACTGTAACCACACTGTAACCCTAACCTAGCACACTGTAACCACACTGTAACCCTAACCTAGCACACTGTAACCACACTGTAACCCTAACCCTGGAGCACAGCACACTGTAACCACACTGTAACCCTAACCTAGCACACTGTAACCACACTGTAACCCTAACCTAGCACACTGTAACCACACTGTAACCCTAACCCTGGAGCACAGCACACTGTAACCACACTGTAACCCTAACCCTGGAGCACAGGACACTGTAACCACACTGTAACCCTAACCTAGCACACTGTAACCACACTGTAACCCTAACCCTGGAGCACAGCACACTGTAACCACACTGTAACCCTAACCCTGGAGCACAGCACACTGTAACCACACTGTAACCCTAACCCTAACCTAGCACACTGGAACCACACTGTAACCCTAACCCCACTGTAACCACACTGTAACCCTAACCCTAACCTAGCACACTGGGGTTAAAGAGAGGGAGAGGGAGAGAGAAAGGGGGGGAGAGAGAGAGGGGAAGAGAGAGAGAGGGAAGAGAGAGAGACCTGACCTGTTTGTCGAGGAACTCCCTGGTGTCCTTGGCGATGTGTCCCTCATACAGGTTGGTGGTCATGTTCATCAGGCCCATCTTAGACAGACCGAAGTCTGTCAGCTTGATGTGTCCCATGGAGGTGATCAGCAGGCTGCACACACACACACACACACACACACACACAGTCACACAGACACACACACAGTCACACGCACACACACACAGTCACACAGACACACACACAGGCACACACAGACAGACAGACAGACAGTGAGCCATGATGAGTATTTAGTCCTTTTTGTTGTCATAACATGCCTCACCATTAGACACCCTTAGTGATATCCTAACCCTGACCATGTGATATCCTAATCCTGACCATGTGATATCCTAACCCTGACCATGTGATATCCTAACCCTAACAATGTGGTACCCAGCTGGCCATGGAAGTTTTTGAAGCAGACATAAGTGTGTGTGTGAGTGTGGTGTGTGTGTATCTGTGTGTGTGTGTGTGTGTGAGAGTGTACTTGTCAGGTTTCAGGTCTCGGTGCACGATGCCGTAGTTGTGGAGGTACTCCAGGGCCAGCACCGTCTCAGCAAAGTACATCCGGGTCATGTCCACTGGGAGGGGACCCATGTTCTTCAGCAGGGTGGCACAGTCTCCACCTGGGTGGCAAGGGTCAAGGTTAGAGGTGGGGGGGGTCAGGGTTAAATACAACTCAGCCTTAACACACACACACAGACAGCCTGAACACACACACACACACAGCCTTAACACACACACACAGACAGACTGAACACACACACACAGCCTTAACACACACACACACAGCCTCCTACCTTCCACGTACTCCATGACCATGCAGAGATGCCTGCGGGTCTCGAAGGAGCAGAACATGGAGACCACGAAGGGGTTCTCAGCGAAGGTGAGGATGTCCCTCTCCACAAAGGCCTGCTGGATCTGGTTCCTCAGCAGCAGGTTCTGACGGTTGATCTTCTTCATTGCGAAGCGCTGACACGTCTCTCTGTGTCTGACCAGAAACACAGCCCTGCAGGGGGGGGTGGAGGGGAGTGGAGGGGGAGGGGAGTGGGGAGTGGAGGAGGAGGGGAGTGGGGAGTGGAGGAGGAGGGAAGGGAGGGGGGTGTGGAGGAGGAGGGAGGGGAGGGGGGTGTGGAGGAGGAGGGAGGGGGGAGTGGAGGAGGAGGGAGGGAAGGGGGGAGCGGAGGGGGAGGGAGGGGGGAGTGGAGGAGGAGGGAGGGAAGGGGGGAGCGGAGGAGGGAGCGGAGGGGGAGGGAGGGGAGGGGGGAGCGGAGGAGGAGGGAGGGGAGGGGGAAGCGGAGGAGGGAGCGGAGGAGGAGGGAGGGGAGGGGGGAGCAGAGGGGGAGGGGAGTGGGGAGTGGAGGAGGGAGGGGAGGAGGAGCGGAGGAGGAAGGGGAGGGGGAGCGGAGGAGGAGGGAGGGTGGGAGGTTCATGGTTTTGCAACTCAACTAAACTAAGAGCTAACTATCATACACATAAACTCTCTGTGATAAAACAGAGTTCCTCGAAAAGCCATTCATGTCACCATTTACTTCAAAGAATTTTGATTACTAGGAGCAAAAGTAACAGGAACAAACAAACACACACTCAAACTCAGAACACAGACACACTCACACACATACACATACACACACACACTCACCCATAGGCTCCGTTGCTGATCAGTTTGATGGTGTCAAAGTCGCTCTCCACAGGCTTCCTCCGAGGGGGGGTGCCCACAGCCCGACCCTGCGTATCAACACACACACACAGATCAACCCAGAACTACCTGTCGGCTCTAACAAAAGCTGACATCTGTAGCGTCTGTAGCTGTGTCTGGTGTCTGTAGCTGTGTCTGGTGTCTGTAGCTGTGTCCGCCGTCTGTAGTGTCTGTAGCCGTGTCTGTAGTGTCTGGTGTCTGTAGTGTCTTGAGCTGTGTCTGGTGTCTGTAGTGTCTGTAGTGTCTGTAGCTGTGCCTGGTGTCTGTAGTGTCTGGTGTCTGTAGCTGTGTCTGGTGTCTGTAGTGTCTGGTGTCTGTAGCTGTGTCTGGTGTCTGTAGTGTCTGGTGTCTGTAGTGTCTGGTGTCTGTAGCTGTGTCTGGTGTCTGTAGTGTCTGGTGTCTGTAGTGTCTAGAGCTGTGTCTGGTGTCTGTAGTGTCTGGTGTCTGTAGTGTCTGGAGCTGGGTCTGGTGTCTGTAGTGTCTGGAGCTGGGTCTGGTGTCTGTAGTGTCTGGAGCTGGGTCTGGTGTCTGTAGTGTCTGGAGCTGGGTCTGGTGTCTGTAGTGTCTGGAGCTGTGTCTGGTGTCTGTAGTGTTGGGTGTCTGTAGTGTCTGGTGTCTGGAGCTGTGTCTGGTGTCTGTAGTGTCTGGTGTCTGTAGTGTCTGTAGTGTCTGGTGTCTGTAGTGTCTGGAGCTGTGTCTGGTGTCTGTAGTGTTGGGTGTCTGTAGTGTCTGGTGTCTGTAGCTGTGTCTGGTGTCTGTAGTGTCTGGTGTCTGTAGTGTCTAGAGCTGTGTCTGGTGTCTGTAGTGTCTGGTGTCTGTAGTGTCTGGTGTCTGTAGTGTCTGTAGTGTTGGGTGTCTGTAGTGTCTGGTGTCTGTAGCTGTGTCTGGTGTCTGTAGTGTCTGGTGTCTGTAGTGTCTAGAGCTGTGTCTGGTGTCTGTAGTGTCTGGTGTCTGTAGTGTCTGGTGTCTGTAGTGTCTGGTGTCTGGAGCTGTGTCTGGTGTCTGTAGTGTCTGGTGTCTGTAGTGTCTGTAGTGTCTGTAGTGTCTGGAGCTGTGTCTGGTGTCTGTAGTGTCTGGTGTCTGTAGTGTCTAGAGCTGTGTCTGGTGTCTGTAGTGTCTGGTGTCTGTAGTGTCTGGTGTCTGTAGTGTCTGGTGTCTGTAGTGTCTGGAGCTGTGTCTGGTGTCTGTAGTGTCTGGTGTCTGTAGTAGCGTACCTCTGTGCTGGCGCTGGGGGCGTGGCTGGAGCTGCTGTGTTCCAGGTGGACCACCTCTGTGGAGAGAGCAGGAGGTCAGAGAGGAGGAGAGGACGAGGAGGAGAGAAGAGGAAGTCAGTGAGGAGGTGAATGAGGAAAGGAGGATGTTAGTGAGGAGGAGGTTCGGTCACCTTCCAGGGGATCTCGGGTCAGGCCCAGCTGGCTGATGATGTAGCGAGGGATGTCAGCCTTGATGCCCTGGCCCTCCCTGGCCTGGCCCTCCCTGGCCTGGCCCTCTGCCGCCTCCAGACGCTGGTAGAACTCCTCAGGGTCAAACTCCTGCAGAGGAGCAGAGAACTGGTCTACAGGTGGTCTGTGGGTGGTCTGCGGGTGGTCTACAGGTGGTCTGCAGGTGGTCTACAGGTGGTCTGCAGGTGGTCTACAGGTGGTCTGTAGGTGGTCTGCAGGTGGTCTGCAGGTGGTCTGCAGGTGGTCTACAGGTGGTCTGTAGGTGGTCTGCAGGTGGTCTGCAGGTGGTCTAGAGGTGGTCTGCAGGTGGTCTGCAGGTGGTCTGCAGGTGGTCTACAGGTGGTCTAGAGGTGGTCTACAGGTGGTCTGCAGGTGGTCTAGAGGTGGTCTAGGGGTGGTCTGCAGGTGTTCTGCAGGTGGTTTAGAGGTGGTCTGCAGATGGTCTAGGGGGGGTCTGCAGGTGTTCTGCAGATGGTCTAGAGGTGGTCTGCAGGTGGTCTAGGGGGAGTCTAGGGGTGGTCTGCAGGTGGTCTGCAGATGGTCTACGGGTATGTAGGTAGGTATTTATACTGAGGAGTGATATTAACCAATTCAACTTACTTACATATGGAAATGTCAAAACCTCCCAGAATCTGTGATCAATAAGTACTTATTACAAAAGTCCTGTTCACTTCCTGTATCTATGATATCTAAAGCAGGTAACACAAGTCAGTTGTGGCGTCAGTCTTTCAGCCAATAGTAGGACTTAACCTCACCTCATCCGTCTTTCAGCCAATAGCAGGGCTTAACCTTAGCCAATAACAGATAAAAGGGCACTCGTGCATGCAATCAGTCTTTCAGCCAATAGCAGGGCTTATACCATGGACTGGGTGAATACTCGATTCTGATTGGCTGCAGGGGTGTCCATTATCCGGTGATATACGGACACCTACGTAGTTGCGGCAAATCTGTCTGTTCACCGTTCTAAATTATTTTGCTGGCTACATTGTATATGAGCCTGTACAAAGTGTCTGAAATAAGTAACCATAACAACAGGGACGCAGTCCTCCATTTATAAGCCTCCATTTACAATTTCGAAAGACTTTAACAAGCTGACATGTCATTACAACAATGAGTGACTTCAATATTTCATTTAACCTATCTGCAAAATGTTACTTTTCTGAATTTACTGTGTCAGTGTCACGTAACCGCTCATCTCACATCCCATTCGTTGTTCACCTCGCTAGTCAATCTGCTGCAGACGGGCTGCGGCCAGTAGCCCCTCTACACATGGCCGATTATTTTTTTGTAAAAATCTTTATTTGATTTGGGAAAAAAGACATGGCTGGATAGCTGGCTAGTCTTGTTGTCAAACATATTGTCAAATTATATTTACTGTTTGTCAACCGTACACAATGTCATTGCCTTTGAATCTTGCTAGCATAACGTTAGCTTTCGGGCTAATAGCTCAGCCAAAGGAAATTGAGCGGACTAGAAATATCAGAGTTGGTTAAGGTTAAAAAACGTTAGATTTATATTGCAAAAAGCATGAAAACATAAATTAATGTTTGTAAAAAAAAAAAACGGTTGGCAAGTGACCATGGTATAAGCGGGCTAATGCCCTTCGAGGTGTCCAATATCACCTGATAATAGACTCCGCGGAAACAACCACATCCGCTGTGTGTCGGACGGTTCACGCCTCCGCATCGTCCATTATCAGGTGATATTGCTACACCTCGTCGGGCATTATCCCTTACTTAACCTCACCAGACACTCCAGCAGGTGTGCCATGAAAAAGAAAATATATATTTATATTTTTTGATCATTTCTATTAGTTTTTCTATTTTTGGGGGCCCCTGTCAGTCAGGGCCCTTAGAATTGTCCTAGCTTTTCCCCCCTATACGGCGCCCCTGCGTGCAGGTCATCAGTCTTTCAGCCAATAGCAGGGCTTATATTATTAACCTCACCAGACACTCGAGTAGACGTGCAGGTCTAGAGATGATGATGAGGATCCTCTTCACCAGCTTGATGATGACGCTCACCTCCTCGCTGTCCGAGCGCTCGTACGCCTGGCGGGGGAAGGGCCGGGGGGGAGGGGCCAGGACGTTAGCTCATCTGGAGTATGTTCACATTTCATTAATTTGTCCAAAGACACAAGCAAATAGTGCATATAGAAACTTCAGCAGCAGATTAAGGATCAGAAGTGCAGAATTCTACCAGTGTTTCGGTGGTCAGAGTCTAGGAACAGTCTGTATTTACCAGACACAATGCAAACAAAGAGTAGAGATGATGGAGGTCTATAGGAGCCTGGCTCTGCCCTCCTATGTACTTCTGCTAAATTTTAATTTTGCTTCTGTACTGCGTCTGGGCTTGAAATATATTGGTCAGATGTCTCCGGTAAACTTTTTACAGGTCCAATCAGCGAACAGAGGGAGTGGCTGACAACAATAACGTTGATGTTGTGCCCTAGTTTGAGAAGTAGTTCCGTAATGGCGGCGGAGAAAGATGCGAGCGAAGCCATCCGGTCCGTTGTGGTAATGCTGCCAAATATCCAGAAGTTAAAGCCGGAGCAAGAACAATCTCCGTTTGTGGTGAAGGAGGTGGCTAAGGCGAACGCTAGCGATTGGTTATGGCAGATCCAGAGTGGCTCTGGGCATTTACATTTTACATTTAGTCAACGCTCTTATCCAGAGCGACTTACAGTAAGTACAGGGACATTACCCCAGAGGCAAGGCCGGGAATTTGGCATGGCCGGGAATCGAACCAGCAAACTTCTGAATAATAACCCGACCACTCAGCCATTTGACGCCTAGATTCAATAGTTTTAAACTTCAACAGAGTACCCGCCTTCAAGGAAATTAACGCTTGTCAATGGACTGAGCCCAGACTCTCTGTATAAATGCAATGTGGTTAGCACCACATTGCATTTGGTTAGCACCAGGCTCGGTCTATAGAAGGGTACAGTTATCACAGAGAACATGGCCTCGGCATCTCTCCAATGGAACGGTTTGGGTTAGGGTAACAGATCATTATGTAAGGGATCCTGCTGGATCGTTATCCTGACATGCAGTACAGGCTGACAACACAGCAGGGAACCAGTCACCACCACTGCCTCAGTGCAGTGCTCCAGTGTTCCAGTGTTCCAGTGTTCCAGTCATGAAAACACAGCTGAAGTGGAGGGTGGAGATGTATCTAGAGCATGATCCTGTTGATTAGGATCTAGGTTGTTAAGAGGTGCCCTACCTGCTTGTTATTATGAGGATGATGGTTGTTAAGAGGAGCCCTACCTCGTGCAGCAGCTTGTCCAGCTTGTCCTGCAGCTCCAGGAAGTATCTGGAGGAGATGAGGCCTCCATGGGCCGTGTCCAGGCAGTCTCTGACCAGCTCCACCAGCTGGTGCTGGATGAAGCCAAGCACGCCGTCCGCTAGCGGCAGCACCTCCCGTGAGCTCTCCTCCAGCACCGCCAGCAGACGAACCTCCATCTGCGCCGTGGCCTGAGACATAACTTTATTAACCTGACAGGCATGCCCGACACACAACTTTGTTGACCTGACAGGCTGGCCTGACAGCTGGCCACAAGGGAACAGAAGGAGATGTGGCGAGACAAGAAGGAGATGTGGAGAAGCAAGAAGGAGATGTGGAGAAGCAGGAAGGAGATGTGGAGAAATAGGAAGGAGATGTGGAGAGGCAGGAAGTAAATGTGGAAAAGCAGGAATGAGATGTGGAGAAGCAGGAAGAAGATGTGGAGAAGCAGGAATGAGATGTGGAGAAGCAGGAATGACATATGGAGAAGCAGGAATGAGATATGGAGAAATAGGAAGCAGATGTGGAGAAGCAGGAATGAGATGTGGAGAAGCAGGAAGAAGATGTGGAAAAGCAGGAATGAGATGTGGAAAAGCAGGAATGAGATGTGGAAAAGCAGGAATGAGATGTGGAGAAGCAGGAATGAGATGTGGAGAAATAGGAAGCAGATGTGGAGAAGCAGGAGTGAGATATGGAGAAATAGGAAGCAGATGTGGAGATGCAGGAAGGAAATGTGGAAAAGCAGGAATGAGATGTGGAGAAGCAGGAAGGAGATGTGGAGAAGCAGGAATGAGATGTGGAGAAGCAGGAAGGAGATGTGGAGAAGCAGGAATGAGATGTGGAGAAGCAGGAATGAGATTTGGAGAGGCAGGAAGGAGATGTGGAGAGGCAGGAAGGAAATGTGGAGAATCAGGAATGAGATGTGGAGAGACAGGAAGGAGATGTGGAGAGACAGGAAGGAGATTTGGAGAACCAGGAAGGAGATGTGGAGAGACAGGAAGTACACACCTTGGGGAAGCGTTCCTTGTACACGTGGTTCATCATGACAATCTCGTTATCAAATGAACCACACGGGCGCCCGGGACTGAGAAACACAGACCTTAAATTACTGTCCTGGATATTAAAGTAATTGTACTGAATCTTCTTGTTTTATACAGTTATTATTCTTGATGGTCTTGTATAATAAAGTTACCTGAGGCTGCGAGAACGCAGTCTGGGGGGCGGGGCTGAGGTGGGGGGCGGGGCCGATGACTCGTCATCAGCTACACTCTCAGAGCTGCGGAAGTGCTTGAACAGGAAGTGGAGGTCGTCCACAGTTGGCTGGTGGGGAAGCTGGTGAAGAAGCTCCTGGGAGGAGGAAGAGGACTAGAGAAGAGGGGGAGGGGAGGGGAGGGGAGGGGAGGGGAGGGGAGGGGAGGGGAGGGGAGGGGAGGGGAGGGGAGGGGAGGGGAGGGGAGGGGAGGGGAGGGGAGGGGAGGGGAGGGGAGGGGAGGGGAGGGGAGGAATACAGTGTGAGATTAACAGGCCTCTGGTCTAGGTGAATATTAAACTTGTAACAGCAGGGGCTTGTTCAATAAAGCAAGCTAAGAGAAGTGGGGATTAAAGTCTGAATAACTGACAGTCAACTAGTCAGTCAACCAATCAACCAGTCAGCCAATCAACCAGCCAGTCAGCTCTGTGTTAGATGCTTTGCCCTGTCAGAGTTACATGCTGGGAAATTGTACAGCAGAATGCCAGAGACTGCATGCCTCAAAGGGTCATTTTTGTGCATTCTGGTCAGAGTGTGTGTTCTGGTTAGGGTGTGTGTGTGTTTGTGTGCTCTGTTCAAGGTGTGTGTGTTCTGGTCAGGGTGTGTGTTCTGGTCAGGGTGTGTGTCCTGGATAGCGGAGCACCCTAGGTGCTTACAGAGACTGAGGAGCTTGGGGGGTTGCTGCAGTAACCAGACGAGGGGACAGAGGCCACTGACCACCTCCTTCCATCCGCCCTGAAACACACAACACACAACATCACCACACACTAACCCTAACCCCGCAACACAAAAAACTACTAATCTACAACACACACAACATCGAGAACAACATCAACACATACAACATAAACATCAACATCAGTAAACATCAGTAAACAATGACAGACTCTCAGCATGCAGCGTCAATGACTGGAGGGTAAAGGAAATTGAAAACGTACGTGATTTAAAACGTCTCGGGTTTTCTAAGCGTAAAGGCTCTGCTACACCGAGTGTTTCTAAGCGTAAAGGCCGAGTGTTTCTGTTCTCACCCTCATGCATGTGTGGAAATGCACACCATGCAATAATTCGAATTTGAATATGTTGTTAAGAGTTGTGTTTATAAATAGTGTTTATAAACAGTGTTTATAAAGTGTTTATAAACAGTGTTTATAAATAGTGTTTATAATCAGTGTTTATAAACAGTGTTTATAATCAGTGTTTATAAACAGTGTTTATAAACAGTGTTTATAAATAGTGTTTATAAATAGTGTTTATAAACAGTGTTTATAAATAGTGTTTATAAATAGTGTTTATAAATAGTGTTTACAAACAGTGTTTATAAATAGTGTTTATAAATAGTGTTTATAAATAGTGTTTATAAACAGTGTTTATAATTTATAAAAAGCTTTATAAATAGTGTTTATAAACAGTGTTTATAAAGTGTTCATAAATAGTGTTTATAAATAGTGTTTATAAATAGTGTTTATAAATAGTGTTTTGCAGTTAGTGCAGTATGAATGAGAAAAGAGTTTCATGGATTTTTGAGAATGTGGTAATTAAATGCATTTTGTGTGAAAGCAGTGAAAAACTATTCACAGTTTGATCCACGTACACATCCGTTTTGCTCACTGTGTGAAGAGTTTTGAAAACGTGGCTTGACCAATGCATACAAGTCATCGAAAAAAACTGACCAGAAGTGTTCAAGTGCTTTTATACATCCCTAGTGTTGTAAAATACTGGATGTAATATGCATAATAATTGTGAAACCGTGATTATTCCTCAGACTATAACCTTACCATCAAAATCTATAATCGTTGCATCCCTCCACCTGACTGTACATGTGACAGAGTCAAACAGGAAGAGAGAAGACCTTACCTTTCAGTACGAGCCAGGTGGCTGGGGGAGGAAGATGGAAAGTGAGACAGACAGACATCGCCTTGGTGTCTGTGGTGTGTGTCCTTCCTGCCTCTATGTATTCATATCCGAATGGTGTCATCCACAAACATCCACACCAACTCACACACTCTCATACACACACTCACTCTTACACACACACACACACTCACACACACAGCCATGCTTGTTTTCCAATACTGTCTGTGCCAGGCTCCCCTCGTACCCCTCCTCCTCCTGTACCCTTCCTCCTCCTCCCTGTACCCCTCCTCCTCCTCCTCCTGTACCCCTTCTCCTCCTCCTCCTGTACCCCTCCTCTTCCTCCTGTACCCTTCCTCCTCATCCCTGTACCCCTCCTCCTCCTCCTGTACCCCTCCTCCTCCTCCTGTACCCTTCCTACTCCTCCCTGTACCCCTCCTCCTCCTCCTGTACCCCTCCTCCTCCTCCTGTACCCTTCCTCCTCCTCCCTGTACCCCTCCTCCTTCTCCTGTACCTTTCCTCCTCCTCCCTGTACCCCTCCTCCTTCTCCTGTACCTTTCCTCCTCCTCCCTGTACCCCTCCTCTTCCTCCTGTACCCCTCCTCCTCCTCCTCCCTGTACCCCTCCTCCTCCTCCTCCCTGTACCCCTCCTACTCCTCCCTGTACCCCTCCTCCTGTATGTCACTACCAATACTTTTGGCCACAACTGTATACCTATGTTGAGTCATCTATATTGTGAGGTAATGTATCTATGTAGTTTTACAATATATATGCTGTGTCATCTATACAATTAGGTAGTGTATATATGTAGTTTCAGAGTGTATCAATGCTGAGTCATGGTGTCTGTATAATGAGATATGAGTTTATGCAGTGTCATGGTGTATTCAAGATGTGAATGCAGTGATCCGATTGGACGAGAGGCACCGATGAGCGAAAGCATAAATACTGCAGTGCAGCACTGGTCAGGAGAGGGGAGGGAGGACAAGGAGGAGCTAGATGTGTGTGTGGAAGGCGAGGTGTGTGTGTGTGGAAGGCGAGGTGTGTGTGTGTGTGTGTGGAAGGGTGTGGCGTCTCACCTGCGAGCAAACTGGAAGTTAGCTGAGGCGGAGGTGGAGACATTTCTCGGGCTGTCCGATGGGCTGCTGCCAGCTGAAAGACACACACACCCTGGATCAGTTCTACTGCACACACACACAGAACATACACATACCATGATAATCATAGGGCAGTTTAAATAGAAAGCAACTTGTTTAATGAACCTCATCTTCAGGCCTGCAGCAACACCAGTAAATAACTGCCTGTGCACTCAAACACACACACACACACACACCAGGCCTACAGCAGCTGTACCACAGAATAGCTCTGACTGTCAGCTGCTGCAGAAACAGCTCATAACACAGCATCATGTGGTCAGATGTGTCTGGGGCTGCCTGTGTGTGTTTGTTTGTGAGAGTGTGTGTATGTGCCTTTGTCTGGGGCTGTCTCTGTGTGTGTGAGAGTGTGTGTGTGTGTGTGTGTGTGTGTGTGTGTGTGTGTGTGTGTGTGAGTCTTATCATCAGACTAACGAGTCTGCTGTATTTACTGTCTGTGGGGCGTGCGAGCACAGTGGAGACTGGGTACCTGTGGTGAGAGGAAGTGGAGAGAGGGGTCTGGAGAGAGTGGGTGAGGGAGTGCCAACTGCCAGACTTCTCCTCTTGTTGTTACGGCAACTGTGGTGAACACAGAGGAGAGATGAGACATCTGAATGGTAGGTCAGCTGACTGATCACCTGACTGGCCACTTGACAAAGCAGGAAGTTAAAACCAGGAGGTCCAACCTGGATCCATATGTGAGGGAGGAGCCGTTTAGCGTTTTATTTTTAAGGAGTGACATTCAGCAACCATTTAGGGTTCTGTTGTTATAGGTAACGAGTTACCACAAGTCCCAGGAAGTCCAAACTCCTGCATTGTGATGATGTTGTTATCTGAACCTTGATGTATTCAACCTGAACCTTGTCCCTCTGTCTGTCTGTCTGTCTCATTAAGGGTTAGGGTTGAGTGCTGGTAAGTCAGGATCGTCCAATCAGAGCGATGTCTAACTCTGGATGAGTTCAGATGATGACAGGCCCTGAAGGATCTGGGTCACCATGACACCAACATGTCAACAGAGACAGGAAGACACAGATAGAAACCCCAAACCCCCTGCCGATTAGAGGCCAGCAAAGGCCCAGATCCTTGTAAAGCAGGCAGGGGTAGAGAGGCCACTGAAAAAGCTGTGGAGAGCAGTGATGTCACACCCTCCACACTGTGTGAAGGAGTGGATATCATGTATCAAGTACAAGAACGTACTGCTATTTTATAAACGGCTGGTCGCGCGTGTAGTCAAGCCTCTATTCATAACTAGGCCTACATAGATGAGATGCATTAGGACACTGTGTCCATTAAGCACCGCTGGACGTAACACACAATCTCCACAACAATAACGCTCAGTCCGCCCCGCCACGTTCCAGAGTCGGAAACAAAAAGTGGCCGGATGTAGTCTGCGCGATGCGAAGTGAATGAGTGTGAAAACAAGACGAGAAACGATGTTAATAATAAACAAACGCTGGCGTGTGTTTGTTTTAGTTGCGAATGACTAGCCGGTCTATGATCAACACTTTGTTGTTCTAGCCGTTGAAACATCAGGGTCAGAGAATTACACAATGGCTGCGACAGAAACAGATAGGCTATCTGAGATTAGCTAGTATTTCGCATTATTTCACCTTCATTGTGCTGTTCGTTATGCTGTTGGCCAAACAATTTTGCCATAGGCCCTATATCATTCCAGAGACTTAAGTTAATGGAACATCAGGTTACCTTTTAGATCGTTTCATCATGGCCCCAGTTACAAAACTAGTTTTGTAGCTAGGCAAGACGGTCCAATAGTAGTTCTGATCCGACATGATTGTCATGGGCGATGTGGGGTAAAACTTGGTCCAGGACGATAAGATAAAGTCTTAAAAATGTTCGGAAACGTAGCTAGTCACAAATCCATCACAATGTCCTCGACGAGACGTCCCAGTCTGTCTCCTGCAGGATCGTCACAAACTGGCCCCATTTCCATGATGACTACTCCGGTCGACTAAACAACCGCTAAAGCCATTGTCGTATTATTGAATTCCTCTGATACAACTAAACGTTTTCTCGTCTTTCAACGGACGCTAGCCTCTTTATCGCCATAACGTTTCCAGTGATACAAAGTTTCCAGCGGCAGACACAGCGCAGCGCTGTCAGCGGAGCGGAGGAGGGACGGAGGGGGGAAGTTGTCATAAAGGATGTAAGTGCTCATTATGTACAGCGATCTCAGTATGATCGTGTGGTTGGCAGGAATTCCCACTGCTCTGCGGGAAAGCTTTCCAGCCTGCACACTGATTTATTTCCGTACAACATCAGGTCTCACACTAACTACCACTGCTAGAAACGAGGTCTAAGTAGTTATAGGGCTACTGTAGGGGTCGGCTATAGGTCTACGTCTACCGTGCTTAACCCTAACCCATCCTAAAGCCCAGGCTAACCCCTAACCCAACATCCTACAGCCCAGGAACTCCTATAGAAATCAGGGGGCTTGAACACAGCCTAGGACCAGTTAAATGTCGTTCTGTTGACATTTTGAAACAGTTAGCGTCACCCCGCCACCCAGCCTAATTTTTGGTTCCCATCACAGCTAGACATCGTTTCAGCTCCTGCCTCTCTGCCCCCGGCGCTGGATAACTGGTTGGGGCAGTGGAACTGCATCTGCTTGGCTAGGAGACATCCTGCAGAGAAGCTGTCACAGGAGTGGCTCAAGACCGTGTGCAGGGAACATGACTGGCAGCGGCTCTCTCTAACACTGGAGTACACAGAAATACTATAATACTAATGGAGTACACAGTAATACTTTGTAATACTACTGGAGTATACAGTTATACTATAATACTACTGGAGTATACAGAAATACTATAATACTACTGGAGTATACAGTTGCACTATAATACTATTGGAGTACACAGTAATACTCTGTAATACTACTGGAGTATACAGTTACACTATAATACTATTGGAGTATACAGTAATGCTATAATACTACTGGAATCTACAGCAATACTCTGTAATACTACTGGATTATACAGTTACACTATAATACTATTGGAGTATACAGTAATGCTATAATACTACTGGAATCTACAGCAATACTCTGTAATACTACTGGAGTATACAGAAATACTATAATACTACTGGAGTACACAGTAATACTCTGTAATACTACTGGAGTATACAGAAATACTATAATACTACTGGAGTACACAGTAATACTCTGTAATACTACTGGAGTATACAGAAATACTATAATACTACTGGAGTACACAGTAATACTCTGTAATACTACTAGAGTATACAGTTATACTATAATACTACTGGAGTACACAGTAATACTCTGTAATACTACTGGCGTATACAGTAATACTATAATACTACTGGAGTATACAGTTATAAATATACAGATTATATATACAGTTACATATACATAAATATACAGTTATAAGTATACATACTTGAACTTAAACTAGAACTTATACTACTGTATACTGGAGTATACAGTTATACTCTGTAATACTATTGGAGTACACAGTAATACTCTGTAATACTACTGGAGTATACAGTGCCGCCGCTAGCCATTTTGGTGCCCTACGCATAATTCCTTTATGATTCCCCCCCACAGCTGCCCTGTCAATGCATCCACATTCTGTGTTTGATATTAGGGATGTAACGATATCAAAATCTCACGGTACGATACAATTTCGATATTGACCTCACGGTACAATATTTATTGCGATATTGTGGAAAAGCTCACGGTAGTGTTAAATAGCTCACGATAGTGTTTGTGATGATAATAGCAAAAAAAATACTGACATTTAAAAAAAGTGTGAAGCGCGTGTCCTTGCTATTCTCCGACATGCACTCTAACAATCACTGCTGAAAGACGGCCTATTTTTGTCCTATTTTCCGTAAAGCAATACAGTTAGGCTACTTAAAGTATGTTCTATTAATGGCAGAAATATGCCAATTAATAATTGACATAACAACTTATTGTAAATGGTCAGTAGCCTAGCCTATCGATCAAGGTACTCGAAAGCATGTACACTGTCGGCTTCATCTGATCTTGATAGGCTAAGCATTCTTTAGCAAATAATAACAGTATACCCACTGTTAACTAAAACTACTTCAGCATAATAATGCACCTAAAATACAAACGTGAGCAAGGGCAGCAATCGCTATCGAATCAACAGGCATGCAATTCTGCTAGCAGGGGAAGAATACAAACAACGAAAATCACCAGTTTAAATTAGCAATAACTGTAGACTAATACAATAACAGGCTTTAATGAACTGAAAACACAAGTTATACGACTTACAGTTCTCAAAGACGCACACACGCAATCTCAACTGCGCTGTGAAGCGCGTGTCCTTGCTATTCTCCGACATGCACTCTAACAATCACTGCTGATAGACGGCCTAAAATCTTGTACAGCCCTATTTCTGATACCGTGGCGGCAGAAATGTAGCCGTGGCGGGCCGCCACGACAAAATCAACATAGGGGAAACACTGATGGTTGTTGTGACGACGCAGCGCAAAGGATCATGGTCTATGTAGTTAACAATGATTTGTTCCGCGGGACTGTGTTTATTCCTCTTGCTTTTTGACGGACACCTGTCCTTTTAATATTGTAACCCAACCACGACGATATCGAGACACGTTTACCACCGCGATAGCGCGATATCGTCAATATCGTTACATCCCTATTTGATATGATGCTAGTTACGGAGTTAATGCGAGCGCGCATAGCGCGTGAGCGAAATTTTGGGGCCTTAATTTGAGTGCATAATAGTTTTTGGAGCATAAACAAAATATGTAAAATAAACAGCCGTTTTTCAATTGGTAAAACCTTGCAGGTGATGTATTTTTGTCTCTTAATTTTTCAGCCCCACCCTTACGTTTCTTAGCATGGTTTTCCAAATTAATTATAAACATTTAAAACTGAAAGCATACAGCCAAGGAGCTCTCCACCCTTATTACTCTTTTAAAAACTATTTGATCAATCAAATATAAAAGCATCATAGAATGTACAGTAAAGTAACATCTAGCTGGCGTCAGTTATTTCAAATGCATAGATAATGTTTAACAGTAAAATCTAAATTTAGTTTGCACCTAACATATTTGAGTGTGCTAAAATTAGCAATAACGTCAGCTAGTTCGAGGTGTATGCCTAGGCTAAACTATAAGTTAGCAGCACATTTTCCGTATTTAACAATAATTAAACATGGACTTACCTGAAAGTGATGCACGGGCATCATCTCGCAGTTTATTTCTTTTTCTGCCCCTGACTCCTGTTGTCTTTTTGAGGCCATTTTGGAAAAGTTTACCGAGCCTACTGTCAAAGTTTGCGCGTTATGGGAGCGGCGGCACTGGGAGTATACAGTTATACTACAATACTACTGGAGTACTCTGTATACTCTGGGGGCTGGACTCTCTTTCACTCTGGAGTTGCTCTTGGTGAGAGGCGTCGAGCTGGGGTGGGAATACTTGTTTCCCCTCGGTTCGGCGCCTGTACATTGGGGTTCACCTCGGTGGACGAGAGGGTAGCCTCCCTCTGCCTTAGGGTGGGGGGACGGGTCCTCACTGTTGTTTGTGCTTACGCACCAAACGGCAGCTCAGAGTACCCAGCTCAGAGTGTGAGGGTCTGCTGGGAACGGCTGGCAGAACCCTCTGTCAGAAGGAGCTTCAACTCCCACCTCCGGGAGAGCTTCGATCATGTCTCGGGGGGGCCGGGGACATTGAGTCTGAATGGGCCATGTTCCGGGCCTCCATTGTGGAGGCGGCTGACCGGAGCTGCGGCCGTAAGGCGGTCGGTGCATGTCCCGGCGGTAACCCTCGAACCCGGTGGTGGACTATGGAGGTGAGGGATGCCGTCAAGCTGAAGAAGGAGGCGGAACGCGGCTTTGACGGTCGCGGAGGCAAAAACCCGGGCATGGGAGGAGTTTGGCGAGGCCATGGAGAATGACTTCCGATTAGCTTCAAAAAGGTTCTGGACCACCATCCGGCGACTCAGGAGGGGGAAGCAGTGCACTGTCAACACTGTATATGGTGGGGATGGTGCGCTGCTGACTTCGACGGGGGACGTCCTGGATCGATGGAAGGAATACTTCGAAGACCTCCTTAATTCCACCAACACGCTTTCCGATGTGGAGGCAGAGTCTGGGGACATAGGGGAGGCCATTCTATCTCTGGGGCTGAGGTCGCTGAGGTGGTTGAAAAGCTCCGCTGGCAGACCGGGGTGGTGGTTCCCCTCTTTAAAAAGGGGGACCGGAGGGTGTGCTCCAACTTTAGAGGGATCACACTCCTCAGCCTCCCTGGGAAAGTCTATTCAGGGGTCCTGGAGAAGATGGTCTGTCGGATTGTCGAACCTCGTATTCAGGCGGAGCAATACGGTTTTCTTCCTGGCTGTGGAACAGTGGACCAACTCTATACCCTCCGCGGAGTCCTGGAGGGTTCATGGGAGTTCACCCAACCAGTCTTCACAGTTTTTGTGTATTTGGAGCGGTTCGCAACCGAATGTGAAGCGGCTGGGATGTGAATCAGCAGCTCCAAATCTGAGGCCATGGTTATCGACCGGAAAAGGGTGGAGTGCCATCTCCGGGTCGGGGAGGAGATCTTGACCCAAGCGGAGGAGTTCAAGTATCTCGGGGTCTTGTTCACGAGTGAGGGGAGAATGGAGCGCGAGATCGACAGGCGGATCGGTGCGGCGTCCGCAGTGATGCGGGCTCTGCATCAGTCCGTCGTGGTGAAGAAAGAGCTGAGTCGAAAGGCGAAGCTCTCTATTTACCAGTTGATCTACCTTCCTACCCTCACCTATGGTCACAAACTATGGGTAGTGACCAAAAGAACGAGATCGCGGATACAAGTGGCCGAAATGAGGGGTGTCCGGGCTCTCCCTTAGAGATAGGGTGAGAAGCTCGGTCATCCGGGAGGGGCTCACAGTAGAACCGCGAGCCAGCTGAGGTGGCTCGGGCATCTGATCAGGATGCCTCCTGGACGCCTCCCTGGTGAGGTGTTCTGGGCAAGTCCCACTGGGAAGAGGCCCCGGGGAAGACCCAAGACACGCTGGAGGGACTATGTCTCTTGGCTGCCTCGGGGTCCCCCAGGAAGAGCTGGTGGAAGTGGCCGGGGAGAGGGAAGTCTGGGCTTCCCTGCTTAGGTTGCTGCCCCCGCGACCCGACCCCCGGACAAGCGGTAGATGATGACATGACATGACATGATGACATGACATGACTACTGGAGTATACAATTATACTATAATACTACTGGAGTGTACAGTTATACACTGTCATACCACAGGAGTATACAGTAATAGTCTGTAACACTACTGTAATACACAGATAATCTCTGCAATAATACTGTAATACACAGTAATAATGTATATTATTCTGTAATAATGTGATGCACAGAAAACATTAATTCAGTGATACTGTGTAACACAGTGTTACTCCATAGTAGTCAGTTTTACAACAAAATGTACTCTTTAATACTCTGTACTAATCTGTAATACACATAATCCCATTAATAATGTATAGAGTAATACTCAGTAATACTCTGTAAAACCACTATAATACACAATACCCCAGTATTAATCTGCATTTACTCAATAATACTCTAATACTTTAATACTATGTACTAATCCTACAAAATACTCTAACTCTGTGCAGTAATACTTTGTAATACTGTGCAGTTATACTCTGTAATACTGTGTAGAAATCCTGTAACACTATGATACTTACATGTTTCCTCTGCGTGGAAGACTCAGTTCTTTCTGCAATAGAGAGACCAGCATCAACAACATTCATTCCAGATCAAGGAAAGACCACCCCTGGCCCTGACCCAGACCCTGACCCAGACCCAGACCCAGACCCAGGCCCCGGCCCAGACCCCGGCCCAGACCCAGGCCCAGGCCCAGGCCCAGGCCCAGGCCCAGGCCCAGGCCCAGGCCCAGGCCCAGGCCCAGGCCCAGGCCCTGACCCAGACCCTGACCCACACCCAGACCCAGGCCCAGGCCCAGGCCCAGACCCTGACCCTGACCCAGACCCAGACCCAGACCCAGACCCAGGCCCAGACCCAGACCCAGACCCAGGCCCAGGCCCAGGCCCAGGCCCAGGCCCAGGCCCAGGCCCAGGCCCAGGCCCAGGCCCAGGCCCAGGCCCAGACCCAGACCCTGGCCCTGTTTCATATTGCAGCAGCATTCCCCCATGCTTAGAGACCAGGGGCCTCATTTATAAAGGATGCATACGCACAAAAAACATGCCTACGCAACCCTCCATCTGTTTATAAATTGTTGCATTCTGAGATTTTTCCTTTTTGTGGCAGACTTTATAAAAGAGCCCCGAACACACACTACCGTCCACAACTCTGACAGCTACTTTGTGATTGGTCGTCCCTCCACAGAGTACACACACTGTAGTCATGTTTACAGGCCTCGCATAGCAACCTCATAGCAACCTCCTCTTCCTCCCCTCCTCTCTCTCTCTATCTCTCCCTTCCCCTCCATCCTCCCCTCCTCTCCTTCCCTCCTCCCTTCCCTCCCTCCCTCCCTCCCTCCCTCCCTCCCTCCCTCCCTCCCTCCCTCCCTCCCTCCCTCCCTCCCTCCCTCCCTCCCTCCCTCCCTCCCTCCCTCCCTCCCTCCCTCCCTCCACAGTGACCTCTCTCTCTGGTCTCTTTTGTTCACTCATGCGCAGGTGAGATGTTCAGTTTGAGCCTCATTTCACCTACCTTCCATCCTCCTACCCCTTCTTCTCCTACCCCCTCTCCCCTAACCCCATTTGCCTTACCACCCTACCTCCCTGCCTCATCCGCTCTCAACTGAAAGGGAAGAGAAATATTGGGGGTGAGATGGCTGAGTGGTTAGGGAATCGGGCTAATAATCAGAAAGTTACTGGTTTGATTCCCGGCAGTGCCTTGATGGGCAAGGCATTTCACCCTACTTGCCTCAGGGGAATGTCCCTGTACTTACTGGTAAGTATGTCTGGTAAATGTACATTTTGTGTCTCTAATTTTGTGGATGTGTTGATGGATGGAATGTGTGTGTTTGAGTATGTGTACTTACCTTATCTCTCGAAATATGTGTGTTGAAACATTGATTTCAGGGATTGGAACAGACTAAACCTTCATCAAAACAGGTTGAATCGAAAAATAAACAATAACACTTTCAACCAACAGGACTTGATGAATCAAACAAGTGTGGGCGTGTGGCGAACGGCTGTCTCCGTCACCCTTAATGTCCCTATCACCACGACAACTGGTCACTTTCACGGTCAGGAACTGAGGACCGTAAAGAAGGGATCGATAACCAGTCCATTACCATTTCAAAACAATACCGGCCTACCGGCGTGTTTTTTCATCTAGAGCTAGATATTTAAGTGAGAATTATTTAGTAGCCTACCGCAGAAGGCGAGGGTGTAAACAGATACGCCCCTGTAACATCAAATAGCCTAATCTCGCTTCATTACTGAGCATACACACACCTTCCTCGCAACAACGCGCTCGTGGGCCAGAACGTCTCTGCTCTTGCTTTGTTACATCGGCATCTTCAACTAGCAGACAGAGCCGAATTGTGTGGGTCTTACCTGCAACCCGCGGCGTCTCAGAATGTTTGGTTCATCCATTGTGAATGGCAAAGCACATCAAACGACAAGCTCCAGCCAATTCAGCCCATACTGCGCCCCGCCACCTTGTGTCTCGCGTGTCTCAAGTCAACAGCGACACAAACGACCACGTCCCAGGGGTCTGGTTTATCAGTCCTGCGGTCTCCTGATCGGTTCAGATTTTGGAGTGAATTAAAGGGAGGGGCGCCGCTGTCCCCAGTGGCTGTGTGACACACACGCATGCGCGCACGCACACACACGTTGAGTCCTTCTGGTTAACGTGACATTCATTGAGGAATACAGCCTCCGCCACACAGACTCGTGGATGCAAATTTCGCTGTTGAGACACTGTCTAACGTCCATCACACGGAGATAATGGTCACCATCATAACCTAACCTATCCTTTACACTGCGTTCAGGCAGGAGGGTAGGAGGAGACGAGGTGAAGGTGTGAGGGACCAGCGGTCTACTTGGTTTGGAGTCAGTGTGTGTGGGTGTCAGTCTCCAGAGGACACCAGCAGCACCAGCAGCTTGTCTCTCTGTCATGTGGTCCTGGTGTCTGATGACGTCAGACTCTCTCAATCAGTCCTTGTTTTGCTGCTGCTCAGTCTGTATTCTGACTCACTCTGACTCTCATTCTGACTGACTCTCATTCTGACTCAGACTGAAACTGACTCTGTGTGGCCCTGGCTGTCCATTTCTCTGCCTCTAGCTGTGTCCCAGTTCTTCTGTGATTTGTTTTGTGGAGTTTTAGTGTTGTTGTATTATGGTTTAGAGGCAGAGAAAGCTGGCAGTGCCCCTGTCTGTGATTCAGGTCAATCACAGATGAAACAAGCTTGTTAAAGAAACCAGTGATGCGTCTAAATCTCTTTACCTCCTCCATGCTCTCTATCTCCCTGTTTGTCTCTCCTCTCTCCTCACTCTCTCTTTCTCTCCTCTCTCTCTTTCTCTCTCCTCTCTTTTCTCTCTCCTTTCTCTCTCTCTCCCCTCTCTCTCTTTCCCTCTCTCTCCTCTCCAGGTCCAGGGTGCAGGATGTCAGTTGGCTGAGCGGTTAGGGAATCGGACAAGTAATCAGGAGGTTACCAGTTCGATTCCCGGCCGTGCCAAATGATGTTGTGTCCTTGGGCAAGGCACTTCACCCTACTTGCCTCGGGGGAATGTCCCTTTACTTACTGTAAGTCGCTCTGGATGAGAGCGTCTGCTAAATGACTACCTGTAAAAGTCCGGATGACCACCAGAGGGAAGCATAGAGCCTTTTTGGCCCGGTACCATGAGAAGCGATGGCATGGATGATTAGAAACGAAAGTGTATGTATGTATCTGTATGGATGACAACATGTTACCCTGCATACATCCTTGCCCTCTATATCATGAGATGTTTTTCAAATGTTGTGTGTATGGGTGTGTTAGAACTCAGCCAGCCAGCCAGACAATCAGCCAGCCACTCAACCAGCCCGTCAGTCAGCCAACATGATCACACTTGAACACCTTTGACATACTTTGAGCTGGCAGCAGGGAATTCTTCTGGTCACATGTTTTTTCTGCATAGTGACTCATTCCCTCTCCATCCACACTGGCCAAGACAGACAGAGTGGCAGACAGACAGACAGACAGACAGACAGGCAGGCAGGCAGGCAGGCAGGCAGGCAGGCAGGCAGGCAGGCAGGTAGGCAGGCAGGCAGGCAGGCAGGCAGGCAGGCAGGTAGGCAGGCAGGCAGGCAGGCAGGCAGGCAGGTAGGCAGGCAGGCAGGCAGGCAGGCAGGCAGGCAGGCAGGCAGGCAGGCAGGCAGGCAGGCAGGTAGGCAGGTAGGCAGGCAGGCAGGCAGGCAGGCAGGCAGGCAGGTAGGCAGGCAGGCAGGCAGGCAGGCAGGCAGGCAGGCAGGCAGGCAGGTAGGCAGGTAGGCAGGCAGGCAGGCAGGCAGGCAGGCAGGCAGGCAGGTAGGCAGGTAGGCAGGCAGGCAGGTAGGCAGGCAGGCAGGCAGGCAGGCAGGCAGGCAGGCAGGCAGGCAGGCAGGCAGGTAGGCAGGCAGGCAGGTAGGCAGGTAGGCAGGTAGGCAGGCAGGCAGGCAGGTAGGCAGGTAGGCAGGCAGGCAGGCAGGCAGGCAGGCAGGCAGGCAGGCAGGCAGGCAGGCAGGCAGGCAGGCAGGCAGGCAGGCAGGCAGGCAGAGAGGCTGGTAGGCAGGCAGGCAGACAGACAGGCAGGCAGGCAGGCAGGCAGGCAGGCAGGCAGGCAGGCAGGTAGGCAGGCAGGCAGGCAGGCAGGCAGGCAGGCAGGCAGGCAGGCAGGCAGGCAGGCAGGCAGGCAGGCAGGCAGGCAGGCAGGCAGGCAGGCAGGCAGGCAGGCAGGCAGGCAGGCAGGCAGCAGGCAGGCAGGCATGGCAGGCATGGATGCAGGTAGGCATGGCATGGCATGGCATGGATGCATGGCATGGCATGGCATAGGCATGGATGGCATGGCATGGATGATGGACAGACATACATACATGGCATGGCATGGCATGGCAGGCAGGTATGGAATGCATGGCATGGCATGGCAGGATGGCAAGACATGGACATAGCAGAGCAGGCATGGCAGGCAGGCAGGCAGGCAGGCATGGCATGGCATGGCATGGACAGACATGGACATGGCATGGCATGGCATGGCAGGCATGGCAGGCAGGCATGGCAGGCAGGCATGGCAGGCATGGCATGGCATGGCATCAGGCATGGACTGGCATGGCAGGCACTGCATGGCATGGCATGGCATGCATGGCATGGCAGGCAGGCAGGCAGGCAGGTAGGCAGGCAGGCAGGCAGGCAGGCAGGCAGGCAGGTAGGCAGGCAGGCAGGCAGGCAGGCAGGCAGGCAGGCAGGTAGGCAGGCAGGTAGGCAGGCAGGCAGGCAGGCAGGTAGGCAGGCAGGCAGGCAGGCAGGCAGGCAGGCAGGCAGACAGACAGACAGACAGGCAGGCAGGCAGGTAGGCAGGTAGGCAGGCAGGCAGGCAGGCAGGCAGGCAGACAGACAGACAGACAGGCAGGCAGGCAGGCAGACAGACAGACAGACAGACAGACAGGCAGGCAGGCAGGTAGGCAGGTAGGCAGGCAGGCAGGCAGGCAGGCAGGCAGACAGACAGACAGACAGGCAGGCAGGCAGGCAGGCAGGCAGAAAGAGCCATATCTGCCAGTGTGTATCTCAGTAGGTGAAGGCCAGGAGGAGGGCTGGGAGGAGGGCCAGGAGGAGGGCTGGGAGGAGGGCTGGGAGGAGGGCTGGGAGGAGGGCTGGGAGGAGGGCTGGGCCACCAGAGGACCAGGAAACACCATAAACACAATCTCACTGGTGATATTGCGGACACACACACATACATTATATACAAACACAGACACATACACACACAGACTACACAAACACACACTATACAGACTACACATACACAGAGACACACACACTAACACTACACAAAGTACATTACACACACACTAAGCACATGTAAACCAAATACACACACACACACAGTACAGACATATACACAACGTGACACACGTACAAAGACACACACACAGCCAGTACACACAACCACCCTCGTTAACACACAACAATGAAAACAAACACACACAGCATGTATTGCAGTGAATGTCATCACTTTCTGCACTACTTGTCTTTTCCACATGTCTCTCCATGGCTCTCTGTTCCCGTAGCAAACCTGCTCTGTGTCTGGTAGATACAGACTGTTTCTTCAGCCTGCTCTGTGTCTGGTAGATACAGACTGTTTCTTCAGCCTGCTCTGTGTCTGGTAGATACAGACTGTTTCTTCAGCCTGCTCTGTGTCTGGTAGATATAGACTGTTTCTTCAGCCTGCTCTGTGTCTGGTAGATACAGACTGTTTCTTCAGCCTGACCACCACAATACTGTTACAACACTGCCCTTCTGATCCTTGATCTGCTGCTGTACTTTCTACATGCACATACATTTGTATGTGGCGTATAATAAAAGCTTCTGTTATATGAATATAATTTATAAAATAAAATGTAAGTCATGATGACTCAGCTGCTTCTGGGAGGATGACATCACAGGAACGAACAACTCTGTGGTGATGACATCACAGGAATTTGATAACTGTGGTGATGACATAGCAGGAAATGGATAACTGTGGTGATGACATCACAGGAAATGGATAACTCTGTGGTGATGACATCACAGGAAACAGACAATGCTGGGTCCTTCTGGATGTCCCAACTCTAAGAAAACCATGAATGACGGAAAGAAAGCCTGAAAACGCTCCATCTGGTGAAACTTGCTGTTTACACTCGACATGTTAAGATTACAAGACACCTGTTAGCAGACACTTTTATCCAAAGTGACAAATACAATGCAGACACAATGGAATTTCAGCAGTTCTGACAATGTTTTAATGGTCAGAGTCAAGGAACTGTATTAAACAGACACAGTGCAAATGAACTGCATTTTATAATAGACAAGATAACAAATAGACACCGGAACAAAACAAGTATACACAGTCATAGTTAGCTAGCTAATATACAACTGTTATACCAAATCAAAACATCATTGAACACACACTGCATGTGCCACCTACAGTGATTACTGTATGATGCAACATGTGTCAGTGACAAGGGGACAGGGGCAGCTCACCTGACAGCAGAAGGGAGTGGCCAGGCACCTGTATAAATAAAAGCATGTCAGGAATTTCATTCATAACATTGAGAACCATAGAGAGCAGGTATGCAGAGATCCCTGCTCTTAGCTGGCCTTGCCCTGCTCCTCTCCTCCAGGCAAGGGGAGAGCTGGCCACGCCAGGCCCAGAGAGAGGCCCCCGGGCTGGGCTTGGAGGGAAGCCAGAGGGCCCTGCTGCTGGAGGAACTGAAGGCAGGTTTGCTAAATTCCATGGGCCTGGAGAAGGAGCCCCAGGGGAGGCCAGGGGGGAGGCTGAAAGGGAGGCCAGGGGGGAGGGATGGAGAGATGAGGAGGATAAAGCAACTCTACCAGGAGACACTGACGGAGCTGAGAGGTAACAGGACTGGGAGAAACCAGCAGCACTCACAGACAACATCCACCCTGCTGCTCCCAGACTCTGGTGAGTCTCTCTCTTCCCTCCTTCAGGACTCCCTCTCCTCCCTCTCTCTCCTCTCCTTCAGTACTCCCTCTCCTCCCTCTCTCTCCTCTCCTTCAGTTCTTCCTATCCCCCTATTCCTCTTATCTCTCCTCTTTTCTCTTTTCTCTTTTCTCTTTTCTCTTTTCTCTTTTCTCTTTTCTCTCTCTCTCTCTCTCTCTCTCTCTCTCTCTCTCTCTCTCTCTCTCTCTCTCTCTCTCTCTCTCTCCTTTTCTCTCTCTCTCTCTCTCTCTCTCTCTCTCTCTCTGTCTCCTTTCTCTCTCTCTCTCTCTCTCTCTCTCTCTCCTTTTCTCTCTCTCTCTCTCTCTCTCTCTCTGTCTTTCTCTCTCTCCCTTTCTCGAAATACCTACCACACTGGTTTGGCTATAAATACCAACCTTACCCAACGATGTTCCAACTTGCTCTCTTTCCTCAATTCTGGTTCAATGTGCTTCTGTGTAGTTTACGTCTCTCCTTCTGATATATAATAATAATGTGCACATTATTGGTTCAGGTTATGTGCTGGTTCAGGTTAGACAGATATGGTCAGACAGTGTTCTGGTTGTGCTTAGACAGTGTTCTTGTTTGATAGTGTTCTAGTTTGACAGTGTTCTGGTTCTGTTTAAACAGTGTTCCAGTTTGACAGTGTTCTAGTTTGATAGTGTTCTAGTTTGACAGTGTTGTGTCCCCCAGTGTCCCCGGTGCCCTCGTTGGACCCAGAGCTGCTCTGGTACCAGGCCGTGTTCCAGCACAGACCCAGCTTCAGGACGGGCCTGGGTCTGATCCAGGCTCAGCTCAGACTCTACACACACCTGCGGAAGGACACACCTGGCCCTGGCCCTGGCCCTGGTCCTGGTCCTGGTCCTGGTCCTGGTCCTGGTCCTGGTCCTGGTCCTGGCTCTGGACTTGTGGTCCAGGTCCAGGTGTATGAGAGAAGAAAGCTGAACGATACAGCAGCCAGACCACCAGGGCAGCAGCCCCCCCTGAAGCCGTCCGGTCCGGGGGCTGCCAGTGTGGATGTGGGGCGGGAGGTGCGGAGGTGGTGGGCGGGGCCAGGGGGGGGGAGCTGGTGGTAGAGATGGGGGTGCTGTGGGCCGGGGGGGAGGAGGGGGGTTCTAGGCCCCCCATCCTGGCCCTAGAGCTGGACTTGGCACCTACTAGGCGGGGCCGAGGGGGCCGGGGGGGCAGAAGGAGGAGGCGCTCCAGTGGGGAGCAGAGCTGCGAGGAGGAGGGGCTGTGCTGCAGGAAGTCCATCAGTGTATCTTTCGAGGAGATTGGTTGGTCGGACTGGGTGGTGGCGCCCCCTGGCTACACCATGAGGTACTGCGGTGGCTCCTGCCCCCATAACTACCGGCCGGCCAGCATGCATGCCCAGGTGAAGTCCCGGCTACACCGCCTCTCCTGGGGCAGGGCTCCCCAGCCCTGCTGCGTGCCCGCGGGATTTGAACCGCTGGTGCTCATGCACTACGACAGCAGAGGAAAGCTGAAGCTCAGCACCTTCAGTGATCTGCTGGTGACCAGCTGCCACTGTGCCTGACAGACTGCAGGGACGCACTGCATATCCAGCTGCCACTGTGCCTGACAGACTGCAGGGACGCACTGCATATCCAGCTGCCACTGTGCCTGACAGACTGCAGGGATGCACTGCATATCCAGCTGCCACTGTGCCTGACAGACTGCAGGGAAACACTGCATATCCAGCTGCCACTGTGCCTGACAGACTGCAGGGACGCACTGCATATCCAGCTGCCACTGTGCCTGACAGACTGCAGGGACGCACTGCATATCCAGCTGCCACTGTGCCTGACAGACTGCAGGGACGCACAGCATATGTACATGGATACATGTATATCTTGTATATATCTACAGAGAGAGATGTTCTGGGACTCTGACAGACTCTGAAAGACACAGAAGCAACACTACACATGTTGTTTTATAAAACTAGTTACTGTTCACAAACTCTGTATTACAGGAGGTCATATGATATTCCTAGTCCTGTGATATCATATATTTACATTTATATTCACAGACTATATATTTATTTTAAATTATCATTTATTTAATGTCTTTCACATGAAGAAGTGTATTTCTATGATTATTTTGTTGTTTAAATGTGTATGTACTGTAGGAACCAGGTCAGGCGTATGACTGAAGATACTCTGCTTGTTAAATACATTTCAATTACACAAATAACAAACACCAAATTACACAATTATATGCTACAATATTGATTGATTGCGTTTATGTTTAGTTTTTTTCTCTATTAACTACAGCAAGGAAATCAGAGACAAATTTCTTTACTATTTATGTTTATGTTAAAACATCATTAAAGCTTCTATTTTTTCTCAGTCAAGTTGTGTTAAAGTGTCAGTTATGCTTCAGTGAGCAGGATTCAAAACATCCCATCAACTCAGACTGGCGGGTTAAGGAGGCACACCAGCAACCATGACAACAAAATATGCTTGAAGGTTCAAACTCTGATTGGCTGTGTCCTCCAAGGAAAGCTCTAATTGGCTGTAGAAGTGTCCTTGAAGCTTGCAGACCCTAGCCCTGACCCCTGGCCTTGACAAGCCCGACTTTGGGGATGTCCTTCCTCAGTAAACTAAGATGTGTGGCCGGTTTACAGGCTCTTACACAGAAATATGCTTGGTTACCAAAGATACCAGAGATTATGAAAGATACAGTGAGATAATGAAAGATAATCTGAGATATGCAGTTTGTGTTCATGGAAAGAAAGGGAGGTTAATAAACACAGGTGTCAGTGATAACCAGACATGCGGTCGTCAGCGTTTAATTTGGATTAATAAGAAAAAAATGTACATTAATATCATCATTTTATCTAGAACAAACATCATCTTAGCCTAGTGAAACATGCGGGAAACCAACCATTCTCTCTCAAGACATGTAACTACTGAAAGCCAACATTTATAAGACATGTAACTACTGAAAGCCAACATGTATAAGACATGTAACTACTGAAAGCCAACATGTATAAGACATGTTACTACTGAAAGGGTTAGGGTATAAGACATGTTAACTCCATCTCTCATAGAAAACACCTCCATCTCTCAGACTAAAGGCCTTGTTGACCCCCTGCTAGGAAACCCTGGTGGTGTGTGTGTGTGTGGGGGGGGGGGGGGGCATGGGGGGGTAATTAAGTGTAGGCACAGTGTGGTAAACACAGGCAGTATCCATGGTTACTTAGTGTTGTAAAACTAGGCCATGCCTTCAGTTCATTGTGTCTGACAATGAAAGTGTGTCAAAGTTCACAACCTGCTATATATACACTAGCCTAGTCCTACCAGACTCTCGTACATTTTTACAGAGAGCCTGGGATTGCTCCATTGACAATCGTTAACCTCATTGAAGGCAAGTACTCTGTTGAAGTTTAAACTATTGGATCTGCTGAGAGCCACTTTGGATCTGCCATAAGCAATCGCTAGCGTCCGCTTTAGCCAACTCCTTCACCACGAGCTAGCTAGAAAATCAAAATTTTCCCAAACCCCGTGGGTTAAATATTGTTCTTGCTCCGGCTTTAACTTTTGTATATTCGGCAGTTGCCACAACGGTCCGAATGGCTTTGCTCGCATCTTTCTCCGCCGCCATTACTGAACAACAACTCAAACTAGCGAACAATATCAACGTCATCGTTCTCAGCCACTCCCTCTGTTCGCTGATTGGGCCTACAAAAATGTTGTTTCCAAAAACCGACTAATACACTGAAATCCCAAACCTACTACAGAAGCTAAATGAAAATTCAGCGGAAGCACGTAGGAGGGCAGAGCCAGGCTATATATACACATGGAGACATTCACATTTTGACCCCTTCCTGTGTGTTTATGAGTATGTGAGTTTGTGCTCATAAGTGTGTGTGTTCGAGTATGTCCTCTCCTCTCTCACTTCCTGTCCTCTACCTACTCACTAATCTCATCCTCTCCTATCTGCCCTCCCCTCCCAGGCTGTCTGGCTTGATATACAGGTCTTCTGGGTCTCCTGAGGGAGGCTGCATCTCCTGCAGAAAGATAAGTTGTTACTGTAGATGGTGCTGTCATCACAGTGCAAGTACAGCTTCTTCTCCATCTCCAGGTGACCCCTTCTGCTAGACACACACGTGGACTGGCCGAGGCGGGGGGCCCCGGCTGGGGGGCCCCCGGTCGAGGGGCCCTGGTCGGGGAGCCCAAGGGGGACTGAGTTGCCGGCAGAGCCTCCAGTGCTGGCAGTAGAGCAGCGCAGCCCCCCCCAGCATGAAGTGGAAGATGATGGCCAGACCCGCCGAGGGGTGGGGCGGCGCATCCAAACACCCCATGATGAAGTTACCAGAGACAGGTCGCATTCAAACTCATGATGACCTGCGGACGGAAACAAGAAGAAATGTTGAATGCCATCTTTGACTTTACTGACCTGAAACTCCATCAACTCCACCCTCTACAGCTACACCACCAACACCAGCCCTAACCCTCTGCAGTTGTGAAACACCATCAACATCCACCTCATTCTCTCAGCAACAAACACCATCTCTTCCCAGTAAGAAACAGCTCCAGAGTGGTCCAAGATGGCGCCGATGATGGCAGCCTCAGCAAGCTGGTGCGTCCTGTTTTGTCTTGTTTTGTCTGTTATTCAGTGTTCTGTCAAGACTTTCGGAGTTCTCTGACAAGAGACGAACTTCTTAACATCAGGGAAACAACTCCTGAAGATTTATTTCCCACTTTTCTGCTCCCAGCGGCAGAATTAGTGGGTATTTATTACATTACATTTAGTCATTTAGCAGACGCTCTTATCCAGAGCGACTTACAGTAAGTAGAGGGACATTCCCCCGAGGCAAGCAGGGTGCCGGCAAAACGAAGGGCGGTGGTATTTGTTTTACATCAACAGTGGCTGGTGTGTAGATGTGACAGTGATTCTGCAACATTGTTCTACGGATCTGGAATAGTTTTTTATAAACTGTAAACCCTTCTACTCGCCTTGCGTTGCTCATTTTGGTGGGAGTTTACATGGCACATGTAAGTCTCTCTGGATAGGAGTGTCTGCCAAATGACTAAATGTAATGTAAATGTAAATTCAACCTGCAAAAGACAATGATGCACTTCTACACAGCCATTATTGAGTCCATCCTCACCTCTTCCATCACCATCTGGTACGCTGCTGCCACTGCAAAGGACAAGAGCAGACTGCAGCGTATCATCACACTGCTGAAAAGGTGATTGGCTGCAATCTGCCTACCCTAGAGGACCTGCACACCTCGAGGACCCTGAGGCGAGCGAGGAAGATTGTGGCCGACCCCTCCCACCCTGGACACTCCCTGTTCCAGCTACTCCCCTCCGGCAGACGGCTGCGGTCCATCAGGACTAAAAAAAACTCACTCCATAAGAACTGTTTCTTTCCATCTACTACTGGCCTCTTCCACAAGGCCAAGGACTCCCACTGACATTTATTTAACTATTAAAAGTCCATCTGACACCTATTGCACTATACGCACAAACCACCTTTATCTCAGTATCTTATTTGCACTATGTTGCCCTCTCATGCTGCTCACTCATATTCTTCTTGTTATTTTTATTAGGGCTGTCAAAGTTAACGTGTTAATAACGCGTTAGCGCAATCTCACCTTAAAGCGACAAAAAAAAATAGTGCCGTTAACGCAGATTTATTTTTGACCATGGGAATCACCTGTTGTCACATGACTTTGACTGCCGACGGTAGCTGAATGATGGAGATTGGGTTTTTAGATGGGAAGTTCCATTTCAAAAAGTTGCGAGACAGCTTGGTTGACCAAACTAAAGCTGTGAGTACAGATTGTCAGGAGTTTAGTTATCGCCAGAGTACTTCCAGCCTAAACTATCACTTCTAAAACTTGTTGTTCCCATCCTTGATTGTGATTGGCTATATCGCGTTCCATGCCGTTGTAAAATCCAGCATAACCTCACAGGTTGTCCTCATAACATTCTTTAACGTTCCATATTACTGGGCATCGAATATTTCAAATGGAAAAAGACGGCAAAGATGTCCATCTGGCTGTTGCGTGGCAACGATTTATGTAGGAACTATACTTTGTAGTAGCGGAAGAATGACGGTTTATTTTGAAACTATTTTGTTTCTAATTGTTTTTATTGATGAAACCATATCAAATATTTGTAGTAACAGTTTTAGAAAAGCAATAAGCCCCGCGAGTCCGTGGTTTACGCTGATTTTAGAACAGGAAAGGCGTTTTCTCTAAGGTCGTCTTCTTGAAAGACGTCTGTGATGAAAACTTCTTGGAGAGAAAGTTTATTGTGAGCTAGTTTATGCTCTTCTCTAGCGAATTCAGAAACGTGAGTTTGTTGTCAGTGCACTGACTGCCACAGTTTAGTGACCTAGAGTAGTACATTGTAGTTTTGATTGTACATAGGCCTACAGTTTGTATGGATCTTTTTGTTTTCAATTATGTCAGTCTTTTTGTTTATCATTTTTCACATTGGATTATACACTTGGTGGTGGAGAAATGAATTCACAAAACCAGAGCCTTGTCTATATCGCAGGGGTGTCAAACTCATTTTCACCGATGGCCACATCAGCATTATGGTTGCCGTCAAAGGGCCAGTTGTAACTACGATGTAACGTCAGTAACGATGTAAAAACATGGTGTTTTTGTTGTAGCTTTTGTGAACATAGGGCCTATTATGCTGCAATTGATGTCCGCCTTTTAATTCTTGGACAATCTGCTGTTCTTCATGGAGGATAAATGTGCATATTTTTCTCAGTGTTTGGTGACAAAATGCAAGAGCGCATAGCGCAAGAGCAAAACTTGTTTGCCCTTTATTTGAACGCAGAATAACTTTTTGAGCTTTATGTAAAATAAACATTGCCGTTTTCCAATTGGTAAAACCTTGTCTAGTGAAGGTGATGTCTTCATCATTTCTGGCTCCAAATTGTCGACAAGGGAAGCAGAAACATGCTAGCTTGGCTGAGTACTCTAACCAAGTTCGAGAGTGATACCAACTTGGGTTGAATGCCCGAGGACCTTGGTTGAAAATGCACATGGGGTACGTTCGCAGAACCGGCTGCATTGGAGTGCTGTCATTCAAACCATGCTCGCCTTCACCCAGTTAAACTTTGCGTTTAACACTGATGTGCATACACTGCTTTCTAGAGGCGGGATGTCGTCACTTTGCCGTAACACAATCGAAATGCGTGGTGAGAGATGTCGTTTATGGTCAATGCACGCTGTAAAGCAGCGTAGACTTATTTCAATAGCCCATTAAGCTTCCGCGGGCCACATAAAATGACGCGGCGGGCCTTGAGTTTGTCTTTAATATAATATTATGTGACTGCACCTGCTGCACTCATCGTCTGACTAGTGACAGCTGGTAAGAGTGTCACACGTGTGATGAGAGGTGGGAGATAAACAACGACGATTTCTAACTTACAAAGACGCAACAAAGCAACGTGTTTTCGACAAAAAACGCTTCTCCACCTACTGTTCTGGCGGTGAATTGTTTTCAGCACCCCCAAAGGCAACAGAAATGCTAATTAATCCGTCCTATCCGGCGGCCCGCCCATCCGTAACGGAGTCAGAGTACCATACTGGCACCTTAAGGCCGATTTATACTTCTGCGTTTTTACGCACACGCACACGGGGAACGCCCTCTCCTTCAAGAAACGCCCTCTGCGTGTCTTCGCAGAGCCCTCGCACAGCTCTGCGTGCGCCTCCTGATTTTCCTGACTATCCGTCTGTCCGTGCGTCTTTTTACGGATACCCCTTGGCTATGATTGGTCCGTATTGCGTCAGGGGTGGGGGGCGGGATTGCCGTGACCAACAAGAGAACAGAATCCTTTGACCGCCATTGTTGTAAGTTTTTACAACTCTTATTTCAGCTAAACAGTACATGTAAATCAGCATCTGAATTAAAATGTGACGAGAAATGGACAGTGGAGTTGCTGAAAATGTGCTTATTTTATTGATGAAATGGTTCATTTGTAAATTTGCTCCGACCTTTCGATAACCTAGCTAGCATCGCAGTGCAGCGTCATCTACTGTTCTGGCTGTGAACTGCTTTCAGCACGCAGAGCCGTCGGAGTAGTATACATTCAACCAGTCCGTCCGACTCCGTCCTACTCCGTGCGTGCGTCTGTCCGTTAACGGAGACGCAGAAGTATAAATCGGCCTTTATTGCTTAAATCACGCAAGCAAAGCACACAGCTGGCAGCAGCAGCAGCGTTAGCTCCGGTAATATATGGCAGACAACACTCGTCAAAGAAGGGAGCAGCTGACTGGGTTCAACAAAATACAAACTGTATGTTCAATATTAAGGTCAATTTGTGGTTGTTTAGTATCTGAAGTATGTTGTTTGAGTGAGATTTGAATATTATGGAGCAAGATATTGTAATAGGCTATGAGACAACATGTCTTAAATGCATTTTATATTGCTGAACAAGTCTAATTTTGTGGATGTTTATTATACAGCAGTATAGTTTGAGAGTGAATAAAACTCCCTGACAATTTAAATTGTGTTCCATTTGAACTTTTTGTATGGACATTATCGTCCAGTTAGGCTTATTCAAAATTAAGTACACCCTTTTAATGTTATTTCAACCAATAAAAAACATTAATTGGGGTAAGATTTTAACAGATTAAATAGATTGAATAATTTTGCGATTAATCGCAACAATTGAACGCGCTGTATCTAACCAAGTGTCAAACTTTCTCTCTCAGAACAACCTGCTTGACCCCAACCAATCGGGCTTCAAGACTGGCCACTCCACAGAGACTACCCTCCTGTCAGTCACCACTGCCCTCCAGTCTGCCAGAGCGGTTTCCAGGTCATCCGTCATCATTCTACTGGACCATTCTGCAGCTTTTGATACGGTTAACCATCAAATCCTGCTCGCCAGACTTTCTGAGATGGGCATCACTGGCACTGCATTTCAGTGTATGTCATCCTACCTGTCGGGAAGATCCTACCAGGTCTCCTGGGGAAGCAAACAGTAAGGCCCCCACCCCAGCTCTCTACTGGTGTCCCACAGGGCTCCGTCCTTGGTCCCTTCCTCTTCTCCCTGTACACCACCCCACTTGGACCAATCATCACCTCCCTTGGCTTCTCCTACCACTGCTATGCTGACGACACGCAGCTGTACCTGTCGTTCCCACCGACTAATCTGGGGATCTCAGCTTGGATTGAGGCCTGCCTCACAGACATCTCCGATTGGATGACCAAGCACTACCTCCAGCTGAACCTCGCCGAAACAGAACTTCTCATCATCCAGGCTAAACCCTCAATCTCCCACGATCTGTCAATCACCCAGGGATCGGCTACGGTGACCCCTTCATCCTCGGCTAGGAACCTCGGGTTGAACATGGATGACGAGCTTTCCCTCACAGCCCACATTGCTGCGGTCTCCCGGTCGTGTAGATTCACCCTCTACAACATCCGGAAGATCAGGAGATACCTGTCTGAGCATTCCACCCAGCTGCTAGTCCAAGCACTTGTCCTCTCAAAGTTGGACTACTGCAATCTGTTAAAGAAAATTTAAATTGCTGGACAAAAACACCCCTCAACATTTGGTTTGGTGAGTGTCGGAAATTAAAATTTGAAAATCATATCAAAATTCTAAGATGGGTTGCACACGATAAAGATTTTAAACCTTCCCACATGGATGGGAGATATAAGTATTGGTCCTTTAAAGGCATTACAACATATTGTCTTATCTTGGATGGCGGTGTACTGGTTGACTTTCAAAAACTTAGTGATAGGTACCATCTAGAAAAGCAAGACTTCTTCAGATATCTTCAAGTTAGATCTCACTTTAATAGCAATATAAAAACAACAGAAGAATGCAACACAGACCTAATAACCATCTTGATTGATGCATACAAATCTAAACTCAACAGAAAACTTATCGCTAGAATTTATTCATGTTTACAGTCACATAACGGAACATCCACCCTTTATATTAAATCAAAATGGGAAAAGGAATCTAAAATAACTATTTCAGAAGAGGATTGGCTGAACATTTGTGAAACCCATCGGAGCACTTCGAGTTCAGGACAGTGGAGGGAATTTGTGTGGAAAAATATGATTAGATTTTTTATCACCCCTAGAATAAAGCAACTGCAGAGGGGTTTGCCAGAGTATGGGCACTGCTGGAGGGAGTGCGGAGACACCCAGGCTAACCACTTCCATATATTCTGGGACTGCCCAAATATCCGACCCTACTGGTTGGAAATAGTAGGGAAAATTAACGTTATAATGTGCTTCGAGATCAAACGTGACTTTCGCACAATATATCTTGGGAATATCTCGTCCATAATCAACTCTAGCGATAAGTATTTGCTCAAAATAATGTTGGCAGCTAGTAAAAAATGCATTACAAAAAGGTGGCTTAACAAAGAACCCCCGACAAGAGGGGAGTGGATTGGAATTGTAAAAGAAATGTATCACATGGAAAGGCTGACTTTCTCCTTAAACCTATGTATGGACAAATTCACAAATAGATGGAGAAAATGGTCAACTCATTTTAAAATTGTTTAGATAACATGGTACTGATAGGTATACAAGTAGAAAATTGTGTGTGAATTCATGAAGATGTATATGTATGCAATGCATGTAAGTATATCCACCTGTCTAATACAGATAAAAACATAGGTCTGCTGCCCTTTGTATGCCTGCGGAATATAGTGCCCCCTTTCAACGAGCATCAAGAATTTCTGTGTACAACTGGACAATGGACTTTCACTTCGGACCTTTTTCTAGAAATGCCCCCGTGATACTCATTGTTGGGCCAAATGTCGGGCCCTATTTCTTAACATGGACCCTAGGAAAAGTGGTTATATATTAAGGACTTGATCGAAACACCTACACTGGTTAGTACCCCCCCTCCCCCCAAGCTAGTTATTTGATAATAATGTGACTCTATGACCTTTTTTCAACCCATTTTATTGCTGTGCTTTTTGCTTGTTTTTTGTTACATGTCTGTTTTCATAAAAATGCAAAATAAATAAAAATAAAGTTAAAAAAAAAAAAAAAAAAAAAAAAGTTGGACTACTGCAACTCGCTGCTCGCGGTCTCCCAGCATGTGCAACCCGCCCTCTCCAGAGGATTCAGAACGCGGCGGCCCGTCTAGTATTCAATCTACCCAGACGCTCCCACGTTACACCCCTTCCTCATCTCCCTCCACTGGCTACCCATAACGACCCGCACCAGATTCAAATCAAATCAAATGTATTTGTATAGCCCTTTTCACACGCAAGCATGTCACAGAGGGCTTCACATACGCACATAGAACTGCCCCTCAACCAACCTAAACCCTCTAGGAAGACAAGGAAAAACTCCCAGAAAAACTCCCAACGGGAGAAAAAATGGAAGAAACCCTGGGAGGAGCAATTCAGAGAGGGATCCCCTCCTCCAGAGACGGTTGGTAAGAGAGAGAAGCAGAACACAAGCTAAACATAGTCATACAATGTCAATGGGTTTTTAAACACCAAAATCCATTGTTCGGCTTTATAGACGTTGGATGGGACCTGGAAACTCGCTGTTGGCCATCATGGAGACTGGTTTCCGGTTGACGACCTGGTCCAGCGTTGGTAGACCGACAATTCAAGACCCTGGTACTGACCTTCCGAGCGGTGAACGGGACTGCACCCGACTACATCAAGTCTCTCCTCCAGCCTTACACCACCACCTACAGTCCTCTTCTGACAACCGTCTGGTGGTCCCACCGCTCAAGAGTGCCCGATCCCAACACAAGCTGTTCTCCTGTCTGGCCCCCCAATGGTGGAATCAGCTCCCCACCTCCATCAGGGCCACTGACTGTCTCCCCACCTTCAAGAAAAGGCTCAAGATGCACTTGTTCCGGGAGTACAACGGCACTTAAGAATGCTTGGCTGTACCTGATGTTAGTTTCCTCCAGGTTCACAATGACTCTTATTGAGAGACTTGTTGCTCTTGTTGGTTAGTTATAACGTATTTAAACTTTTGTACTCGCTGTGAAATATTTTACTCTTGATTGTTCTTCTACAGGTACACTCTTGCACTTTTTGGGTTTCATGTTGTTTAATTGTAACTTGTTTAACTGCATGCTCTTATATGGTTCTTCCCTTTGACACTTATTAGTTTTTTCACAATGTATGCTTCATGTTTTGGCTGTTTGCAATGTTTGGGACTACCTCGTTGTTATGATCAGTGACCTATGCTGTTTTGTAAAGCTCTCTCTTGGAAGTCACTTTGGATAAAAGGTTCTGCTAAATGCATAAATGTAATGTAAATGAAATAATGCGATTAATTGCGCTTAAATATTTTAATCGCTTGACAGCCCTAATGTTTATATGTATTTTAAATTGTTTATTTTTAGATCTTGGAATTAGTTAAACTATTGTACTTTTACTTCATTTAAGTTCTGTATATGTTTATTGTTTGTACCTTCCTACCACAGTAAATTCCATGTTTGTGTAACATACATGGCAAATAAACAAAATGCTTCTTCTTCAGATCTGTCCAGAGGGCTAAAGGAGTCTCACTTGTCTGACAGCAGTGGTGGGCGATCACTTTCCTCATCCCTTAGCATGGAAACACCACACTTCTCCTTTCTGAAATAGTGGAACTTGACAAATAATATGATCAGAAATGTGGTCTTCCTGTAAGAATTTGTGAATTGCGAATTGTGAATCAATAAACTTGGTGGTAGTTAAGATAAAGTAAAATGAATGAGATAAATAATCCCTCCTTCACTCCAGGGATGAGTGGAGAGGTTGGGGAAGGAGAACAGGAGAGAGTGCTGAACCACCTGGAGAGATGGAGGTGGTTTTCAGCCGCATCCAGCAGCCCAGCAAGAGGAAGTTAGATGAGAAAAAGTCTACTTCTGGAAAGGCCCAGTTTCTGAAAGTTACCCACATCCTGAGAGACTTACAGACTGATCCCTATCAGAACCAGGGGTGGTGCAAGCATGACAGACCGACAAACCGGGCGTGCTGTGGAGAAACAGACTGACAGGCTGAGGGTTAGCGTTATTTAGCTTTCTTATCTACTTTGAGCTAGAAAGAGGGAAAGGGAGAGCAAGTGTTAGACAGAGAGAGAGAAAGAGAGAGAGAAAGAGATGGAGAGAGCAAGTGTTAGACAGAGAGAGAGAGAGAGAGAGAGAGACAGAAAGAGATGGAGAGAGCAAGTGTTAGACAGAGAGAGGGAGAGAGAGAGAGAGAGAGAAAGAGATGGAGAGAGCAAGTGTTAGACAGAGAGAGGGAGAGAGAGAGAGAGAGAGAAAGAGATGGAGAGAGCAAGTGTTAGACAGAGAGAGGGAGAGAGAGAGAGAGAAAGAGACAACATATACTGTGTGTGTGACTGATGTGTATGTGTGCATGTATATATGAATCACTCTTAATGCTATGTTAAAGTTCTCCTGCTCTAATCTTTCAACTGAATTTACCATAGTTAATTTATATCAGATTATTTAGTAACATAAATAATATCCCAACCTCCATAATAATAATAATAATGTAAATACTATTTATGTAATTCCAACGTTGCTTTGGCAATATGAACGTTTGTTTCTTAACGCGAATAAAGACCATTGAAAAATGAGAGAGAGAGAGCACAAGAGAGATAAAAAAACCAGGGGAGGAAAGTGTTAGTGTAGCTCCCCCTGCTGTCTGTGTGCCTGAATGTGTTATAGTCCTCAAACACACCCAGACCCTCACCTCCCTCACCTTTATTCTTAACCCAGATACATACTTAACTCCCCCCCCCACACACACACACACCACACGCCTCCTCTGTGGCCCCAGCATAGCAGTCTGCAGTGGTTTCCTAGGTAACCTAACATCAGTGGTTTCCTAGGTAACCTGTGGCCTTGTGAAGAAGGGGGGGGGGGCTCCCTGTGCTCTGGGTCCTTCGCTCGAATGTGTGTGTGTGTTTGACTATGTGTGTGTGTGTGTGTTTGACTGTGTGTGTTTGACTGTGTGTGTTTGACTGTGTGTGTGTGTTTGACTATGCGTGTGTGTGTTTGACAACGTGTGTGTGTGTTTGACTACGTGTGTGTTTGACTACGTGTGTGTGACTGCGTGTCTGTTTGTGCGTATGTGACTACATGCGTGAATGTGTGTGACTAGGCTATGTATATGTGTGTGTATTTTCCATAATACGTAATCATGTAACATCGTGATTGTGTAATTAAAAAGTTATATTTTATCTTTACAGTTATGTACCCCTGGAGGAACGGAAAAAGCACGTTGCTACATTAGTCAGCCCGGGGTCGCGCGTGGACCATCCCTGTTCAGGAAGCCGCAGAATGCGGGAGATCCAGATGTGAGCGTGGACTGACAGCGCCCACGCGCAAGCAAGGACGTGGGCACGCAGCGCAGAGGGAAAGCGGAGCAGAAAAGCGAAACATGGCGACATCGAATAATCCACGGAAATTCAGCGAGAAAATCGCTTTACACACCCAGAAGCAAGCAGAGGAGACGGCGGCGTTTGACGAAGTGATGAAAGACCTGAGCATTACCCGAGCGGCGAGGGTAAGGCTGCCTATTTTAACACAATTTGCTTGTTGTCAAATCATAAATAAATAAATAAAAATGTGCGGTGTTTATACAGCTCGACTGTCGAGGTAAACAATAACAAACGGCTCCAGTGCCAGCTATAAACGTGCTGGAATTATGCAGACGGTTAAACACATTGATTTTGCTGTTGAAAATATTACTGGGCTCGTTGTCACGGAAAGTTGGACACCATCACCCTGCAGCCGTGATATTACGGGGCGTGCTTGCGGGGCGTCCTCGCGTGTTTGATAGCGGCATTCAAAACAAAGCTCAGGGTCAGAGCCCCAGAGAGAAACAGGCAGTTCAGGGTTGTATTCCAGTATCAGAGAAACAGGCAGTTCAGGGTTGTATTCCAGTATCAGAGAAACAAGCAGTTCAGGGTTGTATTCCAGTATCAGAGAAATAGGCAGTTCAGGGTTGTATTCCAGTGTCAGAGAAACAGGCGTTCAGAGTTGTATTCCAGTATCAGAGAAACAGGCAGTTCAGGGTTGTATTCCAGTGTCAGAGAAACAGGCAGTTCAGGGTTCTAATTAGGATCAGAGAAACAGGCATTTCAGGGTAGTATTCAGTGTCAGAGAAACAGGCAGTTCAGGGTAGTATTCCAGTGTCAGGTTGTATTCAGTCTGTGAAATGTACAGCAACTTGTTAAAGTCAAAGGTTCCAGCACTGTGCGACAGGGTGCAGACAGACAGGGTGCAGACAGACAGGGTGCAGACAGACAGGGTTCAGACAGACAGGTGGCAGACAGACAGGGTTCAGACAGACAGGTGGCAGACAGACAGGGTGCAGACAGACAGGGTTCAGACAGACAGGTGGCAGAAAGACAGGGTTCAGACAGACAGGGTTCAGACAGACAGGTGGCAGACAGACAGGGTTCAGACAGACAGGTGGCAGAAAGACAGGGTTCAGACAGACAGGAGGTAGACAGACAGGGTTCAGACAGACAGGTGGCAGACAGACAGGTGGAAGACAGACAGGGTTTAGACAGACAGGTGGCATACAGACAGGGTGCAGACAGACAGGGTTCAGACAGACAGGGTTCAGACAGACAGGTGGCAGACAGACAGGGTGCAGACAGACAGGGTTCAGACAGACAGGGTTCAGAAAGACAGGGTTCAGACAGACAGGTGGCAGACAGACAGGGTTCAGACAGACAGGGGGTAGACAGACAGGGTTCAGACAGACAGGGTTCAGACAGACAGGTGGCAGACAGACAGGGGGTAGACAGACAGGGTTCAGACAGACAGGTGGCAGACAGACAGGGTTCAGACAGACAGGTGGCAGACAGACAGGGTTCAGACAGACAGGTGGCAGACAGACGGGGCAGACAGACAGGGTTCAGACAGACAGGGTTCAGACAGACAGGTGGCAGACAGACAGGGTTCAGACAGACAGGGTTCAGACAGACAGGTGGCAGACAGACGGGGCAGACAGACAGGGGGCCAGGTGTGTGACTGACTGCAAATCAGAGATAAGGGGAGATTATGTTCATAAACTGCGTGCCACAATAGATATGGTGCGACATATAAGCTCTTAATGAAGAGATAATGTGTGACATGTAACATGTAAGCCTTCTGATGAAGAGATAATGTGTGACATGTAACATGTTAGCCTTCTTATGAGGAGATAATGTGTGACATGTAACATGTAAGCCTTCTAATGAAGAGATAATGTGTGACATGTAACATGTAAGCCCTTCTAATGAAGATTCTGCATCAGAATGTTGTTCATGTAAAGCCCACACAAGCAGACTGGTTACAAACATGCTCCAGTCTGTGGCTCAGGAGGTAGAGAGGGTCGTCTGTTAATCGCAAGGTTGGCGGTTCGATCTCCGACTCCTCCCAGGCCATGTGCCAAAGTATCCTTGAGTAAGACTGAACCCCAAGTTGCTCCCGATGGGCAGGCCGGCACCTTGCATGGCAGCTAACTGCAGTTGGTATGTGTGAGTGTGAGTATGAATGGATGAATGAGAGGCAAAACTGCAGAAAACGTGCTATATAAATGCAGTCCATTTACCGTTGGTAATGTGATGGTGTAATGATGTGAGGTGGAGGTGAATGGTAGGACCTGTAACTGTATGTGTGTGTGTGTATGAACTGCCACACCCCCTTCCTCTGGCAAACCCTTCATACAGGATGGAGGTGAGAGAGGGAGGAGGGAGGTGAGAGAGGGAGGTGAGTGAGGGAGGGAGGTAAGTGAGAGAGAGAGAGGACGGAGGTGAGAGAGGGAGGTGAGTAAGGGAGGGAGGTGAGTGAGAGAGAGAGAGGACGGAGGTGAGAGAGGGAGGTGAGTGAGGGAGGGAGGTGAGTGAGAGAGAGAGAGGACGGAGGTGAGAGAGGGAGGTGAGTGAGGGAGGGAGGTGAGTGAGAGAGAGAGAGGACGGAGGTGAGAGAGGGAGGTGAGTGAGGGAGGTGAGTGAGGGAGGTAGGAAAGAGAGGAGTGAGGTGAGCTCTGGGCTGACAAGAAGGGGGAAGTACTGCACATCGTAATCTTTAGAACAATGTGTATAAGACAATATGTAAATATGTGTACAGTATGTCTAAATATTGTTTAATATGCACAATATGTTTAATGTGTTGTTGTTCCAGTTGCAGAGGCAGAATATGCAGTACCTGCAGCTGGGATCCAGTAGAGGGCAGTGTTACGGCGGCTCTCTGCCCAACGTTAACCAGATCAGCAGCGGCGCCATCGACCTTCCCTTCCAGGTCAGAACGTCTGTGTGTGACCCTGTCGTTGACCCCTGACCCCTGATCCCTAGCTCCATCCCTGATCCCGGTACGTGAGTGTGGTCTCCCTAAGCACCCTGACACTAACCAAATGCCTAATCATATCCCTAATCATATGCCTAATCATATCCCTAATCATATGCCTAATCATATCCCTAATCATATGCCTAATCATATCCCTAATCATATGCCTAACCATAATCATATAGCTATTTTAATGTAAATTGCTGATCTGTAAACAGAGACACGCAGGGAGTCATAATGATAATGTTTAAAACAGGTCCAGAGCAGGTGTAATGCCCCTGGTGTGTAATTCCCCCGGTGTGTAATGCCCCTGGTGTGTAATGCCCCTGGTGTGTAATGCCCCCGGTGTGTAATGCCCCTGGTGTGTAATGCCCCTGGTGTGTAATGCCCCTGGTGTGTCCTTCCTCCAGACAGCATTTCTCCCTGCGGGGCAGGACAGCAGCCGCAGCACCCGGCGCCACGGCCTGGTGGAGCGGGTGTACCGGGACCGCGGTCGCATCACCTCTCCACACCGCCGGCCCCTGGCGCTGGACAAGAACGGCCGGCAGATATCCTTCCTGCTGGGCTGCGGGGCTCCTGCTGGGCTGCGGGGCTCCTGCTGGGTCGCTGGGTCCCCGCGGGGTTCCTGCTGGGCCTCGGGGTTCCTGCTGGGTTCCTGCTGGGCCACGGGGTTCCTGCTGGGCCTCGGGGTTCCTGCTGGGTTCCTGCTGGGCCACGGGGTTCTTGCTGGGCCACGAGGTTCCTGCTGGGTTCCTGCTGGGCCGCGGGGTTCCTGCTGGGTTCCTGCTGGGCCGCGGGGTTCCTGCTGGGTTCCTGCTGGGCCTCGGGGTTCCTGCTGGGCCTCGGGGTTCCTGCTGGGCCGCTGGGTCCCCGCTGGGTTCTTGCTGGGTTTCCGATGAAAATTATGGGTGGGGGATTTTTGGCAAATATTTGTGGGATTTCCCTCAAATACTGATGAACATGGCCAGTTATTATACACAGCCCCTCACTGGGAACACTGCAGAGATTTGTTGTCATATCCAAGTTCACGTCTTATGTTTCTTTCTCCTTAATGGGCTCTCACATAGACAGCTGTCCCTATGGTTCAGTCTACCTGTCACCTCCACCAGACACAAGCTGGAGAAGGTGAGTCATCCGTCCATCCATCCAACTGTGAAAGTGTGTAGTGTGTGTGTAGTATGTGTGTAGTGTGTGTGTAGTGTGTGTGTAGTGTGTGTATAGTATGTGTGTAGTGTGTGTGTAGTGTGTGTGTAGTGTGCATCAGTTTGTGTTGCTGTGCTTCAGGACCAACTCGGACTCTGCGCTGCACCAGAGCACGCTAAGCCCCGCCCTGCAGGCTGACGACACACAGGAGCTGCCGTCCAAACGAGGTGAGGACCCTTCTACACCTCCTAGCTCTTCTCCTGTCTCCTCTCTACCATCCTGCATCCTACTTCCTTGTGTTCAGCCCTCCTCCAGACCCCTTGTGCTGTCCTGAAGTACAGTTACACAATAGAGCACACACAGAACAATGCTCTTCAATCTGAATGAGACCGTTAGTGGTCATGCTTTCTGTCTTGATGAGCCTAGTCTGTACTAGGGATGTGTAGTTTGTGGTGTGTGTGTAGTGTGCATCAGTGTGTAGTGTGTGTAGGGATGCAGCGATTAACCAATTTTACTATAAGCCGCAATTTAAAGATGGTGTATGCAATGGCAAAAATGGTTTGAAAGAGAGGGGAGGGGACTGGATCATGGGGACAGGAGGTGGGGCGATGGGAGAGAATGAGTTCAGAGAGCTCTGCCTCGGACAGGGGAGAGAAAGAGTTTAGACATTCACGGTTATTGTTAGTTTCATGTATTTGGTACTGTATTATATGGTAACTGATTTCTGTTTCAAAAGGCAGCAACTGTTCAAAAACAGCAGGCCAGGTTGTTAGTGTCTGAGAGGACAGACCAGCTGTGTCTGATGATCAGAGGCCTGAAGGAAATTTTCACCCCACTGAGAACCAGCTAATGGAGCCTGTTGGGTTAGAGTGGTAACCCTAACCCTAATGGAGCCTGTTGATGCTGGCCTGAGTCTCTTTGAGGGCAGAGTCAGTAAAGGGCTTTATCCAATCACTTCAATGGCAATGAGTCGTTTGGTGCAGAAGTGCTAAATACATGTGACTATTTTGATATTATGCATCACTTTTAAATAACTGAAATGTGTTTGATGCTGTCGTGTTCCCTCAGTGCTTCTGCTCAGGGTACCTAACGAGCAGGACAAGGCACCTAACCCTAACCACACCGAGGAACTGAATCACCACTGGGATGGCAAGAAGGTGAGTGGTCTGCCGTGTGTGTGCGTGTGTATTTACGCATGTGTGTGAGTGAGTGTGCATGTGTGTGAATGTGCAGGTGTGTGTGTTTGTGAGTGTACATGTGTGTTTGAATGTCCGTGTAGCAGCAATGTTAGCCGTCCTCTGCTACCGTATTGCTAGCTAGCTGCAGCTATCATGGCTGCTCTGCCTTATGCTGGGGACACACTACGGCAGTGGTTCTCAAACCTGTCCTCAGGGACCCCTGTCCTGAGGGACCCCTGTCCTGAAGGACCCCTGTCCTCAGGGACCCCTGTCCTCAGGGACCCCTGTCCTCAGGGACCCCTGTCCTCAGGGACCCCAAGCATTTCAACATGTTGAATATTTACCATCAGAAATCCTGATGTGTGGGGGGATCCCTGAGGACAAACCCCGAGTTTATCACATGAAACGAAACAATATCCAATCAGAAAGCAAGCTGAGAGAAGACAGAAGCATAACAAACAGAGTCATGGCGCAACACAAAGTTAAATGGAATTGATTTGAGGCAACAGCAAACCCTTTTCTTTTTTCTGTGAATTTTCCATGAAAATAATTCCAAACACTATCATCGCAATTTCTTCCTGCATATAGTCTGCCATGCTTATTCTTAAGTCTCGACAGATTTTGCGAGATTTGTTGTGTTAACAGTCAGGACACTGGTTGAAAATCTGTTTGTGTGTGGTATGGTTTCTTTGTCAAATCATGGCACACCACACACTGTTGGAGCAAAACGGCTAAATCTAGGATTTTTTGTCCTCATGTTTGTGGTATCTCACAGTTTGAAGATCTTATAAGGTTAAAAAAATCGTTTAGTGTGTTCCCAGCATTACTTATCAGAGGGCATGCTAATACGCTTAAGAGCTAATTAGCTAACGAGCGATGGATCTAACGAGCTCCAGCACCTGGCTGGTTCCTGCTTCCTCCTTGACTGCGCGGACACTTACAGCAGCACAGAATGTAACCCCTCTGATAACTCCTAACCCTCTCTCATCCACTACAGAGCATCGCCCGCTCCAAGCCCTGCAAAGTTCCGGGGATAAAGTGAGTCTCCAAACTCCTAGCTCCGACCTGTTCTCCTAGTTCTCTGGGTAGGTTGTGTGACAGTCTCTCCTCCTCCTCTTGCAGCATTTTCCTCTCCCCGGACCAGGAGATGTTAGGGTTAGGGTTAACCTCTCTGGTGTCGGCGAGCCCGGGTACCGGAGGCTCCCTCCCCGACCTCACCACCATGCAGTTCCCCCCGCCGCTGCACCCCCCACTGGACCCAGAGGAGCAGGGCAGCTCCTCCAACAGCACCGGGGACCTTGCTACCCTGCACACAGATGGCCCTCAGCCCTCCCCTGCCCTGCCTCCCCCCCTCACCCTCTCCCAGGTACACTCACCCTCTCCCAAGTCCACTCACCCTCTCCCAGGTACACTCACCCTCTCCCAGGTACACTCACCCTCTCCCAGGTACACTCACCCTCTCCCAGGTACACTCACCCTGGACTGGGTGAGGGTTAGGGTAATCCTCACCCTCACCTGCTTCCCCCCAGAAACACACAAAGCTACACTGAGCCTTCCCTCAGTCTTGAATGTGTGTTTGTGTACCCAGGCTATCGACACCATGACTCTGGAGCAGCATCTGTCCCAGTATGCCTTCTACCTCCCAGTCACTGCCCAGGACCAGGACATGACCGAGAGCCAGACCCCCCCTGGCCTGGCCCAGCTCCTGCACCAGCTGCCCTCCTTCAGCACTAGCTCCCAGAATCCAGCCTCCGGCAGCATGGACAACAGCTCGGTACGCTCTCTCCCCATCGGTACAGCAGCAGCACATGGCAAACTACAACAGCACATGGCAAACTACAGCAGCACATGGCAAACTACAACAGCACATGGCAAACTACAGCAGCACATGGCAAACTACAGCAGCACATGGCAAACTACAGCAGCACATGGCAAACTACAACAGCACATGGCAAACTACAGCAGCACATGGCAAACTACAGCAGCACATGGCAAACTACAGCAGCACATGGCAAACTACAGCAGCACATGGCAATCTACAGCAGCACATGGCAAACTACAGCAGCCTGCAGCACATCATGTTGTCAACATGGCTCAGTTGTCTACATTGGTTACCATGGTTACTAACTCTACGGGGCTGAGCCTGTTGAGCTGCCCTGCAAAGCGCCTGGGCCTTCTCTTTTCTGTAACCTCGGTAACACCTGTTTCTGTAGCCAAGGCAACACCTGTTTCTGTAGCCTAGGCAACACTTGTTTCTGTAGCCTAGGCAGCAGCTGTTTCTGTAGCCTAGGCAACACCTGGGTGCCGGATGGAACTGCACATCCATCATGGGGCTGAAGGAGATACTGAGGTGTGGGTTAGAACATCCTCTCACCCCTGTACTACAGTGCTCTGGCTATCCTAGTCCTGTACTAGTGCTCTGAGCACCCTAGTCCTGTACGAGTGTTCATGGGTATTGTAGTCCTGAACCAGAGTGTTCTATTCTAGCCCTGTACTAGAGTGTTCTGGGTATTGGCCCTGCACTAAAGTCTAACCTGTTCTACTGTCAGTATCCCCTCTCCTGTGTCAGTCCTGTACTAGTCTAGTCCCGTGCTAGAGTCTAACCTGCAGTGCTGTACCCTCAGTACCGCTCCAGGCTAGGGTCCTCAGCGCTCCCGTCTCCAACATCTCCCGTCTCCAATCAAGCCTTCTCCCCTGGCAGCTCCCCTCAAGTAAGGGCAACCGACCACCTGGCTGACTGGCTGACCAACTGGCAGGCTGGCTGACTGACAAGCTTGCTGGCTGACTGACAAGCTTGCTGGCTGGGTGACTGTCTGAATGTCTGACTGAATGACTAGTTGACTGACTGACTACCTGGTTGGCTGGCAGACTGGCTGTCTGACTGACTGACTAGCTGGTTGGCTGGCAGACTGGCTGTCTGACTGACTGACTAGCTGGTTGGCTGGCAGACTGTCTGTCTGACTGACTGACTTGCTGGTTGGCTGGCAGACTGGCTGTCTGTCTGACTGACTTGCTGGTTGGCTGGCAGACTGGCTGTCTGTCTGACTGACTGACTAGCTGGTTGGCTGGCTGGTGTGTGTCTGTCTACCTCCTCCGTGGTCCTGTAGCTGTGTAGTCCTGCCTTCCCCAGTCTACCCTGTCTAAAACATCCAGAAGAAATGTATCAATCCAAGTCTTGTATTAGACTCCAGCCTTGTATGTGCTTGTTTTGTGCTTAGTGTGTTAGGGTTAGGGTGGGTTGAACCACTAGTTGATACACAAGGGAACCCAGGGAGATGCTTCAGCACAAACACGTTGTCAGCCTTGTGACGTTTCTGCTCCTACGATGTGTGCCGTCCAACATTTCACCCGTGACCTGTCACATTTTTACCTGTAGACCTGTTTGAACCCATTAGAGATTATGTGTTTGTGTGTTGACCAGGGATGTGTGTGTGTGTGTGTTAACCAGGGATGTGTGTGTGTGTTAACCAGGGCTGTGTGTGTGTTGCAGCATAGCTCATCTCTGGCCAGTGTGTTCTCTGACCTGTACGACCAGCAGATGAGTTCCAGGCACACCAGCGCCCTCTCCCTGCAGGTCAGTGCAGCACACCTTCACACGTCTAGCCCTAGCTCTGGCCTTGACCCTAACCCTAGCCCTGACCCTAACCCTTCACTTTCTCACTACACCAACACGTCAGTGGAACATCCTCAGTGGAAGGATTTCTGTTTTTGGACCCTCAGCCAGTTCAACTGTCTTGTAGCCTATCAACTCTCTGGGATCCAGTCATGTGAGGCTATGGAGGATCTGCGGGCGTGCGTGGATTGTACTGACTGGGATATGTTCACGACTGCTTTCAATAGTCTGGATAAACTCACTGAGGCTGTGACATCATACATCAGCTTCTGTGAGGACTGCTGTATACCAACACGCACCAGGGTGAACTTCAACAACGACAAAGCCTGGTTCTCAGCAGAGCTCAGAAGGTTGAGGTCAGAGAAGGAGGAAGCTTTTAGGAGTGGGGATAGAGACAGATTCAAGGAGTCGAAGAACAGGTTTAGCAAGGCGATGAGAGAGGCTAAACGACTGTACTCTGAGGAACTGAAGCATCAGTTCTCAGCTAACGACTCTGCTTCTGTCTGGAGAGGGCTCAGGCAAATCATCAACTACAAGCCCAGAGTCCCCCACTACACCAACGACTCCCGCCTGGCCAACGACCTGAACAAGTTCTACTGCAGATTTGAAAGACAATTGGACAGTCCTGAACTACCCCGTCTCATCCATGTGACCTCCCCCCTCCCCCCTCTACAGTGACGACTCTCTCCATTCAGGAGGGGGAAGTTAACAGACTTTTCAAGAAGCAGAACCCCCGCAAAGCAGCTGGGCCGGACTCTCTCTCTCCTGCCACCCTCAAGCACTGCATTGACCAGCTGTCTCCGGTGTTTACCTACATCTTCAACACCTCCCTGGAGACATGCCATGTGCCAGCCTGTCTCAAGTCCTCCACCATCATCCCTGTGCCCAAAAAGCCAAGGCCAACAGGACTTAATGACTACAGACCCGTCGCCCTGACCTCTGTGGTAATGAAGTCTTTTGAGCGTCTTGTGCTGGCACACCTCAAATCCATCACAAACCCCTTCCTGGACCCATTGCAGTTTGCCTACAGAGCCAGAGGTAGATGATGCCGTTAACATGGCCCTCCACTTCACACTACAGCATCTGGACTCCCCAGAATCCTATGCCAGGATCCTGTTTGTGGACTTCAGCTCTGCCTTCAACACCATCATCCCTGCTTTGCTCCAGGACAAGCTCTCCCAAGTGGATTAAAGACTTCCTGTCTGACAGGAAGCAGTGTGTTAAGCTGGGAACACAAGTCTTTGACTCTTTAAATCACAATCTGCATAATGACACCGTGCACATTGAAATTTGCACTATTGTATCCTTTTCTTTGCACTATCTGTATTTTTAGGTTAGATTGTAATTATGGCTACTTATATTATTTTTTTTATTGTAAATCCCCTTAGTATTAGCAAGACTTTGCTCCTTTTGAATAGTTAGACCACATATTTAAGTTTCAAGATGCCTATACGTTTAATGTATGCACCTCCCTGCCAAAGTAAATTCCTTGTTTGTGCAAACATTCATGACGAATAAAATCCCTTCTGAATCTGATTCTGATGTGATGTTTATGTATTCTGTCACTTCAGCTTGAGCAGTTCAACATGATTGACAGCTCATTAGGCTCTGCCTCCCTCTATGGACCCGCCTCCACCCTCAACTACACCCAGGCTGCCATGATGGGCCTGACCGGTAGTCATGGCAACCTGCAGGAATCCCCGCAACTGGGCTACAGTAGCCATGGCAACATCCCCAACATCATCCTGACAGGTCTGTTACATCACAGCCTTCTATCTCACTCTCTTTTCTCCTCCTATTAGCCTATTCCCTCTTTCTATACCTCTCTAGCTTCCTCCTCCTATTTTCCTCTTCTCCCATCATCCTTTTTTTCCCTCCCCCCCCTCTCTCTCTTCTCTCTCTCCTCTTTCCATTAAGAGTGAATACTCATTCTCATCTGACCACCTCTTCTATCCTGCTCTCTCTCCTACTTTTTCTTTCTTCTTCCACCTCTCTCCCTCCTCTTCCTTTCTCTTCTCCTCTCTCTTTCCTCCTCTTTCTCTCTCCTCTCTCTGCACCTCTCTCTTCCTTCTCTCTCTCCCTCTCGTAGTGACCGAGGAGTCGGCCAGCCACCTGTCTAAAGAGTTCGCCAGCTCCTTGTCATCTGACAGCTTCGATGTGGATGCTGCATTCCCATTGGATGAGCTGAAGATTGACCCTCTGACTCTGGATGGTCTACACATGCTCCATGACCCAGACATGGTGCTGGCTGACCCTGCCACTGAGGACACCTTCCGGCTGGACCGCCTGTAGCGCAGCGCAGGCCTGGGGAGAGAGGCTGGGGCACCTATCCTAAGAGAAAAGCCTTTTTCTGGAGTGTAGGAGTCAGTCGAGACCTAGGATGAGACAGGATCCAGGCCGCACTCCCACCAGCTACCCATTCCAAGAGCTGAGGATGGATAGGCTAGTGAAAGGAAGAATGAATATGGAGGATGGTTACCTTAGTAACCTTTCTTTCTCTCTGGTCACATGGTGGTGTTTGTAAAGCAGGCAGTCTGTTGTGACCAGTTGGGTTAACCCTAACCCTAAACAGACATCAGAGCCCTTCTTTGTTCTTATTTTAAACATGCAAAATCCCTTCTAGCCTGGTGTTTGTAAAGATGGAAAAGAGCCATGACTTTATGACCCTGACCCTTGAACCCTGATCTTAGCCCCTGGTCCTAAACCTGACTGGCCTCACCGTAACCCTGGCCTGACCGCAATCCTAACCCTGGACCCTAGCATAGGATACTGTCCCCTTTCCTGGCTGTGGTTGCCCTCAAGCTTGAACAGTCATCTTGCTACATCACCAACATCATCATCTGAGCTAATAAGAAACTGGTTGTGTGAAGAAGATAGTTTTGATATTATATATGATGTTGGTATTTTGGAAATGTTTGGTCCATACTTTATTGGATGAATATTGGAATTACTTGAGGAAGATGGCATCCTAAATGTTTCAGGACAGGGAGTAGAATCACAATATCTACAGGACAGGAAGCAGCATGTAGAATAGGTATATATACGGGATCTGAGTGGTAGCTCTCTTTGTCAGGACACCCCACCCTCAATCACAGGAACCTCATTCACAGGACCATCAATCACAGGAACATCATTCACAGGACCCTCAATCACAGGAACCTCATTCACAGGACCCTCAATCACAGGACACCGGTGACTGTTATGCCATATATCTGGTCAAACTTGCCTTCTTGTTTGAGGAAGAAAAGAGTATTTTTTGAAAACGTGTATATCCTATTGAAGAAGATTTGACTATTTTTTTTAGGCGTCTAATATTGTTGACTTGACGATGTTCCAGTTTGGGATTGCTGGTATGAAGGTGTTGGATCAGGTTCTGTTAGTTCTAGCATGTTCTGTTAGTTCTGGCAGGTTCTAGTGGTCCTCTTCTGCCTGTAAGCCCCCCTCCCTCCTTTATTGGACTCACACCTGGTAACAATCCAAATGTTCACTGTTCCCATACCAGGGTTTCACACAGAAAATGTGTTAGTTAAGGTGGTAGGGTTGGGTTTTCCGTCAGACTGGGAGGGGGTAGGGTTGGGTTTGCCGTCAGACCGGGAGGGGGTAGGGTTGGGTTTGCCGTCAGACCGGGAGGTGGTAGGGTTGGGTTTGCCGTCAGACCGGGAGGTGGTAGGGTTGGGTTTTCCGTCAGACCGGGAGGGGGTAGGGTTGGGTTTGTCGTCAGACCAGGAGGTGGTAGGGTTGGGTTTGCCGTCAGACCGGGAAGGGGTAGGGTTGGGTTTTCCGTCAGACCAGGAGGTGGTAGGGTGGGGTTTACCGTCAGACCGGGAGGGGGTAGGGTTGGGTTTCCCGTCAGACCGGGAAGTGGTAGGGTTGGGTTTGCCGTCAGACCGGGAGGGGGTGGGGATTGCCGTCAGACCGGGAGGGGGTGGGGGGGGTTTGCCGTCAGACCGGGAGGGGGTGGGGGGGGTTGCCGTCAGACCGGGAGGTGGTAGGGTTGGGTTTGCCGTCAGACCGGGAGGGGGTGGGGGGGGTTTGCCGTCAGACCGTGAGGGGGTGGGGTTTGCCGTCAGACCGGGAGGGGGTGGGGGGGGTTTGCCGTCAGACCGGGAGGTGGTAGGGTTGGGTTTGCCGTCAGACCGGGAGGTGGTAGGGTTGGGTTTGCCGTCAGACCGGGAGGGGGTAGGGTTGGGTTTGCCGTCAGACCGGGAGGTGGTAGGGTTGGGTTTGCCGTCAGACCGGGAGGGGGTAGGGTTGGGTTTGCCATCAGACCGGGAGGGGGTGGGGGGGGTTTGTGCGATAGACTAATCCGTTCTGCGGAGAAGGGGGACTGGCGTTGGTAACGGTTTGGAATGGAAGGGAGAAAACAGGACAACGGTGGATATTGTTAATATAAAAACTACGGGGATTCCTAGTTAAGGCGGCAGGCGTGTGTTGCTTAGGCGGCCGCCTTAACTGAAAAGTGCTGCTGGAAACCCTGCGTACTAGTCCGTACTAGTCCAGTGCTCCTGTTTCTGTGTTTGATCTTGTTTTGTATGTGTGTTTGCTTTTTTGTGTATCCGTGGTGAAGAACCCAATTCCTTCAATTCTTATTTTGTAACTGCATGAGTTCCCAGAGACAAGTTCATGTTTTCCTGCTGCTTTAACGTCAAAGAACTTTACCAGACCAACGGAGAAGTTGAATAACTTTTTTTAAAGATATTGTTCCAGTTTTGTTTTCTATGTTTGGTATGTTATGTTTGTTTCAGTTTCAGCCACATTAGTGAACTTGCCTGTTACTTTGTGTCAACCCCATCCCCCTCTTTGACCCACTCAATCCTCTTCAGTTTGTTGTGTGTACAGACTAGCTGTTTTAACTGCTTTCTTGGTAGAAATATTGTTTTTGTGCTCTGTGATATGATGTCCAAGTGATAGATGTTGTTGGTGCTCTGAAATGTCCTGCAGTCTGTCTCCGTAGCGTTCCACTTCCTGTTACAGTTCTGTGTTGTTGACCTGCAGCCCTCCTCACAATCCCTCCGCACAGCAGGGAGTCCTGCTCCACCTCACCTCTGCCAGCCCCACCAGCCAGGTACTAACCCACCAGCCAGGTACTAACCCACCAGCTGGGCCCAGGTACTGCCCCACCAGCCAGATACTAACCCACCAGCCAGGTACTAACCCACCAGCTGGGCCCAGGTACTGCCCCACCAGCCAGATACTAACCCACCAGCTGGGCCCAGGTACTGCCCCACCAGCCAGATACTAACCCACCAGCTGGGCCCAGGTACTTCCCCACCAGCTGGGCCCAGGTACTAACCCACCAGCTGGGCCCAGGTACTAACCCACCAGCCAGGTACTAACCCACCAGCTGGGCCCAGGTACTGCCCCACCAGCCAGATACTAACCCACCAGCTGGCCCAGGTACTGCCCCACCAGCCAAGTACCAACCCACCAGCTGGGCCCAGGTACTAACCCACCAGCTGGGCCCAGGTACTAACCCACCAGCTGGGCCCAGGTACTGCCCCACCAGCCAGATACTAACCCACCAGCTGGGCCCAGGTACTGCCCCACCAGCTGGGCCCAGGTACTAACCCACCAGCTGGGCCCAGGTACTAACCCACCTGCCAGATACTAACCCACCAGCTGGGCCCAGGTACTGCCCCACCAGCCAGATACTAACCCACCAGCTGGGCCCAGGTACTAACCCACCAGCTGGGCCCAGGTACTAACCCACCTGCCAGATACTAACCCACCAGCTGGGCCCAGGTACTGCCCCACCAGCCAGATACTAACCCACCAGCTGGGCCCAGGTACTAACCCACCAGCCGGGCCCAGGTACTAACCCACCAGCTGGGCCCAGGTACTAACCCACCAGCCAGATACTAACCCACCAGCTGGGCCCAGGTACTGCCCCACCAGCCAGATACTAACCCACCAGCTGGGCCCAGGTACTAACCCACCAGCTGGGCCCAGGTACTAACCCACCAGCCGGGCCCAGGTACTAACCCACCAGCTGGGCCCAGGTACTAACCCACCAGCTGGGCCCAGGTACTAACCCACCAGCTGGGCCCAGGTACTAACCCACCAACTGCCATGTGTGTCTGTGGCAACATGCCGCCAGGGCTTTCACTACTAAAACACACAAAACATGTTGTTATAGGAACCCGAAACACCTAGCATGTCTCTTGAGAGTCTTCATATTCAGCAGGCTGGTCTAGAGGACCCAGCTGGTCTGACCCCTGACCCTGGGCTTCCTTTTAGCCCTGGCTTTGAGGGGTGTTAGTACCTAACAGTCAGGGACAAAATCAACACACTTCAATATCTGAATCAGATGGCTTTCTGCTTTTCCAGCTGATTCAGATTTTGTAGTGTGTTGATTCTGTCCCTGACTCCCTGACTGCTAGGTTCTGTGTCATTCATGAGTTGTAATGAAACTGATTGTTTAAGATAGTCATTGAGGACTGTTTTACCTGATTCTCTTTGCATGTTACAAACTCTGCACTTCAACAAGCCTTGCTGTAATTTAAATGTTTTGCTTTTATTGAGAAGGCTATTTAAATATACATGCACCTGTAATCTGAAGCAGAACCCTCTTAAGGGATGTAGACGAGAACTAGTCAGATCCAAACTGTCTCCCTAATGCTGGGTACACACGACAAGATAATCGGTCTGATTTGGGGGCGATTTCCCCCTTCCGACAATCCGAGGTAATGTCCCGATTATCTACAGATTATTTTCAGATTTTCCCTCGGTGTGAGTTGTGTTAAGAGTGACCGAACTCGCTTCGAAGAACGTCGGAGCCGCCCCGATCGCGAATCAAAAATCCTGATGTGTGGGGGGAGCAAAACGGTTACATCTAGGATGTTTTTTGTCCGCATGTTTGTGGTCTCTCAAATTTTGAAAATCTTAAAAGTTAAAAAAATATCCTTGTGTACCCTGCATAAGGAGACACTATTTAGACATTACGCAGTGTGGGATTTGGTTACTGTAGTGGCGTGAAAGGAAAGCCCACCAGATATTGTTGGAGCGTCAACAGGAAGGACGCTCCGGACCTAAGGCAACTACTACTACTCTGAAATGTGTATTTGAGGACATTGCCCCTAGGCAGCAACGGTGTTCTCCAACCACGGCAGCTATATTGTAATATACTGTATTTGATTTCTGAGTAGCTTCATGAACGTTGCACGTGCATTGGACTGCAATGTCGGCACCCTACACAGGAACGAGACACAGTTATGCTTCAAATATGCAAAACCAGTTTCAGCCGCACAGCTTGGCAATCCCTTACGTTTGATGAGCTAAACCCTTTAAAAGATATGTGGATCAAAAACAGTTCTTTCAATTCAGCTTTTTATATAAAAACGTTTAAAAAAACGGACGGAAAACCCTTGCCTGTACAGTGTAGGCCTATGTGCTTACAACTAAAAAAGTATGTCAAGCTCATAGTATAATTATGTATTTTTCTTGTGTAAAGGCTTCTGTCTTTGTATCTTTGCAGTACTATTTGTAAATGAAATTATATTAAATATAAATCAAAGCAAAGATATGACCCATCACCTTGCCTACAATGTTTTGAATTTCCTTCGGCTTCAATAAAGTTTGTTGGGCTGAGTCTCCACCTGCCGGCGTTACCTGATGCCAAGTTAACAACGAATGCACGTGACACCTGCTAAAATATCAGTTGGCTTTTTTTCATGTGTTTAAACCATGGGCGTCACCGCAATGTAAGTTGGGGGGGTCAAGTCCCCCTCACTTAAAAATCGTTTGGACCCCCCCACATTTGTGATCAAAATGTTAGTGCTTGACTGGTCTACTAGTCCAGCGAGCTTTCCATTGCTTCACAATCAAATCTGTTCCACTTCATCAGTAGGTAAAATACCCATAGCAATAGAATTCCACTCTGTGTTGTCTAGACAAACAGCATCACGCACGCAGATTTAACTCCCACACTTTCTGATCGATGCATCGCGCTTGCAGCTAGCACTTCAGACATGACTGTTCCACAGACGAGATGGACATAAGGTTTTTTTTGAGGAAGAGGAAAGTCAGAGTTGCCCAAGTTTTCCCTTCAGTGGCCAAAGCACCCTTATGAGACATTCTCTGACTATAATAGCATTAGTTAAGCCACAAAGATCCTTCTGCAAACAATATGATTATAGCTATAAGCAAGCTTTTTACCTACATCTAGCCATGACGTGCGGTGATGTCAGAGTTTGGAAGCCAGATTACCTAATTTATTGTTAGGCTAATATGTAAAAACAGTACTTGCAGTAAACAGTAGGCAGTAGCTTACAGCTGCTGAATGTTAGCACAGCCACATAGCCAATCTTTTCATACCAGTCTGTTTGAAAAGATCGAAAACATCTTGTCCCTTTTGCTGCAGTAGTCCATCTAAGTCTGGAATACACCTCCCTCTTGCTCTTAACACCTTTTTTGAATAAAATCGATCTTGGAGAAATTCCTCAACTCTGATATCGGCAGACACCGCTGCCGCTTGTCGTCCACAATTAATTGACAGTTAAAGTACTGCTTATTCCACTATTTTTTTTGTATTTGATTATGCATAACTGCTACATTTGTCATCTTAACGTCTAAACAATTGGAATTACATACATATTGCATATATAAATCACAAGAATAATCAGTAAAAATCCAAATACATGTTTATTAAATAAAATGACTTAATAAAAAAAATTATGTTTGAAAAACATAACAGTGACTGCACGTCATGCATCTAGCACAATATCATACTTTATTTACCCATTACAAGTGGAACATCATTTGTTGATTTCTTAATCTGGGTATGAAATATGTTGGGCTATTGGCCGTGTTCAGACCTAGGTGTCTGTTTCAGGCAGAAAGAGATGACAAGGATGGTTTTTCCAAGTAGCTACAAAAGAAACTGCTGGTGTTTTTTTTATTAGCATAACAACCGTGAACTAATCTGGAGTTAACCTTAGCTAACATGCTAACTGAAAAAAAAAATGAAAAAAAAATACTTTATTTCATAATTGTCTTCCAAATTAAACAAGATTGCTCAACTTTTGGCAATTCGCAGAATTTCATTGCTACATGTTAGTCTGTAACAAAGGCAAAACTGATTCAACCATTAAAACCATACATCCTCTGATTGCTTATACCCTCAGGATGTTATCTAATGAGACAAGAGACACGTCCTTCTCTCCATATTAGTATGCTGCCCATGATTAATACATTCGGTATTGGTAAATGGAGTATATGGCTGATACATTTTTTGGGCTGTGCCATTTAGGGAAACTGATTCAACCACCTAAACCATGTATTTTCTGAAAGCTTACATCCTAAGGATGTGATCTGTGGAAAAGACTACAGGTTTGAACACACATTTGACCATTTCTGAACTGTCCAGTCATGCTTTAGGGAGATGCAAATTTTTTTATGTAGCCTACATAATTATTAGGCTTCTAAACCTATACCAATTGTGAATTTGATATGCCGATAACACAATTTACATCTCAGAAATCTTCATATTAATAATCTACATTAAACTTATTTCAATTATCAAAATGAAAGAATACTCAGTGCATCTCCATGTCTCCTGATATAGCCTAGGTGGTTAAGAGTGAGTCAGAGGCAGGGACAGCATGCAGGGGCAGTGGAGACAGCTCTCTTGCTGAGGTGAGTGCTAAAAGGTGACAGGTTGTTGAAGATGTCCCATTGCTTATTGGGAAGTTTAGTTTTCAAAATATGTCCAGCCCCTCAGTATATGTATAACAACTATGGTAAATAGTTGTGGTAAATGCACCAGAATGCGGGAAATTGCATGTACATCTTTTTTTTAATTATTGGGGAGAAACCCCCTGGCAAAATGTGTCCCCCCCACTCTCAAAATGCTGCTGACGCCTATGGTGTTAAGTATTTCAACTGGTCTCAGACTCTGATACATAACATTGACGGTAGTTTGAGAGCTAGACAATAGGTGCGTTCGACTTCTTGCGGCGCCGACAGTCGGCTGCAGTCGGCTGCCTTGAAGCTGAGAATGCCATTGGCTGCTTCAAGTCAGCCGGGCTGCAGGCGACACCGGCGCTGCATGAAGTCGAACGCACCTATTAGAACCTGACTTTTTAAATACTTGAACCAGGTGTATGTGGCTCTGACGTCACCTCCCAGCATGCACTGCGGCCGCTGTGAGCAGCAGCTGGGAGCTCGAGCTCGTTACCAGAGAGCCGCGGCGGCAACAGGAGACGGAGAGCAAAACATTAGTTCCACTCCATGTGACTATACAGTGAACCTTTAAGCACAGACATCACTTTAATATGTAGCTCGGGGTTCCTGCATACTCCTATCGAGGCTTTTGAGTGTCTTCGAATCACCCAGTCTTCATTTTGGAGGATTCCTCCCCCGTCCGCCGTATCGTACCGAACAGGCAATGACAACGGCTTCAGCAACTCCGCAGCAGATGAGAGACCGGCTGCTTCAGGCCATCGATAGCCACAGCAATGTAAGCAAGCGTCTCCTCAACTAGCCCCGGTATAAGCTATTTGCTTAGTTATAATGTAACATTAAAAAAGAGTAGTTTGACAGTGAGAGTGAAAAACCACACGATTGTCCCGTTATATCATAACAAGCTAGCTTGCTAACTAGGTGGCAATGGTTAGGCTAGCCACGTTAATATGAGTTGACACTTGTCTGACGTTAGTTATGCTAGCTAGCAAAGCAGTGAGCTCGCTAACCGCTGTGCTGGGTGACCTGGGTTGATTAGAGTAGCATTCGTAGCATACCCAGGTTAGCTGCTGTTTTCCTCGTTCAAACCTATTGTATTAGATTTGTTAAATTCCTTAGTTAGCTGACAAGGTGTGTAAGCCTGGCAACGTATTTACCAAACCGGTATTGAACTAGCTAGTTAATTTACCTAAAATGACGTTAAAACATGTAAATGGGCGTAAATGTTTACCATCACTAGCTAGCTAACGCGCTAACGTTACCTTCCGCCCATCCCAAGTTGACACTTGACTTTTCCTGTTATACACATTTGGTTGGATGCTATCAGAAGGTGAAACTACTACATGAACACACCACAGACTGTTTATTTCCTACCATGTTTTAAGTGACGTTGTGAAACGAGGGAGTCATGACTCATGAGATGCCAAACATCTGTTAATTATGGAGTTGACAAAGCTAGTTAGCTTACTAGCAAGCTCTTCAACTCAACATGTCTGTATAGAACGTCTAGGTAATGTTGTCGTTGATCAGTTGTCTGACAGGATATTACTATGGGATATATAGCTATTTGAACAGTTGTCCGATTAGCATGTTGTTTACCAGGCTACTTAAGGTATTGCAAGCTAGTTTAACCAAGTGAACGTGTGTGTGGTCAGAAGTTTACTCCTAGTTAGCTAACTTCCTCTTCATAGCTACAGGAAATGGAGTCCTTGATTATTGTGATCAGCACACACTTGTCTTATGCTACAAATGATACAAAATGCTATCTTGTCAAATGTGTTTTTGCAGATTCACAACATGGTGGCTGTATTAGAAGTAATCACCTATTTGGAGAAGTACCCCATTACCAAAGAAGCACTTGAGGTGAGACAACAGGCCCTTTAGCCCTCTGATGGTTCAGAATAATCATTTCACTGAACTATACCCATGATGGTTGTCTAGCGCCAGTTTTGAGGGTGGTAACAGGTTGATGTAAACATCCCTCTGCAGGAGACGCGCCTGGGGAAGCTGATCAACGATGTGAGGAAGTGCAGCGGAGATGAGGACCTAGCGCGCCGCGCCAAGAAGCTGCTGCGCAGCTGGCAGAGGCTGATCCAGCCAGGGGCGGAGCCAGCCCGAGGGGGAGGAGCCTCTACAACCTCCTCAGCCAATGGCGGGGCTCACCCCTGCCGGACAGAAGTCCCTCCCCCCGTATCATTGGCAGGAAGGGGTGTGTCGCTGGCTGGAAGGGGCGGGCCAGAGGTGCGAGTCCGACATGACGTTCACAACACTTACTCCCCGAAGGCGGAGAAATCGAGCTGTAAGCATCGGGGCGCCTCGCCTCCTGCCAAGCTGCCCAAGACCCTCGAGCACCCCTCCTTGTCACTGACCAATGGGGTCGCCAGGAGCCCCGGGGCTCCGCCTGAGGGGGCTTTGCTTGACCAGGCCTGGAAAGAACTGCCCCTCGACCAAGACCAGGCTTGGACGGAACCACAGCTTGACCTTGACAATTACAGCAGGATCCCAGTGAACGCTGTGAAGCCGCGCCCCAGCTCCCCCAGCAGCCCTCGGGCCCCTGGTGCCCTTGCCCTGCCGACAGCTGCGCTGGACGAGAGGGGGGATGCCTACCAGACAGGGGGCGGGGCCTGCCAGACAGGGGGCGGGGCCTGCCAGACAGGGGGCGGGGCCTGTCAGACAGGGGGCAGGGCCTATCAGGCCCGTAGCCCGCGCTGCCTCTCCTCCAGCCCCCGCAGTGCAAGACAAGAGACTCTGTCAAAATGCTCTCTAACCAACACCCCCCGAGGCCCGAGCCCCTCCCAGCCCTCAGCCTCCCCTGCCAGGGTGCCCTGTGTGGAGGGCACCCCCGAAGCCCCCACTCACACACACTGGTCCAGTTCCTTAGACAATAACTCCCCTTACAGCACCACCACACTGGACCCCCCGTCTGTCTCCCTGTCCCCCACTTCCTCACACACGCCTGATGGCTATCCACCCCTCCGCCCCTCGCCCCCCCCCCCTTCCTCCGGGAGCCCTGCCCCCTCAGACAGGAAGCGGAGGAGGAAGTACCGCTCCAGAGACTACTCTGTGAACCTGGGGGGCCAGAACACAGATGCCACCAAGCCCGTCAGGCTAAAGGAACGCAGGATCACCTTTGACCCTGTGACGGGACAGATCAAGCCCATGGTGCACAGAGAGCCCTCCCAGTCAAATGTGGCCCCCAGCCCGCCCCACCCAGAACTCCAAATTAGGACAGAGAGGCCCCTGCATCCCCCTGCCCCCGACCCGACCCCCAGCACCTTCCAACACACAAACTGGAAGGAGCTTTCCCGTAATGAGATCATCCGGTCGTACCTGAGCCTCCAGAGCAGTGTCCTCACCTCCTCCGGGGCTCCCAGCACTCACGCCCTCCTATCTGGCTGCCTTCGGCAGGAGGAAAGCCAGGCCCGGGAGGGCAGGAAGACCCACGTGCTGCAGACCACCGGCTCGGCCTCTGGGCGGGAGGAGGGAGAGGTGACTGGGGAGGAGGTCAGCAGGGTGCACACGCAGCACTGGCCCGGGGTCAACGGCTGCTACGACACTCAAGAGGTCTGGTACGACTGGACACAGTGCATCTCCCTGGACCCCCACGGGGCAGAGAGCAGACTCCACATCCTGCCCTACGTCTGCCTGGACTGAGACGGGGCCGAGAGCAGACTCCACATCCTGGGTTAGGGTTAGACCCCTGGCCTGACCCTGGGTTAGGGTTAGATCCCTGGCCTGACCCTGGGTTAGGGTTAGACCCCTGGCCTGACCCTGGGTTAGGGTTAGATCCCTGGCCTGACCCTGGGTTAGGGTTAGACCCCTGGCCTGACCCTGGGTTAGGGTTAGACCCTCCCCTGGCCTGACCCTGGGTTAGGGTTAGACCCACCCCTGGCCTGACCCTGGCCAGAGTGTCTGAACGGGCTGGGAGGAGAGGAGGAAGAGGAGATGAAGAGGAACTGTTTTGTTGTCAAATAAGGGCTGTTTCTGTTGTGATGAGGCACCCGGTTTGCAGAGTGCTGCTACTAGTGAATGGGGGGTGGGCTTACTGCAGTTACAAGAAGCTTTATGTGAGATAAAGAATAAATTATAAGTTCTTATCATGTATCATTTATTTATTTGACCTTTTCTTTGTTTTTTTAGGTTAATGGTTTACTGATTCAAGCCTGTTAGAGCTGTATAATCTCTGTGTTCACCTGCAGCAGGCGTTGTGTCAGCTGTCTCTAGGGTTGGCCAGGTGTACTCCTCTCCTCACAGCGCTTAGCAACTACAGCCAGCTACTCCTCACCAATGATGCCCTAGCAACCATGTTTCTTTTTCCAAAAAGTGATCAGTTCATCCTTCCACCTTTGATAAATGTCAGAATGTTTTGATTTCTGAACAATGAAGATCACCGTTGTAAAACTGACCGATTTCTTCGTTTACATAGAGGATTTTTGGGTCACGGTTTGTGTGATGTAAGGAGAAATGGCCAGAGGGCTGCTGTGTCCCAGAGGGGGGCTGTGTCCCAGAGGGCTGCTGTGTCCCAGAGGGCTGCTGTGTCCCAGAGGGGGGCTGTGTCCCAGAGGGCTGCTGTGTCCCAGAGGGGGGCTGTGTCCCAGAGGGCTGCTGTGTCCCAGAGGGGGGCTGTGTCCCAGAGGGGGGCTGTGTCCCAGAGGGGGGCTGTGTCCCAGAGGGCTGCTGTGTCCCAGAGGGGGGCTGTGTCCCAGAGGGGGGCTGTGTCCCAGAGGGCTGCTGTGTGTGTTCCTACCAATGTGCCTTCCATGTCTGGATTTGCTTCCACAGAGCTACCTAGCCAAGACCCAGGTCTCTGACTCCTAATGCCATGTCTGATCACCTGGGGAATGCACCGTTCTGCTCAACGCTTGCCTGGGGGAGGGGGACTTTGCCCTGGGGGGAGGGGGGCACTGCCAGAGGAAGAGACTGTTCTCTGGGGGTGTGACCAGACCCCCCCCCCCTTGGGGGTGTGACCAGAAGGTGGACTAACCCCGCCCCCCCCCTCCGCCGCCCTCCTGAGCAGCTCAGTTTGAGATTTCTTTATTTGTTCAGTGTTCAACATTTCTGTTGTTTTGAAAAAATAAAGTAATCTAAATTCTCTCATGGTATGGTTGGTTGGTTGTTTTTTGTAATGCTGATACACTTAATCCATTAGAAGCCTGTCTTTATGAGATGCGAGTGTGTTTACCAGTAAGTGAGGCAGTAGAGGAGAGACCTGTGCAGTACTGTAGGAGTCCACAGGGGGGAGGCCTTTGGGTTTGCAGTTTCTAAGAAGTGTATGGTGGGTAGGGTTTCAGCAAAATGACCATTACAACTCATAAACCAAATGTCACAATAACCTGACATGCTAACTTTATGTCATACTAACCTGAAATCATAATTAACATGACTAGCTTAACATCATGCTATCCTGATGTCATGCTAACTTATCATGCTATCCTGATGTCAGGCTAACTTATTTACATTGCATTTAGTCATTTTAGCAGACGCTCTTATCCAGAGCGACTTACAGTAAGTACAGGGACATTCCCCCCGAGGCAAGTAGGGTAAAGTGCCTTTCCCAAGGACAACGTCCTTTGGCTCGGCCGGGAATCGAACTGGTGACCTTCAGATTAGGGCTGCAACTAACGATTATTTTAGTAATTGATGTCGATTATTTTACATTTAGTCATTTAGCAGACGTTCTTATCCAGAGCGATTTTTTCGATTAATTGAAAAAATTTAAAAAACTAAAAACTTAAGCATTAATTTCCAACCCTTTATTCTAAAACAGTACTGACAGTGCAAAACATATTCAGAATGTGCACAAACAGACACACAATTTTGAAAAGGTTATTAATGTTAGCATGGATTAAATGCTATTTTCAGAGATGAGCAATTTGAGTTTTGTTTAAAACATTTTTGAAAATTGAAAGGTTGTGGAAGTAGACCAGTCTTTATTAGAATAATCTGGTGTATATGTTAGATTTTTTGACACAACCTTTTGACACAACTTTGAAAACTTGCGAGGATTAAGCTATTTTTAAAGATAAGTGATTTTCTATCATTTTATTAGAAACTTAATTGAAAAAGTAAAGGCTGTGGAAGTATACCAGACATTGTTTCATGTGGTGTCTGTCTGAGGTTTTATATTCATAAAAATATTTCTAAAAGTCATAATTTTTCTAAATGGTATGGGTAGTTTTCACCCAGTCCCTAGCGCAACGCTGCAAAATAGCGTCTTCCGAATGTGAGACGAATGTCGAATAGGAAAACTAACTTCACCTCGGGCAATTAACACATTGTTTCTATGTATTTAGTGTGAAATGCTCCCACACCTTGGATGACTTAGGTCGTACTGATTTCTCCGCCATGTGTTTCAGAACAACGTTACTCAACAACTTTTCTCCGATGGCCTTTCCTCAACCTCCGCTCTGCTCCGCGCTCAACTAAACTTTTGATTTAATCGATTCGTTGTTGCAGCCCTACTTCAGATTACTAGCCCGATTCCCTAACCGCTCAGCCACCTGACTCCCTGAACTTATCATGCTATCCTGATGTCATGCAAACTTGCCTGGGTGAAATCTTGTCTGATGTGAAACAAGACATTACCTCATGAAGCACACATGCATCATCACCACACATACTCACCTGTTCTCCTCACCTCCTCCTCTCCTCCCAGCTGCTTTCCTCCTCCCTAACCACCTAATCATCATGTCTTCATCTCCTCTCTTCATTTCCACTCCTCCCAGTGCCTCTTCTCCTTCCTCTCACCTCCTATCCTCCTCCTCCTCTCCTTTCACCTCCTATGCCCCTCTCCTCTCACCTCCTATCCTCCTCCCCCTCTCCTCTCACCTCCTATCCTCCTCTTACCTCCTATCCTCCTCTCACCTCCTATCCTCCTCCCCCTCTCCTCTCACCTCCTATCCTCCTCTTACCTCCTATCCTCCTCTCATCTCCTATCCTCCTCCCCCTCTCCTCTCACCTCCTATCCTCCTCTTACCTCCTATCCTCCTCTCACCTCCTATCCTCCTCCCCCTCTCCTCTCACCTCCTATCCTCCTCTTACCTCCTATCCTCCTCTCACCTCCTATCCTCCTCCCCCTCTCCTCTCACCTCCTATCCTCCTCTTACCTCCTATCCTCCTCACCTCCTATCCTCCTACCCCTCTCCTCTTATCTCCTATCCTCCTCTCACCTCCTATCCTCCTCACCTCCTATCCTCCTCCCCCTCTCCCCTAATTTATGTGTGGTGGCTGTACATACAAGGTGTGGCTGGTGTTGAGAGCATAGCTGGGCCTGTACAGGTCTGGATCTGGCCCAAGTTCCATAATTGATAGAAATGTGACAAGGAACTCAACTGGCTAGTTCACAAAGTTAGCCTCAACATGTTCATATCTAAATGCATGTTTAAACGTTATACACATTTTATGCTGATTTCACAACATTCTCATCATTCCCTAATGGCTCACAGCGCTGGAATGAGTTCCGCCTCTTGTGTTGTTTACACTAAGGTTCAATGGTGATATCATAACGTCAGTAGCTTTTGTATTTCGGTAGTTACTCCAAATTCTCCTGACCCCCCCCCCCCCCCCCCCCCCCGGCTCCCCGTCTGACGGGTCGGGCGGGCTTCGAGGATACTCCCACCAGTCAGGAATGCGGGACTTTCCTTCCATATAAGGAGTTTTTTATATCAATCACAGCGCGCGAGTTGAGGAGGAGGCGGAGACTCGGATCGATGAACGAAGCGTTCTAACTCCGGTAAGAGTTTTAATTGGTGGAAAGAAAAGAGAAAGGAAGTATTTAATTCACTCACGGAGTTTCATTGGAAGAGAAACAAAAATAAAAGTTGACCTCCATCTTTGTAAAAAGCGCTAATATTTCAGCCTACTAGCAGGACAGTTCAGTGAAAAGTAAATAAAAAAATGTCGGGCTTTAATAGAGGACCTGCCTATGGGTTTTCCGCGGAAGTAAAGAGCAAGGTAAGTCAATCAGAAGTTAGTTAAAAAGTTCAAATAAAACAGGATGTTTAATTGTTTTAATAGTCTAACCGTTTTTAAATCAAATGAATAGACCGGGAGTAGAATAGCCTACTATTATATCCATTAAGAGCCTATGTTGTTGTTCCTTTCACGTGTCTACAGGTCTACCAGGAAATGTTTTATTAGGTAGCCTAGCCTACCATAGTCCCGTTTAATGAAAACATTCAATTGTTGACTTTTCTGTCAATGTGTGAAGGAAAACGTCCTTTAGTTTAGGCTTTAGAAGAATTTGGGCCGCATTGGTGAGTGCTTTAAAAGTGGTTCATGGGCGTTGTCTTAAATTGCAGTTTCGGCTGAATGTCGCGGTAGCGGGCGAAGTGTTCGGTACAACGGCTAGTTTTGTTATCAGTCACCTGTGTCAGCTGATCAAGGATGACGGCGTCATCTTCCCCCGGTGTCCCATTTATGAACCTAGGCTATAGTTAGAACAGATAAGGACACAGGGAAAGAAGATAAAGCTTTCAAATTATTTTATTTTTTATAAAGCTTCGAGCAGGAGGGGTACATGTCAGGCTTGGGATTCTAAAATCCTCATAAACAGTGAGTCATTCTGAAGTTCCACTAAACAATAACAAGACACAGCTGTCCTGGACGGAGTAAGTCTAGATCTGATTTCCGCAGCGCAAATGTATTTGTTCGTATTCGCTCAAGTTCCCGGTGGCATCACTGACAACGACCCATATGTATGACGGCTTTGCTGACATGGGCGTATCTAGTCCTAATTTTAGGGGGTTTGGGAGTTTTTACATATATATATATATATATATATATATATATATATATATATATTTTTTAAATCTTTCATTTTTTAAATCTAAATTTGTTCATTTCTCTACCTAAAACCCCTGGAGGACACTATTTTAAAAGTATATTTTCAAAAATTACTTCTGGGGGAACATGCCCCCAGACCCCCCTAGTTTTGCTGGGTCACAGGAAAAATAATAGGTTTTATCTAGGGGCTTAGTCCCCCCAAAAATGGGAACCTATTCGCTCCTGCTTTGCAGCGATGTTAGAAGGACATCCAGTCTCCAGTACTGCACACATGTAGAGACCAGAACCCATGTGAACCTCAGAAAGCCGTTCGGGCCTGGGTCCTCAGAACAAAGTGTTCTGAATGTGAGGAGATTCCTGGTCCCTCCCCTGCTGCTGAGGTTAGCGGGGCAGAGAACAGGAGAACATCTCTGGCATTTCCTGTCAGTGTGACGTAGGAAGTTCTGTGAAATGTGAGGTATTGTAGGACTAAGAGACAAACACAGACCCCCTTGTAGACCTCTGGTGAACGGGAATCAAATTTTTGCATGTATAGTGTAGACTGGTATCATCTCTATCATATAGTAGCATCTCTAGCATCATACAGATTGATATTATCTGTAGCAGTATATAATATCGAGCAGCATATTGACTGGAATAATCTCCAGCATCAAAAAGAGATGGTGTCATGGCTCACTGTTTAGAGGAGAGAGATGAGGTGCAGAGCGGAGAAATAGGGCTCTTATAAGAGTGACTGATCTCTGACCCCTAGATTGCTCAGAAGTACGACTCTCAGAGGGAGGAGGAGTTGAGGGTCTGGATTGAGGACGTGACAGGCTGCTCTGTCGGAGACGACTTCCAGAAAGGCCTGAAAAATGGAGTCATTTTGTGCAAGTGAGCACCCTCACCTCTCATCCTATATCTCACTCTACATCTCACCCAATACCTAACCCTATATCTGTCATCTCTCATCCTATATCTCACTAATCTCTCACTCTTTATCTTCTATATCGCTCATCTCACCCCGTAGTTCACCCTGTATCTCATTCTCATCTCTCACCTCTCTTATTACATCATTTCCTGGTACTGAATTATGTTGCATCCACTGGTACATAACAATGTTCAACGTAGTAAACTATTCCCCTCTCTCTCCTTCACTCACTCTCCACCTCACTCCCCTGTTTCTCCCCCCTCCCCTGTTTCTTCCCCATCTCTCCCCCTTCTTTCCCCTCCTCTCCCTTTACCTCTCTCCCTTTACCTCTCTCCCCTTCCCCCCTCTCTGCTCCTCCCCCCTCTTCCCTTTCCCCCTCCCTCTCTTCTCCTCTCCCCTCCCCCCCCCTCTCTCTCCTCCTCTTCCCCCCTCTTTCTCTCCTCCTCCCCCCTTTCCCCTTCCCCCCACTCCCTCTCTGTCCTCCTCCCCTTACCTCTCTCTCCCCTTCCCCCCACTCCCTCTCTGTCCTCCTCCCCTTCCCTCTCCCCTTACCTCTCTCTCCCCTTCCCCCCACCCCCTCTCTTCTCCCAGCCTGATCAACAAACTCCAACCGGGCTCTGTGAAAAAGATAAACCAGTCCTCCATGAACTGGCACCAGGTGAGCTGTGTGTGAATGTGTCTGTGTGTGTGTGTGTGTGTGTGTGCGAACATGTTGGGGTGTGTGTGTGTTGGGGTGTGTGTGTGTGTTATCTCGAGATCTGTACTTCAGTGTTCCAGAGAAAACGTGCTTCTTTCCGAGTGGAGAGAGAAGAAGTAGTCTAGCTCTCTGCTCTGGTCTGAGCTCTGAGTGGCTGGTTGGTAGACGTGTTTGCGTTGTTGATGTGATGATGATGATGATGATGATGTTGTGTGATGATGATGTGTACTGGCTGCAGCTGGAGAACCTGACCAACTTCATCAAAGCCATCACTATGTACGGTCTGAAACCCCACGACATCTTTGAGGCCAACGACCTGTTTGAGAGCGGCAACATGACCCAAGTCCAGACCACACTGCTGGCCCTGGCAGGCATGGTTAGACACACACACACACACACCACACATACATGAACACCACACACACACACAAACACCACACACACACATGAACACACTGCTGTTTGTCTGCAGGCTAAGACCAAGGGTCAGCTGTCCAGAGTGGACATCGGAGTAAAGTACGCTGACAAACAGGAGAGGGCCTTCAACGACGAGAAGATGAAGGCGGGACAGTGTGTGATTGGACTACAGGTACAGAGACAGTGTGATTGGATGACAGGTACAGAGACAGTGTGTGATTGGATGACAGAGACAGAGACAGTGTGATTGGATGACAGGTACAGAGACAGTGTGTGATTGGACTACAGAGACAGTGTGTAATTGGACTACAGGGCAAGAGACAGTGTGTAATTGGATGACAGCAGTAGATACTGATTGTACGAGGATAAAGGACGTTGATTGAACTGAACTAAACTGTTTGTGTGTGTGTTTAGATGGGCACCAACAAGTGTGCCAGCCAGGCGGGCATGAATGCCTACGGCACGAGGCGGCACCTCTACGACCCCAAGGCCCACATCCTGCCCCCCATGGACAACTCCACCATCAGCCTGCAGATGGGAACCAACAAGGGGGCCAGCCAGGTAGGCCTGCTAGCTAGGACATGCTCTCACTCCTCACTCCTCAAGGTAACCTCTCTCTCTCCCTCCCCCCTCCCTCCCCCCCCCAGGCAGGCATGACAGCCCCAGGGACACGGCGTGCCATCTACGACCAGAAGCTGGGCACGGATAAGTGTGACAACAGCACTGTGTCGCTGCAGATGGGCTCCAACCAGGGAGCCAGCCAGAGTGGACAGAACTTTGGGCTGGGCCGCCAGATCTACAACGCAAAGTACTGCCCCAAGAACCAGGAGGGGGAGGATAACGAAGCAGGGGCCGGGGAGTATGTCCCTGACTACCATGACGAGGGTTACCAAGGATACCAGCAGGAGGAGGCGGTGGTATACCAGGAGGAGGGGCCAGAGTATTAGGAAGTTCCGGAATGCAGAATATCAACATTAGTGTTTGATCACAGACAATTTAGAGTGTCAATTTAACACTGGGAGTTTTCATTTTACTTGTTGTGTTTGTCTCCTTTCAAGAGATTAACCTGTATAAATACTCCTGTTGTTAAATTAACATTTGGAAATGGTGTGTGATGTCTGCTGTGATAATGTGATTGAAGGTAATTCCAAATGTACCACAGATGGAATGCACAGCAGGTTGCTTGCGTAGATTTTTATATTCTGAACACATGGTAATTTCAGTGTTTTTATAATGTTGCCACTATTTTATGACCAGGCTCGACCTTCTCTCTGATGAGAGGCCTACAGCCCCTCTCTGGTGAGAGGCCTACAGCCCCTCTCTGGGTCTGTTTGAACATGAAGGCCGTAGTTATACTCGCTGGGTCCATATTGACTCGTGCTAATCCAGTCTGATTCCAACAGCTGTTTTTATAGATTTTATGATAAAGTGGCTGTGTCTATGGCTGGAATAGATAAGTTCATCTTTGTATTTAAATCATATTATAAACTGTAAACATTTTATATTTTCATAATATATGTGAATAAGAATGTGAATTTGTTATTCCTCCTTGTGTTCAGTATAGCATTCATTGACATGAATGACAGCTCTTAAGATGGAGAAAATTTTGTTTGGAGAAACAGGTCCACATTCCACCCTGAATACTGGAGAACATGAAGAGTTTCTGTTGTGTAATTTGATATGGAATCAGTGGTTGATTAGAGAGACCAAAATTACATTTGAACTGAATCTTATCAAGTCATTATTTGTGTTTGATACCGTAAACATAAGAAGGGAAGCCAGCTGTTACAACCTTGAGGGGTCAGCGGAGGGGTCAGAGTTATTATGGATGAATTTGTTCACATGATGATGGGAACATTTGTTCAAGTTGGATTGTGAATAAAGTGTAATACAGTAAGTGATGTCTGTTGAGCCTGCCTTGTCAGAGGGTCACATCACAGAAGAGCCAGAGACACACACACACCTACAGTAACACACACATACAGTAACACACATGCACAGTAACACACATGCACAGTAACACACACACACAGTAACAACCCTACACTTATATCCCTCCCCCCTCTAACCATACCCACAGTTCAACCTGTAACAGTTGGTTACAAACTACAAAGACAGATATGGATACAAATGCCTATTATATATGATACAAATAGCCTATTGTATATGTATAACTACAGACATTGACTGGGTTTCCCAGATTAGTTAAGAAGCTCTTAACGCTAAGAGCTTCCTAAGAGCGTTCTAAGAACGCTCTAGAACGCTCTTAGAACGCTCCTAAGAAGCTCTTAGCGTTAAGCATGTGGGAGTCAGGCTAGTAATCAGAAGGTTGCCGGATCGATTCCCTGCCGTGCCTGACGTGTCCTTGGGGAAGGCACTCCACCCTACTTGCCTCGGGGGGAATGTCCCTGTACTTACTGTAAGTTGCTCTGGATAAGAGCGTCTGCTAAATGACTAAATATAAATGTAATGTTAAGAGCTTAACGAATTTGGGGAAACTTGTCCATTAGCATCTTTAAATGAGTCAAGGGTGTTCCATTAGTCGACTACAGTGCAGAGTTCCCCAGCAATGTGTAGAGTCATCTCTTCAAGGTGACTTATGGAAGATTCTGCAATCTCACCATATGAACATCAATGAGGGGTAAAAATGTTTTCAAAAAGCGCAGAACTGTTAAGACTCCAGTACTTTTAGTACGTTCATATTAATAAGCATTTATATTAATATCTTCATGGTCAGTTAAGTTTTTAACTGCAATTAAATTCGCCTTTTACTCTCGTAAATTAAATAGGTAAAAGAAAATTCAAGATAAAAAATTACAAGAATTTATAATGGTCATTTGTTGTAATTTATCATTGAAAAGCCTGATGTATTTCTTCACAAGAATCCCGAGGCAATGTTTCTTTCCTAAAATGCACAAAAACAAGTTTCCATATAATTATTCCCTATATACTACACGCTACACCCAGACTGGACACACACACAAACACGCTACACCCGGACTGGACACACACACACACACACACACACACACACACTAACCCTACAACACGCGACACGTAGCGTAAATTTATTTTCCAACATCGCCATCTACAGACTGCAATAAAGAGAGAAGCGAGAAAACCCAAGTCAAGGAAACACAAGAAGTTGACCTCAACACACCGGATATGAAAGAGGGTCGCGCGATATGAGGATTAACGAGACTTCCGGATGTTCTTTTCTCCGGAATATCAGACAAGATGGTAGGTACCAGAGAAATCCAGTCACCCTTGCATCAAAATCTTTCTTCATCTGAGCCATATTAAAACACCAAAGTTACTGTAAACCAGACAGTTAATGTAAAATACCTCAGCGTTCTATCTATTGGTGTATTTTAGGTCAACAGACTACGATTGCCTTATATTTATTGGATGTAGTCTTGGTCATACGGGTTAGCTAGTTAGCTAGCCTAAAACTATATCACCATGTTCGTCTTTCAAAGCTAAGAACATAGATTCCGTACGGCACGGATCGCCTCACTAAACCGTATATTACACACAACGATGTAGCAGAAGGTTCAATAATGAAGGAATACGCTGTTAGTGTCTGCTGTCAATTCGCGCCTTCGCCTGACAACGTTTTCTCCGTCCTCAGGCGGATACCGAGATCAAGAAGAAGCGGACCTTCAGGAAGTTCACTTTCCGCGGCGTGGATCTGGACCAGCTCTTGGACATGTCCTAGTAAGTGCTGCCCCTCTCGGGACCTCACGGTCGGACTAAGGCTCTCGAGGCAGCTCGCTCCAGTACGGCCTGTTGGTCTAGATACAAAGATTAGGAAGTTCCTCCTGTAGTCCTGAGCTAAAATAGTTTGAGGGTATAATCTTGTAACCACTGTTAATTCGTGAATTTTGTAATTGTTAGTGTGTTTATGAACTGGTCTGTTCTGCAACCTGCTGATTAAGTTATAAAGGCAGTTTGAAAGCTTATCCACCCAGCTACTGTTACTGTGCACAGCTTGGCTCCCTGTAGTCTAACTGCTGTATGATGGAAGCTTCTGGTGTATCAGACAATCCTAAACCCCCGTTCCATCCCACCATCATAAACTATGGCGGTTTAAAGGTTTTAATTCCCACTTCATCCACTGTTTATTAACGTGTATCAGGTTGGGAGTAGATTGTATCACTATATACTAGTTGTGTGTGGGTGTGTGTATATACACACACACTTGAATAACACATCCATCTGACTCCCTCCTCCAGTGAGCAGCTGATGCAGCTGTACTGTGCCCGCCAGCGCCGGCGGCTGAACCGAGGGCTTCGCCGCAAGCAGCAGTCCCTCCTGAAGAGACTCCGCAAGGCCAAGAAGGAGGCTCCGCCCATGGAGAAACCTGAGGTGGTGAAGACTCACTTGAGAGACATGGTCATCCTGCCAGAGATGGTGGGCTCCATGGTGGGAGTCTACAACGGCAAGACCTTCAACCAGGTGGAGATCAAGGTGAGTGGGGGTGAGACTAGGTGGAGGTCAAAGTGAGGGACTACAGGAGGACAGGGTTCATCTGGTATAGTGGGGGGAGGACAAAACGAATGCTTTAGAGGTGATGGCAGAGTCCAGGGGCCTTGTAAACATTGCATCACCTCAGCCTTCTTGACAGGAGAACGTACATGAGCAGTGTTTAGTTTGTATGCCACACTCTTAAAAAGGAATCCTGTGCACACTTTGTAAATAAGGCCCCTCGTGAGGATGAGGTACGGCCTGTTAGGAGACCCAGGAGGAGCTCTGACCTTTTCTGTTTAATGTTGTCATATAGCAGATGCTTTCACCCTAATATAAACCCCTCAAAAAAAGTTTGGAAACGTTATTTTGGTCGATTATTCCTCCCCTTCAACAATACCAATTGGTTTTGTATGTTATATTGTTGGAAAGCCTGATTACAGGGTATCTGCGGGGTCTTACAAAGTATTAAAAGTTGATAAATCCATTTAGGGAAAGTTAAGGCCCTTAAAAGGTATAAAAAAAGTCTTAATCCCGATTTTACAAGGTATTACATTTTGTTCACGCTTTGTCCAAAGAGTTTGACTCAAAAAAATGCATGAATATATGCATTTTCCCCATGACTTATAAACAACAACGTGCTCGGTCAGCGAGTCACGTATTTTGCAAAATGCACGGTTAGGTGATGTGTCGCCCTCCACATGTTGCGAAACAAACTCAGAAATGGGGAAATGTACATTTGCGGACTCCTGGTTGGAGAAGGATGAGTTTATACAATGGCTGAAGCCTGTCCCTGAAAACAGGCTTACTGTACATATTGTAAAAAGATTAGCGTAGCTTCGATGGGCATCAACGCAGTCTTGGCCGCAGATAGCAGCTGCAGCTGTCCATTGCCAGTTTCTGTGCTCCACCAGCGACACCACCACCCAACAAAACAGCTGAACTTGTCAAAACAGCTAAGACAGCGACCTCTGCCCCATCATCTGCCGACATCAGGGTGGCTATGGGTGGCACATCAAAGATGCGCGCGGAGGTTATCTGGTGTCTCAATACTGCGGTGAATCACCGCTCACTGAACTCAAACATTCAAATATTTCTATAAACCTTGCCTTTTATTCTTTAATTTATTATTTTGAGCTTTGTTTCTTCCGAGCTTATCTGAGTTCTGTTGTATGGTTGTGCTCTACAGATTTATTTGCAAACTACAACTGTTTATTAAGTTTAAGGTTTTTTGCAGATTAGAACTTGAAGTGGCGATGAGGTCTTAAAATATTTTGAGGTCTTCAAAAAGTCTTAAAAAGGTATTGAAATTAACTTCAGGATTCCTGCATATACCCTGGATTAGTCACCTTTACAACGAGGTGCAACTTGTAAGGATCGTGCATTTGTTGACGAGCAACACAGCTAAAGGTTGAAATATGCTTCTGCGTCTGTTTACGGATGGGCGGGCGCACGGATACAGACTGATAGACTGCGTTTATGGTTCTCCGTAGGCTGTGGGTGCTGAGAACAATTCACCCTGAAGAGTAGGAGACGCACTGTTTCTTTGTTTAGAAGTCGTTGAGTGTTTATTTACCTAGGTTACCGAGAAGTCGGCGCAAATTTACAAATTAGTAGTTTCGTCAATAAAATACGCACATTTTCAGCAACTACACTGCCCATTTCTCGTAACTTTAATTCAGATGCTGATATACATGTACTGTTAAGATGAAATATGGCGGTCAAATGATTCGGTTCGTCCTGCTATCACGGCAACCCCGCCCCTGACGCAAGCAGTTCTTAATACTGACGAATCACAGCCAAGCCATAGTTAGTAAATTCAGGAGGTACGGAAGGAGGAAAAAACAACAAGCTGGCCATATTTACACTTAGTGTAAAATGAATTGTCAGGGACTTCAGTAGCGTGTGGAGGATCCATACGCAGCCACAACAGCTTGGCACCTCCTCCTCATGCTGGTCACCAGCCTGGTCACACACTGCTGTGGGATGGCATCCCATTCCTCGACCAGGATTTGTTGCAAGTCAGCCAGCATGTTTGCGTTGGTCACTCTGGCACATACAGCATGCCCAAGCTGGTCCCACTTGAAGCTCAAAAGGAGAGTGATTACCAACAGAATATTGAAGGAAATTTGGGCCGCTACCCACACGGTTTAGCCTGACGTCATACTTATAATTCTAGTTAGAATGAGTCTGATACCGCTCCATTGGGCTGTGAGTATGGGGCGTGTTTCAAGCAAACCCGGATCCCCACCCGAATCAGAGCAACGTAGTATGTTTGTTAAACTAATTTAACCCAAGCGCTCTTTGGTGACGTGGTTGACTACGTTACTGTTGATCATCTGTCAATCATCGTTTAAAGCCCATTCTGAAAATTTGATTGGTCCCAACAGCTCTTGTTCGGACAATGTTTTCCCCCAACCGAGCGACCAAATTTGTTTGTGGGCGGGGTAAGTTCGGTTGGCACCCAGGCTACACACGGATAGCTGTGTTGCTCATTCTACGAATGCACGATCCTTCCAAGTTGTAAAGGTGACTAATCAGGCTTTCCAACGTTAAAAATACAATACCAATTGGTATTATTGAAGAGGAGGAATAATTGACTGAATAATGTTTCTGAACTTTTTTTGAAGGGTTTATAAGAAATAGAAAATGGAGTAGATCAAGGGTATACATATGACCTTTATTTAACAAGGTGAAATCAATTGAGAACCAATTCTCATTTACAATGACCTGTCCGAGAGGCAGTAGCACAGTCCACACAAGTGACACAAACAGCACAGATACAAAACAGTATGACAAACGCATGAGGAAAAGGCTAAAGACATACACACGGGTCAAAAGTATAGTTCTAAGAGTGTCAACATCTCAATCCTAATATAACACTGTACAGTACATATGTCAGGACCCGCTGAGTTTGGGATGTCATTCCTCAGACAAGAGGTTGAACAGATCAGCCAGGATGTCAACAACTAGGAAACCAAATGTGTTCCTGCTGATGCTGCTTGTGATAACACAGGAGAGTGTAGAACAGCAGTCACATAGCAGGTGTGGTTGATGTGAGTCTTGTGGTTCCTAACCCATCTTCCTTCTGTCCTCCAGCCTGAGATGTGTGGGCACTACCTGGGGGAGTTCTCCATCACATACAAGCCGGTGAAGCACGGGCGCCCTGGTATTGGAGCCACGCACTCCTCCCGCTTCATCCCTCTGAAGTAGAGCAGTCTGTGGAATAATAAAATGTTGGTTTCTCCACTGGTGTGTTTTTCTTGGATACAGTAACTTGTGCGTGAGTTTACCCAAGGTTTTGATCTTGATTTATAACGCTAGTTTTTAGTTACAGTGCTTTAGAAAAGTAAAATCAAGAGGTAAATGTGGAGGGGAGCTCCCCTCGGCTTCAACAGGCTGGACAGAAGATTGAGCTGAGTCAGTGGGACTGAGGTACCTGTAAAGCTGATTGGCCCCCTGTCTTCTAAGGATGGTATGGTGCTTGTGACAGCATTCCGCTGGGAGTGAAGCAACACTGCTTCTATGGGAAGCTTTGGAAACTTAGTGAAAATAATGTCAGACTTGAGGCTCATGTCAGTTGTGAGGCAGCACTGGAATGGCTCACTCATGAATGAATGAATTAAAACCTTTATTGCCCCAAGGGGAATTTGTTCTGCACCAATAGCTTGAAAACGGATACATTCAACACTGCAGACAGGACAGTACAGTGGAGATGACACAATTATTAAAAAGCACAGCGAGACAAAAAATGCTAAAATAAGATAATACAATTGAAGGCATCGCAGAAATAGCTTGTCAGAGTTGGGAGGCAGCACTGGAACAGCTCAGTCATGTTGGGAGGCAGCACTGGAACAGATCAGTCAGAGTTGGGAGGGAGCACTGGAACAGCTCAGTCATGTTGGGAGGCAGCACTGGAACAGATCAGTCATGTTGGGAGGCAGCACTGGAACAGATCAGTCATGTTGGGAGGCAGCACTGGAACAGCTCAGTCATGTTGGGAGGCAGCACTGGAACAGCTCAGTCATGTTGGGAGGCAGCACTGGAACGGCTCAGTCATGTTGGGAGGCAGCACTGGAACAGATCAGTCATGTTGGGAGGCAGCACTGGAACAGATCAGTCATGTTGGGAGGCAGCACTGGAACAGCTCAGTCATGTTGGGAGGCAGCACTGGAACAGCTCAGTCAGAGTTGGGAGGCAGCACTGGAACAGCTCAGTCATGTTGGGAGGCAGCACTGGAACAGCTCAGTCATGTTGGGAGGCAGCACTGGAACAGCTCAGTCAGAGTTGGGAGGCAGCACTGGAACAGCTCAGTCATGTTTTCATGCTTCTCTGTTCTGTCCTTTCACTGTGTGTGATAAAAATGAAAACAATCTTTCAAACAAAAAGGTTTGAAAGGTAAAAAACAAATGTTCTAAAGGCTGATGAAAGATATTCCCCCCAAAATGTTTGCATCATTGATGAGGGCTCCACTATACACTGCTGTACTATTACTGTACTCTGCTTTACTCTACTCTGTTTAGGCTTTTCTGTTCTCTCCTTTCACTGTGTGAATTTTTTTTTTTTTTTTAATTGAAAAATTATATAGTGGTTAGTGATGAATCCGTGTACACTTTGTTCTTTCATTTTTCTGTTTTTTTTTTTTTTTCTGTTTAAAAACCAGAACGGAGAAACGGGGAAAGAACGACAGAAATCACTAGTTCTGTAGCGGATTTTGTGTTTCAGAACCAAAACTGAAAAACAGAAAATTTTTTGATTGTTTCGTTATTGTTATATTTTGACCGTGGAATTCAGTTCAAGATGGCTGAAAGCTTCATTGTTTTTCGGGGGATTTCATGCATGTATAGGCACAGGTAAAACTCTATTCCATGGTCGACCCTCACCTGGTCCCACATCCCATTGTTGACTACTGCACATTTGGAACAAATGTATATGTTAATATAACATGTCCAGTTGGTGCAACAGTCATACACAAATCCATTAAATGCATTAGACTCAATAATATACAATGCATAGACCAGACATACTGAAGATACATTTAATTAGCAAAACCCTATTTCAAATTCACTAATTCAGTGCTTGATAGGGAGCGCTAAAAAGCATGTTTTAAATGGAGTTGATACTAACCATGTCTGGCTTGGTAGCTGGCCAATGCCTAAAGGGGGCATCAAAAAGGATTCCTGGCAAATGATCTGCGTGTCTTTAGTGTTGTCAGCACTTCCACTTTGACCACAGGTTTTTTATTATTATCTGTATTTTTTATTAGTATCGGTAATTCTACTTGAATGAAGGATGAGTGTACCATCTCTGATCAGTGGGAGAAGAGGTGTTTTGACCTTGTGATGCAGATGTGACCATAAACTTAACCCTAACCTACTGGTGTTAGGGTTCTGTAGGGTTCCCCCTCTTCACACAGGTTTCACCACATGAGCTTCACATGGATGGTGTCCATCTGGAGACCCAACATGTACAAGGCACCCTGACCCCCCTCATGTGTGAAGACAGGTGAGGTCAAATCTGTTTCTTCCTCCAGACTGTCAGAGATCTCTGTCTTCCTCAAAGTCTACATAAATGTGGACATATGAAATGGGTGCATAAAGGTCTCAAAATGTCTGCAAGAGGACCCTCGTGCACTAGACGATTTGACAGGGGGACAGCCCTAAACCCTCACAGATATAGCGAAAACGTGCTTCAAATTCTGTGGGATTGGGATTGTGCCACTGGCTCCCGCACCACACTCCATCGCTGCAGCTTCTTTGTCCTCCAGGGGGCAGTGTTGGTCTTCAGCAGAGAGGCAGGGCCTTATGAGGGGCCGTTAAAGACTTTATTTAACCTAAAACCTATTTAACCTTTATTTAACATAACTGTCTTTACATAGACACATGAAACGCATAAACATTCACATAAGAAATGTTCACACATTCATACTACTGAAAACTCACATCATTCATGTGAAATGTTTACACACATTCATACTACTGAATATTTACATACACACAGCCTTCACTCTACTGAACATTTACATACACACAGGGCCGTCCATAGAAATGGCTGGGCCCCTGAAAAGGTCAAATGAATGCCCCCCCCCTAATAGGTCTTTACTTATATTAATGCATGCACATGTGTACTCTCTCTCCTACATAAAACATATGTAAACTGAGAGAGACTTACTCAGTGATGGGAGCTCCATTATAGCAAAACAAATACATCTATATACATAAAATTTAAAAATAAAGTTTAATAAATATAACTGAGTAGCCTTAACAACTTGTGTGGCGCCAGGCCAGACACACACACACATAAAATAACAATTTGACACACTGAGATCTGCTACACTCGCACCACATTTTCTGGTATAAAATGCAATTTACCTGCCTTCATCTTTACCTATTATACAGCCATCTTCCTTGTCTTTCTGGATGCAAAGGCTTTTATAATGTATTTGAAGTCAATTTGTTTAGCATTTCACACTCAATGGCAAGTAATGTCAGTGGCGGTTCTAGACTAATTTGACTGGGGGGGGGGGACCAAGGAGGGGCCAGTGTTTAATCAGAGGGGCACATTAAAAACGGAAACAAATTATATTTAAACATTAAATACTTTAATCTTGCTTTACATTAGAATTATGCAAAATGATCTGGCTCTCCCTCTTCCAGCTCCTCAACTCTCTCAATACCTTGATATGTTTCTCTAACGTTTTTATTTACTGGGGCAAAAAAGGCTGCAATGTCCCTTCCTCGGTTCATGATGACTACTAGAAGAAGAAAAACGTTTTTAAAAAAAGTTTTAAAAAAACAAACAAAAAAATACTTTTTTTTGTCAGCTCAGGGGGGGCCAGGGACATTTTTACAGGGGCACTGGCCCCTGTAGGCACCTGTGTAGAAACGCCCCTGAGTATTTTGATTGAGTCTGTCCTGGCTCATTGTGGAGCACAAGTCATTTTGATGATTGAGTTTACTGAAGGACAAAACCAGCCCAATGGCCAATCAAAACCAGCACAAAACCAGCCCAATGGCCAATCAAAACCAGCACAAAACCAGCCCAATGGCCAATAAAACCAGCACAAAAACCAGCCCAATATCAAAACTTAAACTAGCCCCGGCCAAACCATATACACTGCTTTTAAAGTCCAACAGCATTGCTATCATTGCCAAATCTATTGTAATATCTACAAAGTAACACCAACTGTTTAGCATGCCAATATTAAAACCAGTTTTCAGGAGATTTGCTCAGGAGACTGAGAGCATTAGGCACGTGTGCACACGCACAGTGTGCTAACGTGTGATGACGTTGTGACGTTAGGCTAGCACTGAGTTCCTTTGTGCCACAAAAAATTAATTCAAGCCTAAACCGTCAAACATTTACATTTCGTCATTTAGCAGATGCTCTTATCCAGAGCGACTTACAGTAAGTACAGGTACATTCCCCCGAGGCAAGTAGGGTGAAGTGCCCAAGGACACGTCATTTGGCACAGCCGGGAATCGAACCTTCTGATTAATAGCCCGACTCCCTAACCGCCATCTGAGCCATCAGCCATCTGACCCCGGCCACAAACAGAACGTTCACGCGAATACAAGCAAATCAATCGGGACCAAGACGAACATTTTGACACCGACGTTGTCTATCTAGTGCAAATATTCAAGTTTTGGTTAAGGGTGGGAAAATAATAATAGGCTCAATAAATATAATAAATATATATGAGAACAACGGTTTGGCAAGCACACCCCGATTACCGTATTTTTTAATCAGTTTAAACATTTGATAAGTTATATGGTGAATAATATGGTTTTATGAGATTTGCAAATAATTGTATTCTGTTTTTTTTTTATTTTAGACAACGTCCCAACATTTTTTGATTTGGGGTTGTAAATGTTCAAGTCATAAGGATGAGTAAGAAGCTTTGAGTATGTAAGAGTGTGAGAACATTTTCAGTCTATCCGGAAGGCATTTCAGTAGTATAGAAATTGTAAATAAACAGGAGCAAAATAGCTTTAAACTAGAATGAAAAGTTTTAATAACTAGGTGACCAAACAAACAGATCTAGAAAAAGTAAAGAAAGCAGGGTTCTGGAATTTGATTGAGTGCAAAGACTTATGGCGGTCGCTTAATTTCTACAGCCCTGCCCTGAAATGCACCCCCATGTATTTTCTGTTCTGTATATTCCAGCATCAGATGATTCTTATTGAACATTGAGGGGACTAGAATGAGTAAACTGAGTAAGTTTAATGCATGTGCACCTTCCTAGTCAGAGTTTTTAGGGGGGTTGCATTTCACACATGGATGTGAGTTTTCAGTAGTATGGATGTGTGTGAACTTATATGTTTAATATGTGTTTGTGTAAGGACAGTCTAAATGATTTACTGAACGATCCCTAACAGGTAGCCTGATTCTGCCGACCTACGTACTTCCGCTCAATTTGGATTTTGCTTCTGTACTCGGTCTGGCCGTTCAGTGGGTAAGTCAGATTTTGCAGGTTACTTTTTAACCGGCCAATCAGCGAACAGAGGGAGTGGCTGAGAACGATGACGTTGATGTTGTGTGCTAGTTTGTGTTGTAGTTCCGTAATGGCGGTGGAGAAAGATGCAAGCCAAGCCATTCAGTCCGTTGTGGCAACGATGCCGAATATCCAACAGCTAAAGCCGGAGCAAGAACAAGTTTTGCTGAGTTTTGTTGGTGGCCATGATGTTGTGGCCCTCCTCCCCACGGGGTTCGGGAAATTTTTCCAGCTACGGCAGCTAGCTCTGTTACAGTAGTGGTGAAGGAATTGGCTAAGGCAAACGCTAGCGATTGGTTATGGCAGATCAGAGTGGCTCTGGGCAGATCCAACTTCTGTCTGTTGGAACTCTGGATTTATCAAATATTCTCACTTTTATCATTATAATCACTGTGTGATCTGTTGATTGGTAGTTTCATCAGAAATCTGTTGATCGTTGTTACATGAGATGTTCCATTCTTATTTTACTGACCATGCTGGTAGCCAATCATGTTAGAACAGAGCATTCTGGTAGCCAATCATGTTACAATGGAGTATATCGGATAACCAATCCACTTTTGCGATAGGCTAGCACTATGCTCTACTAGTCTGCTATAACATTATTGGCTACCAACATACTGGTAGTCTATCACAAAAGTTCTCGGAATAGTGTTTCCATGGTAACCAATGAATGATGCTTGTGTCTTGTAAAAAAGGATGAGGAGGAGGCGGGAGCGATTTATGTTCATAAGAAGCTTCTCTTTGTAGAGTACTGCCTTCCCTTTCAGTTTTCAATAAATAACAACTAGATGACTGACACGTTCCCTGTTGAGACGAGTGCGTAGCTCTGGTAAGTCACGGTACCAACTGCTTATTTAAAGATGCTGTAAAGCAAATTCTATGATTTGCTTCTTAGTACATTATATAGGTGTGAAATGAGTTCCTGAAAGCATAAAACAGCCTACAGCATTACACACTAGATGCCAGGCTGCAGGTAGGGTTCTGATATCTTTTGATACCATTTGAATGTGGATGGGTAGTTAACAACACATACTTCTGTGGTGTGATGAACTTAAAACTAATTTTCAATTCTGCTTTACAGGCTCTTTAAGAACAACACGCTCCAGTCACTGACACTGGCCTGGATTTGGACACCTTCCCTGTCACCTTCCCTGCTAGAGAAGCACAGTCTGAAACACCTTGTCTGTAATCCTGACTGCTAGTAGGTGTGAGACATGGCAGCTCACCCTGGTGGGGGGGGGGGGGCGGCAGGCCAGGAGAGTTGAGCTGAAAAAATCTCCTGCAGCTCAGAGGAGAAGTTGCTGGTCCATGTGCCTTCAGGACACAGAGCTGTAAGACCTCGCTGTACCACACACCCCTGGAAGTCTTCCTGTACCACACACCCCTGGAAGTCTTCCTGTACCACACACCCCTGGAAGTCTTCCTGTACCACACACCCCTGGAAGTCTTCCTGTACCACACACACCTGCAGGAAGAGGAGCAGGACGAGGAGCAGGACGAGGAGCAGCAGGACGACGAGGAGGAGGAGCAGGAGGAGGAGCAGCAGGATGAGGAGCAGCAAGACGACGAGCAGGAGGAGGAGGAACAGAAGGAGGAGGAGCAGCAGGAGGAGCAGGAGGAGGAGCAGGAGGAGGCGCCCTCTCTCTGGGGAGGCTGTGTTGTGCAGCTGCTTGAGGTCTGTTTCTGCTTGGAGGAGAGACAGGCCTGAGCAGGGCCAGGACATTCCTCTCACCCAGCCAGCCAGCGGCCAGCCAGAGGTTAAAAGGCTGACAACAGCTGGAGGGAGTTCTGAGTCGTGATTGGATGGCGTGACGAGGGAGTTATGCGAGACCAGAGACAAGATGTTCCTTTAAATCATTTTTATTGGCTTAATCCAGCCAAAGGTTCATTTTCTCCTCCTAAAAAACTGAACCAACAGAACATCTGGAAAACTTAAAATACACAATATAAATTATAACCAAGTGGAAACAGAAAACATTTAAATAGTGGCACACAGGAAGCAGGTTTCTGGCTGAGTGAGGGTTGAGGACAGGCAGCATCAGTGTACATAGAGAAGGAAGGAAACATCTTTAATAGCAGTCAATATGACTGAGGACTGCCACCTACACACACTACAGTGGAGTTTACTTTGATTCAAAATAACAACTGCAGAACAGTAGTCTTTCATCCGTGACCCGGAGGAGAAGAGGAGAGGGAGAGGAGGAGGAGAAGAGGAAGGGGAAGAGAAGACAGGAGGGGAAGGAGAGGAGGAGGAGAGAAGAGCAGGATAATAGAGGAGGAGGGGGAGGAGAGGAGGAGGGGATACAGTTGGGGTATGGTACAGTAGGGTAGGGTACAGTAGGGTAGGGTAGGGTATAGTAGAGCATGGTACAGTTAGGGTAGGGTACAGTAGGGTAGGGTACAGTTGGGGTATGGTACAGTTGGGTATTGTACATTTGGGTAGGGCAGGTCTGAACAGACTGCATGTGTTCCTGAGATGGCAGACTCACAGGCTGGGGCCTGTTTTAGCATTCTGGCTTCTAGTCATATCATGAGCTGTGCTGCTCTCTCTCTCTCTAGCTCTCTTTCTTACATGCACACTTTACTCAACCAGACACCAATGCAGAATCATAAGTCTTGGTTTCTTTAGACCACTGAACATTCTAGAAGCAGGGTTGAACATTCTAGAAGCACAGGTTAGAAGACACAGATTCTCCGTTGTAAGTTCTACAGTCATTTGAGAGGGTGTGTCTCTATAGGGCCTTTGTTATGGGCTGGGGGCCCCTCGGGGGGCAAACCCGTCTCTCAGGGTTTTTCAGTTCAGTGTGGAGCGCCTCTCCCCTCTATGACTTGTTGTGTATCTGGGCAGGTGCGATCATCATGCGGGTGGTCTTCAGGGGGTAATAGCGCCCCCTCCAGGTCTTCCAGAACACGCCCTGCTTCCTCTGGTGCCGCTGCTTGGGAAGTGGGCTTTGGAAGTAGCGGCCGTTTAGGTTGGACCTGCCACAGTTACTGAACCACCAGCCACCTGCCGAGAGGGAAGGAGACCAGGTTAGGAGGAGATGAGGAGACCAGATTAGGAGAGGAGGAGACCGGGAGAGGAGAGGAGGAGACCAGGTTAGGAGAGGAGGAGACCTGGAGAGGAGAGGAGGAGACCAGGTTAGGAGAGGAGGAGACCTGGAGAGGAGAGGAGGAGACCAGGTTAGGAGAGGAGGAGACCAGGTTAGGAGAGGAGGAGACCTGGAGAGGAGAGGAGGAGACCAGGTTAGGAGAGGAGGAGACCAGGAGAGGAAAGGAGGGGAGACCAGGTTAGGAGAGGAGAGGAGGAGACCAGGTTAGGAGAGGAGAGGAGGAGACCAGGTAAGAGAGGAGAGGAGGAGACCAGGTTAGGAGAGGAGGAGACCAGGTTAGGAGAGGAGGAGACCGGGAGAGGAGAGGAGAGGAGGAGACCAGGTTAGGAGAGGAGGAGACCAGGTTAGGAGAGGAGGAGACTGGGTTAGGAGAGGAGGAGACCAGGTTAGGAGAGGAGGAAACCGGGTTAGGAGAGGAGGAGATCTGGAGAGGGGAGCAGGAGACCAGGTTAGGAAAGGAGGACACCTGGAGAGGAGAGCAGGAGACCAGGTTAGGAGAGGAGGAGACCAGGTTAGGAGAGGAGGAGACCAGGTTAGGAGAGGAGGAGACTGGGTTAGGAGAGGAGGATACCAAGTTAGGAGAGGAGGAGATCTGGAGAGGAGAGGAGGATACCAAGTTAGGAGAGGAAGAGACTGGGAGAGGAGAGGAGGAGGCTGGGAGAGGAGAGCAGGAGACCAGGTTAGGAGCGGAGGAGACCTGGAGAGGAGGAGATCTGGAGAGGAGAGGAGGAGACCAGGATAGGAGGAAGTGAGAGTGGAGGTGACTCGAACCTGAGAGTTGCTTGGCACAGCTGGCGTTGTTCTTCAGATCGTGGTCCTGGTCGCGGGTGGAGAAGGGCAGGCCAGCATGGTCCGGGGTCAGAGCACTGTGCAGACTGCCTTCGGGGTCAGAGGTCAGCGTGCCAGGCTCCAGCCGGAGGGCGTAGTGGCTATCCTCACCGCCCAGACGGAGCCTGTAGCTCAGTGTCTCAGAGTCGCCCCTCCAATCAGAAAACTGGATCTTCAGGAGGTAGTCTGAGTCCCTCATCACAGCGTACATCTTCTCCAGACCCAGCCAGAACTCTCCTGGAGAACAACACAGGGTTAAACTCTGAGCCTTGACCCAGACAGAATTCTGTTGGAGAACAGAGATGGTGTGGAGGTGGGTTAACTTTAAGAGTGTGGAGGTGGCATGTGTGCATGTGCCTAGTTACATCCTCTTTAATCACCAATCTTTGATTGTGACAGGACTGGTAATCTACTAATGGGTTTGAGAGACAGACATGGGATTCTGTCACTCTGGGCGTCCTAATCCACCAGAAAGAGGAGATCTGTGTGGGGATTACATGATGGAGCTGCCAGGCCAGCTCACACCAGCCTCTGCCCCCCCTCCCTCTGTGTGGGGATTACATGATGGAGCTGCCAGGCCAGCTCACACCAGCCTCCGCCCCCCCCTCCCTCTCACCATCCTGAGCTGTGCATCCCAGCATTACTGTCAAACTGTGCTCCTCATCCACCTCTGTCAAACTGTGCTCCTCATCTACCTCCCTGGGACACTCAGGAAATAGATGGGATGGCCAGGACTGTAGCTCAGTGTGTGTTTGAGAGAGAAGAAAGAGAGAAGAGGAATAGAGGGTAGAGATAGATAAGAGGTAGAGAGGGAGGGAGTGAAAGAGAGAGAAAGAGGGAGAAAAAGAGAGAGAGAGGTAAAGAGAGAGAGAGAGAGCCTCTCGGCCCAGTGATGATGATGATGGACAGGAGGATATGCTCACCATTCAGACTCCCGAACCCTGTCTGGTAGGCCGACCACAGCTGGTCGAAGTCAACTGAGCCATCTTGTCTGTTCTGGACCACCGTCCAGCCTCCATCTAGTGGGGGGGGGGAGAATGTGTTCTCTAGCTTAGTCACAGAGGTCTTGTCTGGGGTGTCCTAGCCTAGGGTGGGGTCAGTGTGGGCTAGGGCGGGGTTAGTGTGGGCTAGGGGGGGTTAAGGAGGGCTACGGTGGGGTTAGTGTGGGCTAGGGTGGGTTAGTGTGGGCTAGGGGGGTTAGGGTGGGCTAGGGGGTGTTAGTGTGGGCTTGGGGGGGTCAGTTTGGGCTAGGGTGGGTTAGTGTGGGCTAGGGGGAGTTAGTGTGGGCTACAAGGGGTTAGTGTGGGCTGGGGTTAGTTAGTGTGGGCTACGAGGGGTTAGTGTGGGCTGGGGGGTGGTAGTGTGGGCAAGGGGGGGTTAGTGTGGGCTATGAGGGGTTAGTGTGGGCTAGGGGGGGGTAGTGTGGGCTAGGGGGGGTTAGTGTGGGCTACGAGGGATTAGTGTGGGCTGGGGGTAGTTAGTATGGGCTAGGGAGAGTTAGTGTGGGCTACGAGGGGTTAGTGTGGGCTGGGGGGGAGTTAATGTGGGCTAGGGTGGGGTTAGTGTGGGCTAGGGGGGGTTAGTGTGGGCCGGTGAGCCGGAACTCACCAGAGGTCATGTGGCAGTAGACCTGGAAGGGCTGGAGGGTGTGGGGGGGCTGGAGGGTGTACACTCCACTGCTGCTGCCTCCCCTCAGGAACACCTCATGGCAGTCCGATGCCAGCTCTGCAACAACAACACAACAACACGCTAAGCACACTGCTACATGCCAGCTCTGCAACAACAACACAACAACACGCTAAGCACACTGCTACATGCCAGCTCTGCAACAACAACACAACAACACGCTAAGCACACTGCTACATGCCAGCTCTGCAACAACAACACAACAACAAGCTAAGCACACTGCTACATGCCAGCTCTGCAACAACAACACAACAACACGCTAAGCACACTGCTACATGCCAGCTCTGCAACAACAACACAACAACACGCTAAGCACACTGCTACATGCCAGCTCTGCAACAACAACACAACAACACGCTAAGCACACTGCTACATGCCAGCTCTGCAACAACAACACAACAACACGCTAAGCACACTGCTACATGCCAGCTCTGCAACAACAACACAACAACACGCTAAGCACACTGCTACATGCCAGCTCTGCAACAACAACACAACAACACGCTAAGCACACTGCTACATGCCAGCTCTGCAACAACAACACAACAACACGCTAAGCACACTGCTACATGCCAGCTCTGCAACAACAACACAACAACACGCTAAGCACACTGCTACATGCCAGCTCTGCAACAACAACACAACAACACGCTAAGCACACTGCTACATGCCAGCTCTGCAACAACAACACAACAACACGCTAAGCACACTGCTACATGCCAGCTCTGCAACAACAACACAACAACACGCTAAGCACACTGCTACATGCCAGCTCTGCAACAACAACACAACAACACGCTAAGCACACTGCTACATGCCAGCTCAATCGGGGCCAGTGGTCTGAACACTCAGAATCACAGTCAGAAAGTGATTCAATGTTCATAGTGTGAAAACAACATGGTTTAGTCCTGCTGCTGACTGTGGATCAGGTTTCCCACCTGATGATGATGAGGGAACTGGGCTGATGTTTAAGGCAGCTTCTCATAAACAAGTTGTGTGTGTCCAAGGGGTGGGTTGGGGTAGGGTGTGTGCGTAGGGTTAGTGTGTGTGTATGTGTGTAGGAGGGGTGGGGTAGGGTGTGTGCGTAGGGTTAGTGTGTGTGTATGTGTGTAGGAGGGGTGGGGTAGGGGGGGTGGGGGTGGGGGGGTTCGTAGTAAATGTGAACTTTCCCCCAGTTCCCAACCCCCACCCCTCTCCAGCTAATAACACATCACACTTCTCACGTGAAAGCCCAGACATGCCTTCCTCAAGGGAACCACATGCTCAGGGAGTGATGCCTGCATGGGAACCACATGCTCAGGGAGTGATGCCTGCATGGGAACCACATGCTCAGGGAGTGATGCCTGCATGGGAACCACATGCTCAGGGAGTGATGCCTGCATGGGTGCTTCTGTGTGTCAGTGGAGGGGAGGGTCGTAGTAAACATGACCTTTCCCCCAGTTCCCATCCCCCCCCCCAGCTGCCAAGACTATTGATTACACATCAAACCCCTCAAATTCCTCTACTTCCCCCTCCCCCCTCCTGTCCCCCTCCCCCCTCCTGTCCCCCTCCCCCCTTCCTCCCTCCCTCCCACCTCCATCCTCCCCCTCCTCATATCCTGTCTCCTCCCTCACGTGTCCCCCAGGCATGGCTGCATGGCCGCCGCATGCTCAGGACTGATGCCTGCATGGGCTGCTGCTGCTGTGTGGGTGTGTGTGTGTGGATGTGTGTGTGTATACACTAATTGGTTCAGATTATGAACCAATGATCCTATTGACTATGAACGTTCATATTCATTTATCAATGTCACATATATATATATTAGTACTGGTATTTGTATTGATCAATGGGAGTGAGGAAGGGGAGGTGGGGGACTGAGGGAGGGGAAGAAGGAGGAAAGGAGGGGAATTAATTGTTCTCCCTTCCTCTCCCCCCATCCTCTTCTCCTCTTTCTCCTCCTCCCCCTCCCCCACTCAGTGTAATCCCTCCCAGCTGCCCTCTGGGCTGTCGTGGGGAGGAGAGGAGGGAGAGAAGAGATGGGAGAGGAGGTGAGGGGAGGGCACGAGAGGAAAGGAGGTAGGGGAGGAGGGGGAGGAGGGGGAGGAGAGGAAGGGAGATGGGTGAAGGGGAGGAGTGTGTTTAGGTGTGTGTGGGTGTGTGTGTGGTGTGTGTTTAGGTGTGTGTAGGTGTGTGTGGGTGTGTGTGTGGTGTGTGTGTGGGTGTGTGTGGGTGTGTGTAGGTGTGTGTTTAGGTGTGTGTAGGTGTGTGTTTAGGTGTGTGTGGGTGTGTGTGGGTGTGTGTTTAGGTGTGTGTAGGTGTGTGTAGGTGTGTGTAGGTGTGTGTTTAGGTGTGTGTAGGTGTGTGTGGGTGTGTGTAGGTGTGTGTAGGTGTGTGTAGGTGTGTGTGTAGGTGTGTGTTTAGGTGTGTGTGGGTGTGTGTTTAGGTGTGTGTAGGTACGTGTGTGGGTGTGTGTAGGTGTGTGTTTAGGTGTGTGTAGGTGTGTGTGTAGGTGTGTGTGGGTGTGTGTGGGTGTGTGTAGGTGTGTGTGGGTGTGTGTAGGTGTGTGTGGGTGTGTGTGGGTTTGTGTAGGTGTGTGTGGGTGTGTGTAGGTGTGTGTTTAGGTGTGTGTAGGCGTGTGTAGGCGTGTGTAAGTCTAACTGTACTTGGGGAGGAGGTAAAGCGCTTACAGCTCAGAGAGCAGATGGTTCATCAGTCCTTGTCTCAGGATCTTAAAGTCAGTGTGATTAACGGGGATTAACGGGAACTTGAGTGTTACTCACTGTTGGGGGTGTCCCGCTGCTCCACGGTGCCAGGCTGAACCTTGTCCTCTGGCTTCAACGCTCTCGCTCTAGTCACCTGGATCTATGAGGGGATGAGAGGTAGAGAGGGGTAGAACGTGAGAGGGTGAGAGGATGAGATGATGAGAGGTAGAGAGGGGTAGAACGTGAGAGGGTGAGAGGATGAGATGATGAGAGGCGGAAAGGATGACGATGAGAGGATGAAGATGAGAGGGTGAGAGGATGAAGATGAGAGGGTGAGAGGATGAAGATGGACAGGATGAAGATTAAAGGGTGTGAAAGCTAGGACCAGCTGACCTGGTTCTGCAAGGTTCTGATGCGGATGGTCTGCTTGTCCAGCTTCTCCTGCTGCAGGCGGGTACGATCCACCAGGTCGTCTATGCGCTTGTTCTGGTTCTCCAGCATCCACTGCAACACACACACATGTTAATGCCTACTGCAGCACATATACATACAGACCTGTGTTAATGTTTCCTGCAACACACACACTTTATGAATGACCTCTTCTTAGTTAGACAGCCTATAGTTTTTACACAGAACAGCTCTGCATGATACACAGCTCCCTGAATGCTAATATGCTTGTCCTGACAACCACAAGATACTTTGTAGCAAGTTACAGAGGCCAGATCCTCCCAGCTACATCTACCCTGCCCTCCCTCCCTGCTCTCCCTCCTTTCCCTCCCCCTGCTCTCCCTCCTAGCCCTCCCCCTGCTCTCCCTCCTAGCCCTCCCCCTGCTCTCCCTCCTTACCCTCCCCCTGCCCCCCCCCCTGCTCTCCCTCCTAGCCCTCCCCCTGCCCTCCCTCCTAGCCCTCCCCCTGCTCTCCCTCCTAGCCCTCCCCCTGCTCTCCCTCCTAGCCCCCCCCCCTGCTCTCCCTCCTAGCCCTCCCCCTGCTCTCCCTCCTAGCCCCCCCCCTGCTCTCCCTCCTAGCCCTCCCCCTGCTCTCTCTCCCTGCTCTGAGCCCAACCAGCACAGCTGTTACATAAGAGTGTTCCTCGGCAGCCAGGATCTTCTGGAGCATCGTAACGTAGGTCTCCATCTTAACTGGGTCAGCTCATATGAAGCAGCTGTAAAACATTATTCACACATTCTCTACTCAGATGCTACTGTTCTTTTATCTTCCAGTCTTCTGTGCTGCTCTGCACGTATACCCCATACCCCCACACAATGCACGTCCCTGCCCCACCCCCTTTCCAGCCCCCTGCCTTACCCCCCTACCCTGTCTCTCCCCCTACCCCTCTCTCTACCAGTCTCTCCTTGGCCTAACCTTGCTGCCCTCTTGTAAGGTAGCTTGCATACAGTTCTGGGTATGGTAACTAGCATACAGGAATGTGCAAGTTTGAAAGCCAGCATACAGTCCTTTGTAACTTTGATAGCTAGCATACAATACTCGTAAGGTAGCTAGCATACAGTTCTGTGTACCTAAGGTAACTAGCATACAGTATTTTGTAAAGTAGCTAGCATACAGTACTGTTTACAGTAACTAGCATACGGTACTATGTAAGATAAATATCATGCAGTTCTGTGTACTGAAGATAGCTAGTAAGCAGTACTGTGCAAAATAGCTAGCGTACAATAATAAGCATGTATTAGCATTCAAACGTAACCCTAACCCTAACCCATTCAAACGTAAACCTAACCCATTCAAACGTAACCCTAACCCTAACCCATTCAAACGTAACCCTAACCCATAACCTGGCCAAGAGGAGCTCCAGACAACAGCAGCACATATCCTCATCTGCCTCACTCTCAGACCTCATCCATCCACACATCATCCATTCATCCACACATCATCCATCTACACAGCAACTGCATGCTTTACAGCACACACAGCTAGTTAAGGCTAGGTCTCCAGGGTTACCAAGGGTTTTGGCTTGGTCTCCAGGGTTACCGAGGGTTAGGGTTCTTCCTACCTGGAGAGCTTCAGTGTAGTTGCCGTTGCCCGGGGCGATGTCTGTCAGCCCCTCCCCCTGCATCATCCCGTCCACCTTCTCCTCCAGGCGTCTCATTCTCTCCTCCACTCTCCTCCTCTCCTCCTGCCCCTCCTCCTCCTGCCTCCGCTGCTCCTGCCCCTGCTGCTCCTGCCCCTGCTGCTCCAGCCCCTGCACCCGCGCTTGCAGCTGCTCCCCCTCCTCCCGCAGCCTCTGGCCCTCCTCCCCCAGCCGCGACACAGAGGCATCCAGGGCCTTCATGTGGGCTGAGATGTCTCTCATCTGCATCTTGGTCTTGTCCACGTGCTCCTTAAGCCCCTGGCCCAGCTGCAGCAGGCCGTGGGCGATCACGTTGACGTCCTCCCAGGCTGCATACTGCACCGCTCGCTCCTTCCCCCGGCCCCCTACACCCCCCTTCCTCTCCATGGGGAACCCTGACACGGCCAGGATGACGGCCAGGAGCAGGGTAAGGCAGGCAAGGCTGGTCTTCATGTCTGTTCTGTGTGTGAGATGGTGTTGAGAGAGCAACAGAGCGAGGTCTGATTTCAGAGCTGCTGCTCGTGCCTGTCTGAGCACGCTCCGCTCCTTTATACTGTCTCAGTCCTGCACTGCAGCCCTGCACTGCAGCCCTGCAGGCGCTCTGATTGGCCTGACACTGAGGGAGAGGGAGGGGCTCTCATGTTGCTGTTAACCCCTTCAGGGTGGGAGGAGCCTCATGATGTAACAATGCTGCCTGGTGCCATCACAACCAGAGAACAAAACCCGGCAGAGTGTTCCTCTTGGTTCTAAATGTTCTTCTGGTGGATTGAGTATAAACATGAGTATCTTTACTTCTACTTGAGTGAAGGATGTGTCTTCCATCTCTTTACTACACATTGTACTGTACTGTCTCAACACAGCTCTCACACACAGGCAGGGGGAGAGAGAGAGGCAGGGAGAGTGAGGCAGGGTAGAGGTATATATAGAGAGAGAGGCAGGCTGGGGGGAGAGGAAAGGAGAGAGGTAGGTACGGAGAAATGCAGGAAGGGGCTTGAGGCAGGGAGAGAGAGGCGGGAAAGGGGGAGTGACAGGGAGAGAGAGACAGGCAGGGGTAAGAAAGCCAAGCATCAAAGAGTGACTGGGTGAAGTCACAGGCCCCCTGAAGACGTCAGGAGTATGTGGGGGGGCTGGGGAAGAGTGTGTGTGGGGGGGGGGGGCTCCCGAGGTGATCCTCTTAGACCTGCCGTACCACTGTGAGAAGTAGAGCAAAGTTCACAGCTCACAGAAAGCCAACATTATCCTGCTGTCCACATCCCCAGACTGCACCCTCAAGCAGAGAAGGAAGGAGGGGTAGAGGGGAAACAGAGGAGGAAGGAGGGGTAGAGGGGAAACAGAGAAGGAAGGAGGGGTAGAGGGGAAACAGAGGAGGAGGGAAGGGGGGAGAGGGAGAACAAGGGAGAATAGAGGGGCAGGAAAGGAGGCGGAGAAGGAAGATGGGGGAGTGGAGGAAGAGAGGAGGAAGAAGAAGAGGGGGAAGGAAGAAAGAAAGAGAGGATGGAAGCAAGAGAGTGGGACAAAGGGAGGAAGAGGGTGGAAGAGAGGAGGGGAGGAAGAGAGAGGGAGGAGGGGAGGAAGAGAGAGAGGGGAGGATACAGGATTGCAGCCAGAGCCCAGCAGCATCCAAGAGTTAACCATCTACTGACTGCAGCACTGGCTAAGTGGGTGAAAGGTAAGAGTTCTGGGGATACTCAGAACAAGCAGCTGTTCTTCTGTGAGCTGCAGCCCCTGGCTGCTTCATCTGCCTTACGCTTCTCACATTGTGAGAGTAGAAATATTGCTTCTGTACTGATCCGTTTCAGCTGCTCACCCCAAGAGCACATGGGTTCTGTTCAGGTGGAAAACAGAGGTGGTGGTGAGGTGGTGGTGAGGCGGTGGTGGTGAGGTGGTGGTGGTGGTGAGGTGATGGTGAGGTGGTGGTGAAGTGGTGGTGAGGTGATGGTGAGGTGGTGGTGGTGAGGTGGTGAGGTGGTGAGGTGGTGAGGTGGTGGTGAGGTGGTGAGGTGGTGGTGAGGTGGTGGTGAGGTGGTGAGGTGGTGGTGAGGTGGTGGTGAGGTGGTGAGGTGGTGGTGAGGTGGTGGTGGTGAGGTGGTGGTGAGGCGGCGGTGAGGCGGCGGTGAGGCGGCGGTGAGGCGGCGGTGAGGCGGCGGTGAGGCGGTGGTGAGGCAGCCAGGAACAGCATCATCCCTCCAGCTTGCTCACGTACCACACGGCTCACACTTACTGCTGGTTGAGTTTATATGGAAGGAATGCAGATACATTCTTAAGGGACATAGTGAGAGAGGAAGAGAGGGACAAAGAATTTTAGGATGCCAGGACACCAGTGAGGATTTCATAGCTTTGAGGGCTTGGATAGGTAGGGACCTAAACCTAACCCTGAACCCCAACCTCCAGCCATGAACCCCAATCAACAAACCTGAACTCAGGAGAGGAGAGAGGAGGGGAGTAAGGGAGGGGAGAAAATGAGAGAGGAGAGAAGGTGAATGGAGAAGAATGGGGAGGAGAGAAAAGAGGAGGAGGTGAATGGAGAGGAAAGGAGAGGAGGGGAAAAGAGAGGAGAGGAAAAGGAGAAGACAGGAGGGGAACGGTCTGATTAACTGAGCAGAATCACACCCACAGCTGCTCCTTCACTTCTAATATGGCCCCTCCCCCTGGTCAGCAAGACGACCTTTTACCCAGATTCTAACCATAGAACATCTGTAGAGACAGGGAGGAAGAGATGGATGAAAAGAGAGGTGGATGGAGGAGGAGCATGAGAGAGAGATGGAGGGAGAGATGGAGAGAGAGGTGGAGGAAGGAGGGGAGGGTGGAAGGAAGGGATGGAGGGACAGATGGAGAGAGAGAGGTGGAGGAAGGAGGGGAGGGTGGGAGAGATGGAGGGACAGATGGAGAGAGAGAGGTGGAGGAAGGAGGGGAGGGTGGAAGGAAGGGATGGAGGGACAGATGGAGAGAGGTGGAGGAAGGAGGGGAGGGTGGGAGAGCTGGAGGGACAGATGGAGAGAGAGAGGTGGAGGAAGGAGGGGAGGGTGGAAGGAAGGGATGGAGGGACAGATGGAGAGAGAGAGGTGGAGGAAGGAGGGGAGGGTGGAAGGAAGGGATGGAGGGAGAGATGGAGAGAGAGGGAAAAAGACAGGGTGAGAGGGAGAGAAGGGACAGAGGGAGGGAAAGAGATGTAGAGTGAGGGAGCGAGTGAGATGTAAAGATGGAGGGAGGGGGAGAGAGGGAGGGAGAGAGGAAGGGAAGGAGAGAGATGTACAGAAGGAGGGAGAGAGGGAGGGAGGGGGAGAGATGTAGAGTGAGGGAGCAAGTGAGATGTAAAGAGGGAGGGAGGGACCATATGCATGTGCTCCTAACCATGTAGGAAGCGACTGGTAAACTTTGGTTTCCATGGAGACGATCCACCAAGGTGTTATGTGTATGAGAGGTGGATGACTCAGTGAGTGGATGAATATATTAGTGGATTTGTGCATGGTTTAATACATGAATGAGTGGATGGCTGAATGTGTTCATGTGTGGATGAGCAGAGGAGTGGAAAGAAAAAGCTCAAGAGGGTTAGGGTTAGATACTGTAGATCAAGAGGGTTAGGGTTAGATACTGTAGATCAAGAGGGTTAGGGTTAGATACTGTAGATCAAGAGGGTTAGGGTTAGATACTGTAGATCAAGAGGGTTAGGGTTAGATACTGTAGATCAAGAGGGTTAGGGTTAGATACTGTAGATCAAGAGGGTTAGGGTTAGATACTGTAGATCAAGAGGGTTAGGGTTAGATACTGTAGATCAAGAGGGTTAGGGTTAGATACTGTAGATCAAGAGGGTTAGGGTTAGATACTGTAGATCAAGAGGGTTAGGGTTAGATACTGTAGATCAAGAGGGTTAGGGTTAGATACTGTAGATCAAGAGGGTTAGGGTTAGATACTGTAGATCAAGAGGGTTAGGGTTAGATACTGTAGATCAAGAGGGTTAGGGTTAGATACTGTAGATCAAGAGGGTTAGGGTTAGATACTGTAGATCAAGAGGGTTAGGGTTAGATACTGTAGATCAAGAGGGTTAGGGTTAGATACTGTAGATCAAGAGGGTTAGGGTTAGATACTGTAGATCAAGAGGGTTAGGGTTAGATACTGTAGATCAAGAGGGTTAGGGTTAGATACTGTAGATCAAGAGGGTTAGGGTTAGATACTGTAGATCAAGAGGGTTAGGGTTAGATACTGTAGATCAAGAGGGTTAGAGTTAGATACTGTAGATCAAGAGGGTTAGGGTTAGATACTGTAGATCAAGAGGGTTAGGGTTAGATACTGTAGATCAAGAGGGTTAGGGTTAGATACTGTAGATCAAGAGGGTTAGAGTTAGATACTGTAGATCAAGAGGGTTAGGGTTAGATACTGTAGATCAAGAGGGTTAGGGTTAGATACTGTAGATCAAGAGGGTTAGAGTTAGACAGGTTAGGGTTAGGCAGGGGTTAGGGTTAAGGTTACTACTCGAAAAACCCTCCCTTAACCCTGCCATCCTCCAGTACTACAGACCGGTATCATTGTTACCCTTCTTTTCAAAAACAATTGAACGTGCTGTATCTAACCAACTGTCAAACTTTCTCTCTCAGAACAACCTGCTTGACCCCAACCAATCGGGCTTCAAGACCGGCAACTCCACAGAGACTACCCTCCTTTCAGTCACCACTGCCCTCCAGTCTGCTGGAGCGGCTTCCAGGTCATCCGTCATCGTTCTGCTGGACTGTTACGTCCCTCGCCCTGCTTGTATGTGTGTCTGTATTGTTGTGTGCTTGTTTTCCCTTCAGTTTCCCCTCGTTTTGGTTGCCCGTCGGTGATTGGCTGCCACCTCCATCTCCCCGTCACCAGTGCACCTCCGCCCATCCATCCTTGTCCAGGATTGGCTGCCGTCACCACACCCCCATCGCCAACGCACTATACTCCACCAATCACCTGTCTGTCCGTCCACATTTAAACCCGGTCCTGTGTACTGTTCAGTAGCCTTTAGCCCTATGTGTTTTCCTTGTCGGCGTTTGTGTGTGTTGTTGCGATCTGCTCGTGTTTAGTGTTGCCCGTTGTTTTACTGCCTGTTTGTTTGTCGATTATCGCCGGTACTCGGTATCGTGCTTTTCGTTATTTCATTATTATTTCAGCCGTACAGGGGCTTTGGAACAGGTAAGCTGCCCATGGGCATACACCCCATCACGTAGCTCATTCTGCAGCGTTTGATACGGTTAACCATCAAATCCTGCTCTCCAGACTTTCTGAGATGGGCATCACTGGCACTGCACTCCAGTGGATCTCATCCTACCCGTCGGGAAGATCCTACCAGGTCTCGTGGGGAGGCAAAGTGTCAGGCCCTTGCCAGCTCTCTACTGGTGTCCCACAGGGCTCCTTTCTTGGACCCCTCCTCTTCTCTCTGTACACCACCTCACTTGGACCAATCATCACCTCCCATGGCTTCTCCTACCACTGCTACGCTGACGACATGCAGCTGTACCTGTCGTTCCCCCCGACTGATCCGGGGATCTCAGCTAGGATTGAGGCCTACCTCACAGACATCTCTGCCTGGATGACCGAGCACCACTTCCAGCTGAAGCTCGCCAAAACAGAACTTCTCATTATCCCGGCAAAACCCTCCATCTCCCACGATCTGTCAATCACCCTGGGATCTGTGACGGTGACCCCTTCATCCTCTGCCAGAAACCTTGGGGTTACCATGGATGACGAGCTCTCCCTCATGGCCCACATTGCTGCAGTCTCCCGGTCGTGGATATTCACCCTCTACAACATCTGGAAGATCAGGAGATACCTGTCTGAGCACTCCACCCAGCTGCTAGTCCATGCACTGGTCCTCTCCAAGTTGGACTACTGCGACTCGCTGCTCGCTGGTCTACCAGCATGTGCAACCCGCCCTCCCATGTTACCCCGCTCCTGATCTCTCTCCACTGGCTACCCATTAACGCCCGTATCAGATTCAAGACCCTGGTATAGACCTTCCGAGCAGTGAACGGGACTGCACCCGACTACATCAAGTCTCTCCTGCAGCCTTACACCCCCACCCCTCACCTACGGTCTTCTTCAGACAACCGCCTGGTGGTCCCACCGCTCAAGACCGCCCGGTCCCAACACAAGCTCTTCTCCTGTCTGGCCCCCCAATGGTGGAATCAACTCCCCACCTCCATTAGGGACGCTGACTGTCTCCCCACCTTCAAGAAAAGGCTCAAGACGCACTTTTTCCGGGAGTACAACGGTACTTAGGAATGCTTGCTTGATTGGACCTGTTGTTCGTTTCCTCCAGGATCACAAGGACTCTTATTGAGAGACTTGTTGCTCTTGTAGGTTAGTTATAACAAAGTGAACTTTTGAACTCTTGTACTCGCTGTGAAATATTTTACTGTTAATTGTTCTTCTACAGGTACAGTCTTGCACTTTTTGGGGTTCATGTTGTTTTAATTTGTAACTTGTATAACTGCATGCTCTTATGGGTCTTCCCTTTGGCACTTGTTTAGTTTTTCACAATGTATGCTTCATGTTTTGGCTGCTTGCAGTGTTTGGGACTACCTCGTTGTTATGATCAGTGACCTATGCTTTTTTGTAAAGCTTTCTCTTGGAAGTTGCTTTGGATAAAAGCGTCTGCTAAATGCATAAATGTAAATGTAATGTAGGTTAGACAGGTCCTCTCCACACAGTAGCTGAAGCATATTACACACCACAAGAGAACAGTCGAGTATCGTAGAACAGAGTAGACTTCAGTAGACTCTTGTGTTATACCCGTGTTCCCCTCATGAGTGTTGGACAATGCTGGGTGGTAGAGGGAACGTGGTGAATTACACCTCTGACATCTAGTGGTGAGACAGGGAACTTGCAGTCTATATTAGATAAGGAAAATGTGTCCACAGCCATTTGCAGTCAAGGCTCTCGTATCACTGGTAAGAAACCTACTGAGGGGAACAGAGCAGCTCTCGTATGGCTGGTAAGAAACCTACTGAGGGGAACAGAGCAGCTCTCGTATGGCTGGTAAGAAACCTACTGAGGGGAACAGAGCAGCTCTCGTATGGCTGGTAAGAAACCTACTGAGGGGAACAGAGCAGCTCTCGTATGGCTGGTAAGAAACCTACTGAGGGGAACAGAGCAGCTCTCGTATGGTTGGTAAGAAACCTACTGAGGGGAACAGAGCAGCTCTCGTATGGCTGGTAAGAAACCTACTGAGGGGAACAGAGCAGCTCTCGTATGGCTGGTAAGAAACCTACTGAGGGGAACAGAGCAGCTCTCGTATGGCTGGTAAGAAACCTACTGAGGGGAACAGAGCAGCTCTCGTATGGCTGGTAAGAAACCTACTGAGGGGAACAGAGCAGCTCTCGTATGGCTGGTAAGAAACCTACTGAGGGGAACAGAGCAGCTCTCGTATGGCTGGTAAGAAACCTACTGAGGGGAACAGAGCAGCTCTCGTATGGTTGGTAAGAAACCTACTGAGGGGAACAGAGCAGCTCTCGTATGGCTGGTAAGAAACCTACTGAGGGGAACAGAGCAGCTCTCGTATGGCTGGTAAGAAACCTACTGAGGGGAACAGAGCAGCTCTCGTATGGCTGGTAAGAAACCTACTGAGGGGAACAGAGCAGCTCTCGTATGGCTGGTAAGAAACCTACTGAGGGGAACAGAGCAGCTCTCGTATGGCTGGTAAGAAACCTACTGAGGGGAACAGAGCAGCTCTCGTATGGCTGGTAAGAAACCTACTGAGGGGAACAGAGCAGCTCTCGTATGGTTGGTAAGAAACCTACTGAGGGGAACAGAGCAGCTCTCGTATGGCTGGTAAGAAACCTACTGAGGGGAACAGAGCAGCTCTCGTATGGCTGGTAAGAAACCTACTGAGGGGAACAGAGCAGCTCTCGTATGGCTGGTAAGAAACCTACTGAGGGGAACAGAGCAGCTCTCGTATGGCTGGTAAGAAACCTACTGAGGGGAACAGAGCAGCTCTCGTATGGCTGGTAAGAAACCTACTGAGGGGAACAGAGCAGCTCTCGTATGGCTGGTAAGAAACCTACTGAGGGGAACAGAGCAGCTCTCGTATGGCTGGTAAGAAACCTACTGAGGGGAACAGAGCAGCTCTCGTATGGCTGGTAAGAAACCTACTGAGGGGAACAGAGCAGCTCTCGTATGGCTGGTAAGAAACCTACTGAGGGGAACAGAGCAGCTCTCGTATGGCTGGTAAGAAACCTACTGAGGGGAACAGAGCAGCTCTCGTATGGCTGGTAAGAAACCTACTGAGGGGAACAGAGCAGCTCTCGTATGGTTGGTAAGAAACCTACTGAGGGGAACAGAGCAGCTCTCGTATGGCTGGTAAGAAACCTACTGAGGGGAACAGAGCAGCTCTCGTATGGCTGGTAAGAAACCTACTGAGGGGAACAGAGCAGCTCTCGTATGGCTGGTAAGAAACCTACTGAGGGGAACAGAGCAGCTCTCGTATGGCTGGTAAGAAACCTACTGAGGGGAACAGAGCAGCTCTCGTATGGCTGGTAAGAAACCTACTGAGGGGAACAGAGCAGCTCTCGTATGGCTGGTAAGAAACCTACTGAGGGGAACAGAGCAGCTCTCGTATGGCTGGTAAGAAACCTACTGAGGGGAACAGAGCAGCTCTCGTATGACTGGTAAGAAACCTACTGAGGGGAACAGAGCAGCTCTCGTATGGCTGCTCTGGGAGAATGTACACTCACCTTCCTCAGGGACCGTGCTGCTGTGTGTAGTCTGCCTACTCACACACACACACATAGAAACACACACACACACTGCTGCTGTGTGTACAGTCTGCCCACTCATACATACATACATACATACATACATACATACATACATACATACATACATACATACATACATGCATACATGCATACATGCATACATACATACATACACAGATGAAACACAACCTCTCAAACTGGAGAGTCCTGATTCTAGTCTGATTCTAGCCTAAACAGGCCTGTTGTTTTTGGTAATAATTGCTTTAGCAAATGTTCCTACACACATCCCTCACACACACCTCCCTCACACATGAGAGCTCTCCTCCCAGATCCCTCCTCTCTCAGGGCACACATAACCAACACAAGCGGAAGGATGATGGGAAAGCATGTTTGTAATGGTTAGCCTGGGAATTCCTCTCCAGTCTAATATTAGTTGTTCCCAACATATATATTCCCACTGGAGACATCTTTACAGCATCTGGTTCAAGGTTCCATGTATGATCAAGGTTACCCAATGTATGCACGGCAGGAAGGAGGATGTAAAATCAGCCCAGCTCTCGACACAGGAAGTGCAAATGTTAACTTGGAAGATTAACCCTAACCCAGACCTTGGGTGGAGAGAAGAAGAAGAGCAGATACATGACTGTGCCGTAGAGAGTAGAGGAGAGAGGAGGGGAGGTCCAGTGAGCAGAGTGATCCACAGTGACCCCAGAGAGAGCAGGGGCCTGCCTGCAGGGTCATGGTCACACATGTGAAAGGGGCTCCCTGGAGGACAACACAGTAAATCCTTCATCCTCCAAAGAGCCCACACACATCCTGCAGCACAGCCCTGATCACTGCTACACACACACACATCCTGCAGTACAGCCCTGATCACTGCTACACACACACACACACACACACATCCTGCAGCACAGCCCTGATCACTGCTACACACACACACACACACACACATCCTGCAGCACAGCCCTGATCACTGCTACACACACACACATCCTGCAGCACAGCCCTGATCACTGCTACACACACACACACACACATCCTGCAGCACAGCCCTGATCACTGCTACACACACACACACACACACACATCCTGCAGCACAGCCCTGATCACTGCTACACACACACACACATCCTGCAGCACAGCCCTGATCACTGCTACACACACACACATCCTGCAGCACAGCCATGATCAGTGCTACACACACACACACATCCTGCAGCACAGCCCTGATCAGTGCTACACACACACACACATCCTGCAGCACAGCCCTGATCAGTGCTACACACACACACACATCCTGCAGCACAGCCCTGATCACTGCTACACACACACACACACACACACACATCCTGCAGCACAGCCCTGATCACTGCTACACACACACACACACACACACACATCCTGCAGCACAGCCCTGATCAGTGCTACACACACACACACACACACACACACATCCTGCAGCACAGCCCTGATCACTGCTACACACACACACACATCCTGCAGCACAGCCCTGATCACTGCTACACACACACACACACACACATCCTGCAGCACAGCCCTGATCACTGCTACACACACACACACACACACACACACATCCTGCAGCACAGCCCTGATCACTGCTACACACACACACACATCCTGCAGCACAGCCCTGATCACTGCTACACACACACACACACACATCCTGCAGCACAGCCCTGATCACTGCTACACACACACACACACACATCCTGCAGCACAGCCCTGATCAGTGCTACACACACACACACATCCTGCAGCACAGCCCTGATCAGTGCTACACACACACACACACACACACATCCTGCAGCACAGCCCTGATCAGTGCTACACACACACACACACACACACACACACACATCCTGCAGCACAGCCTTGATCAGTGCTACACACACACACACATCCTGCAGCACAGCCCTGATCACTGCTACACACACACACACACACACACACACACATCCTGCAGCACAGCCCTGATCAGTGCTACAAACACACACACACACACACACATCCTGCAGCACAGCCCTGATCACTGCTAGACACACACACACACATCCTGCAGCACAGCCCTGATCAGTGCTACACACACACACACACACACACACACACACACATCCTGCAGCACAGCCCTGATCACTGCTAGACACACACACACACATCCTGCAGCACAGCCCTGATCACTGCTACACACACACACACACACACACATCCTGCAGCACAGCCCTGATCAGTGCTACACACACACACACACACACACACATCCTGCAGCACAGCCCTGATCAGTGCTACACACACACACACATCCTGCAGCACAGCCCTGATCACTGCTACACACACACACACACACACACATCCTGCAGCACAGCCCTGATCACTGCTACACACACACACACACACACACATCCTGCAGCACAGCCCTGATCACTGCTACACACACACACACACACACACACACATCCTGCAGCACAGCCCTGATCACTGCTACACACACACGAGGGGGGGTGTTCTCATCATGCCACCAGCTCTGTTCTGGATCAGAGAGATCTTTCCAGACCAGTCCTAGAAGTCAGATGTTTTTGAACCAATGACTCAGAACCTAATTTCTGCTTTCCTGTTTCAGGAGAGCTGGGTGGTAACAGGCTGCTCCAGGGGCTGGGACTATGTGAGTTTGTGAGGACTGTAGAGGTCAACAGTAAACATGATCTGGGTGTGTGTGTGGGTATTTGTGTGGGTGTGTGTAAATGGTAAACATGGTCTGGGTGGTTTTGCAGAGACGGTAATCTGACTCCTTATTTACAGTTCAGTTGAGGAGCCTGTTGGTCGGCATGTCTGGAATCTGGAATGAAAGTAATACTAAAAATACACATTACTGGCATGAAGTACCACATATACACAGAACTAGCATGAAGAAGTACATAAACACAGTGTTTACAGTCTCCTGGGGAATAAACAAGACCTCCTGGGGTCTCTCTGGGCAGGTTTGGGTCAGCCTAGCCCTAACCCAAGCCTAACACCAAGGCAGGCCGCAGGAATGCGCCAGGCTGACACTGCTCAGCCGGCGGCACGGCAAACTATCCAGCACATCTATAAAAACATGTCTTTCACACAGACAACATCTGCATCCAGATCCAGGATTTATAAGTCTCCAAGCAGCTAAACTGGTTGTAGTTGATGTTGCACTTATTATATTGGTAGCTGAGATGTGGTTACCTTACACTGTGTCCAGTAACTGACATGTGGTACCGGTAAAAGTGTATGCTAAATAAATAAAATGTTAAAATGTGAGGAAATGTTCACAAGAAATATGAATACAGTTTCCCCTGCAGAAGGACGTGTTATTCTGTAATGCCTGCCTATCAGGAAAATGGAACTACAACTAGCTACAACAGTGGACCAACACTGCCCTCTGCTGGGCCACATGGACCAATACAGAAACTTGGCAAAAGTTTCATGGATTCTCAGAACTCAGGCCTGTATCTCAGTAGAACTCAGGCCTGTATCTCAGTAGAACTCAGGCCTGTACCTCAGTAGAACTCAGGCCTGTATTTCAGTAGAACTCAGGCCAGTATTTCAGTAGAACTCAGGCCTGTACCTCAGTAGAACTCAGGCCTGTATCTCAGTAGAACTCAGGCCTGTACCTCAGTAGAACTCAGGCCTGTATCTCAGTAGAACTCAGGACTGTACCTCAGTAGAACTCAGGCCTGTACCTCAGTAGAACTCAGGCCTGTACCTCAGTAGAACTCAGGCCTGTACCTCAGTAGCCTTGCAGCGTGAGATTGGGTGATTCATCATTGACCCAGCGATCTGGAGCTCCCATGTTGAGACGTGGATGTAACATGAACCTGCATTAAGGGGGCAGCATCCAGGACCTAAGGCCAGGTTTCAGTCCGGACAGCCGACATCTCCCCAGCAGAGGCCTGTTCCATAAAGCCAGTTTACCAAATAAGCCAGGCTTGTGTCAGTTAGTCAGACTCATTTCCAGTTGATTCGGTTCATTAAGTCAGTTTAATGTAACTCGAACTGAAAAACTAACCTGGCCCAGGGCAGATACCAACCTACATAGCCTACATAGATTACAGTTATTATAGCTCCTGATTGGAGCTTTTGTTTGGACACGGAAGATATAAAGCACATCTAGTAGGAAAAATATATAGGCTATAGCACAAAATCACTTACCAATGAATTGCGTCTAGGTATTGCGGCCCAGATCCGGACCGGAGTCAGTTTATTGAGTACCCACCGCAGACAGTAAAAGATCCGCAGCAAGAAGAAACACTGGTGGTTCACACCCTTACACGAGCATAGGCTACTGCTGATTTGCTTATTTCCTATTTACTTGTTTGGTGGAGGCAATCCAGAATTACTGTTGGCACAATTATAATCAGACACCCCCCCCTTAAAAAAAAAATATTCGGATCTGCACGATTCACGCAAGTCACCCAAACTGACGTGAAAAAAGCGGGAGGCGCCGAAAAGCGAGCTGTTTGCATCCCTGCTCCATAATCAGTATTACAGTAATTATCATGGAGCAGGTTATCATGCTCAGTACCAGAGCAGGTTATCATGCTCAGTACCAGAGCAAGTTATCATGCACAGTACCAGAGCAGATTATCATGCTCAGTACCAGAGCAGGTTATCATGCTCAGTACCAGAGCAAGTTATCATGCACAGTACCAGAGCAGATTATCATGCTCAGTACCAGAGCAGGTTATCATGCACAGTACCAGAGCAGATTATCATGCTCAGTACCAGAGCAGGGGTGTGTGGGACCACAGCTGGAGGAGCTCTCAGGTTGAGCCAGACGGACACACTCACTGTCCTGCTTGGGGTTAGGAGTGGAACTTTATAGAACACTTTCTCTCGTGACTTTATAGAACACTTTGACGTTCACAGACCAGTTCCATGGTTTTTCTATACATTCTTCTTGAGTCTAATTTCTTTATTACTTAGTTATTCTTCATCTTCTGTTACTCTTCCCACCCAACTAATCAAAACTGGACTGAAGTCACATTTTTAGGTGTAGACCAACCTGTTTGCTATGAAGAATAACTGTCAAACCGCTTCAAAAAAAATATACCAACATGGGGTCTTTTTTCATATTTTTATTTCAAAATCTGAACAGGAGGGCATGGCACACAGGAAAGGTGTCCCTGTGGGCTGGCATCTTCACCCTGCGGGAGGGAGGAGGGCAGACATTAGCATCTCAGCACAAGAACCTGAAGATACCTGGAACAGCCCAGTTAGTTTGTTACGCTTACCAATTCAACACCAACAATAACCAGATATGATAGTGACTATTTCTGATAAGACCAGGACAATTTCCACATGCAGGAATACTAGGTGTGGAGTGTGCGCAGTGGGGTATGAAGTGTGTGCAAGGCGGGGTGTGTGCAAGGCGGGGTGTGTGCAAGGCGGGGTGTGTGCAAGGCGGGGTGTGTGCAAGGCGGGGTGTGTGCAAGGCGGGGTGTGTGCAAGGCGGGGTGTGTGCAAGGCGGGGTGTGTGCAAGGCGGGGTGTGTGCAAGGCGGGGTGTGTGCAAGGCGGGGTGAAGAGTGCAGATTGGTGTATGAGGTGTGTAAAAACGATTTACACGGTGGGATATTAACCTACATTGTCTGCAGTAGTTTAGCTACAGTCAAACCCCATTGAGATATCTAGACACTGTGCAGGTTCAGGTACCTTCTATCGGAGCCTCCTGGCCTCTCTCTCAGACTCCAACAGAGTCAGCACGTCGCCCTCCCGCACGGGACCCTTTACGTTCCTGATGATGGAGCGGTTGCTGTCATCCATGAACTCCACTCGGACCTGCGCAAACACAGCACGTCCTCAGCAAAACTAACTACACTTACAAGCTAACGTTGTTTCATAACGACAGTTATTACATGAGTATCCCGGTTATTTAATTACTACACTGAAGCATGGGAAAGTAGGCCTTGCGGACGGATGTGGATGGCATGTCAGTTAGCTACCAAAGACACCCACGCGGCTAGCTAAAACTAGCATGCTGCCGACCATTTATATTAAATTTCAATGACATAACAGCGTTGAAATACGCTTAATCTGTAGGTCGTAACGTCCACCCAATGTGTTTTATCAGCGGGCCCCCATGCTAAGCCGGCTAGTCAACCATATTATCGAGTGTGAGCTAGCTAGGCTAGCTAAAGAATTAGCGAACCCAACATACCTGGGTACACTGTCCCTGGGATCCCGTTCTTCCGAGTACCTTGGTGACCTGGAAAAACAAGAATAAAACTGAACGTTTCAAACACAATCGGTTGTAGCAACATATGCGTTTATACGGCTGAATCATAGCAGTCTTCTTAAAAAGCTAGCTTTGTAGCTTTAAGGGTATGTTACATTTACTAGTCGCGTCCACCGCCATGATGAAAAGACCAGGCCGAAAATGCCATGTACAAATCTACCGATACACCTTGCATGAGCTTTTTGAAAACAGGACCGTAAACTCCCATGTATATTCAAAGCTTTTCAATATAATTTCTGGTCAGTAAATCACAAAATATTGCTTTTTCTTACTCTTGCAAGCTTGATCGGCTGCACGCGGCTGGCATCCATGTTGTCAAGTTGAACCGGAAAGGAAGTCGTGCGATACGCGCATGCGATATATATATTTAAAAAAAAATCTAGAACATCTTATTTACCTCTATTAGCCTATACTAGTTCTGTTTGTTTTGCCGTTACACGTTTTTTCTTTTTATTAATTACTATAGGCCTATATTATAAGCATATTTAATAAATATGTGAATACAAATTTAAAAGTATGATTGCGATCTTGTGATCCCTATCTCAGGGAATTCCATTAAGATACATGGGGGTGTAAGGAATTAACCATTTATGAATCCTGTGATGACACAACAGTGAAGAGTAAATTTTCATGGACGGCGATCATTAGTATATTAAGATAAATGTCTATTATATTTCAACATTTTACATTTCCGGTTTGTATTTATTCGATAGAATCCATACACCTAGCCATGACCTAGCCCAGAGCCATGTAAAGAGAAAGTTGCGTCAACGGAAGTCCAAAATGCTTGATCATTAAGTGCTTCACGTGGCCTCAAAGAGTTCCTGGAAGTTCTTGGCGGACCATTTAAATAGCTTAAAACAGTGAGACAAAATTGCGATTTTAGGTAAATATGAGTAAATAAATTAGTAAATAAATACATTTTCAATATTGCATACCGAAATGTCTATGTAATTGTTTTTAGAATTCCTTAAAACATATATTTTTACATTATTAGTCTATGTGGATTTGCTTTTCACAATGTAGGCCTATATGCTTCATGTTTTGGCTACCCGCAATGTTTTTGTGGTTATGTCATTGTTTATGATCCTATGCACTTTTTGTAAAGCTCTCTCTTGTAAGTCGCTTTGGATACAAGTGTCTGATAAATGACTAAATGTAATGTAATGTAAATGTAATGTTCTTTAAATTAAAACCAGTTAGCGATCCCCGGCCCGTGAGTGGCCATACTCTTGTTCCAAACTTTGCGAAGTACACAATCGTTGTGTGTACAATGGTACTAGAAATGCCCATTAAACCATTTCAAAATCAAAATCACAACAGCAGGTATAATCAACTTTGTCCGACCACCAATACACTACTCACCTTTCCCCATACAACGGCTTTTCGCCAAGAGGGACAGGTCAAGCATTCACTCCACTCTCACTTTGTCTAAGACCAATCCATCGGCATTGATTCCCTCTCCCTGCCTTATTTACATTAGCTAACATCACATTAGTTAACATCCCATCTCTGTTCGTCGTAATCCAACTATATACGAGGGTGCAACGTCGCCATAGTAACACCATTTTGAACCTGGAATCCGCAGCGTTTGTTGCTAACCTTATCCAGCACCCAGACCAGTATGCCCCTAGACTAATCTGTTAATGTTCCCTAAATAATTTAGTGGGGGATCATCCACTAACATGGTTTAATACACATCAAACCATTAAATAATAATAAAATAATAATTAAAATAATTGGTCCATGACATAGATGTAAACATCACCTTTCATTCAACAAAACATCTCCAATGAACTCAAAATAGCTTTCTTAAAATACATAGGTCTGCCTGTAAGAGAAAGTCTTTGATCTTTCTGTAAACACTCTTTAATCAGATTAGGGACAAATACTATCCTCTGGTTTAGATAGTTCAGATACTTCTGAACTGATTCAAATAAACATTTAGGCTACTGTTCATCAGTAAAAACCATTGTAGCTACCTTGGTGTGCAGAGCTCAGCTAGTAGGCCACCTGTTAGCATGTAACGACCTGCCCTCCTCTGCCTTTCCTCCTCTCAGAACCAAAGCCTTAAATCACAACTCTAATCTCCACCATCAGTATTTTTAACTCCCGTTTCGACGGAAAGAACAGCAATGGGATTAAAGAATCAGTGAGGAGGATGGATCTCTCCTGATCGTCTCCATGCCCAGGGACACACAACAGACCTCTCGCTCCCGATCACCGCTGAATCTCTTATAGAAGTAATTTATCATGATGGATTTTTATTTATTTTTCAAGTGTTTCTGATTTTTTCAATTGACAAAACTCTGAGGCATATTTTGCAGCATTTTTCTCTGTTTAAAGTGAGAGTGACATGATCTCTTGTCTGCTAGCTGACCCAGAGCAGCTGAGCAGACGTAGTCAACATGAATCTGCAGGGGAGGAACCTGAAGAAACTAAAAAAGCGCCGATCCAGTCTTTTTGCGAGCGTGAAGCTGAATGACAGTTTCTCTCAGAGCATCGATGAGAAGGAGAGTAGCTTCCCCTTCGCTCAGGACAGCTCAGTAAAAGCATGGACGTCCATGGACAACCTGGACAGCCCGGCAGCTCCAGATATTGCCAAGGACAAACGTACCCTGCACAGGGAGGAGTGGGAGAAGAGGAACCGGCAGTCCACTATTGTCAACATCAACGTGGGCGGGAAGGTGTTCCTCATCCCCAAACACCTCGTTTTGTGTTACCCCAAAACACGCATTGGCACACTGGTGCTCTGCACAGACCCCGTCCAGCGTCTCACGCTCTGCGATGACTACTCCGTTATCAAAAATGAGTTTTTCTTCGACCGAGACCCCACTTTCTTCCACTACATCTTCCACTTTTACTGTAGCAACGTTATGTGGGTGATGGAGAGCCTGTGTCCCCTCAACTTCGAGGAGGAGATGACCTTCTGGGGGCTGCGCATGAAAGACACACCTCGTTGCTGCCGCATCCTGTTTGAGGAAAAGGTGGATGAGATCAAGGACCAACTGAAGGTGAACCAGGAGCTGATAGAGGAGATTCAGCCGCAGCATGACGAAGAGGGCTTCAAGACCATGTTCCTGGGCGGCTTCCGCAAGGCACTGTGGGACCTGATGGAGAACCCGTACTCCTCCCTTGCGGCCAAGGGCTTCGCTGTGTTCTCCAGCCTGTTCGTGCTCATCTCCATTGTGGCCATGACCCTGAACACCGTTAAAGAGCTGAAGACCTACACTGTCTACGGCAAGACCTATATGGAGTGTGTGGAGATCTGCTCCATCCTGTTCTTCACTCTGGAGTACTTCCTGCGCCTACTCACCACCTGCGATATCAAACACTTCCTGAAGAGCGCCCTGAACTTTGTGGACCTGGTGGCCGTAATGCCCTACTTCCTACAGATTGTGTTTGAGACTTTCTCAGACGCGGAAGACCTGAGTGCGCAGGAGGACCTGAAGACCATGGCCCGGGTCAGCAAGGTCAGCAAGGTGCTCAAGGTGGTGAAGCTCATGCGCATCTTCCGGATCCTGAAGTTGGCGCGTCACTCCACTGGCATGCGGGCATTCGGCTTCACCATCCGGCAGTGCTCCGAGCAGGTGTGCTGCCTCTTTCTGTTCATCGCAATGGGGATCTTCACCTTCTCTGCGCTGATGCACTCTGTGGAGGTGGACCAGCCGGGCACTCCCTTCAGCAGCATCCCAGACGCTTGGTGGTGGGCGGCGGTGAGTCCCCAGCAGGGCAGGAGGAGGAAATGTGGTCCAATGGAACATTGGATGCCATTATTGTGTTCTTCATGCATTTGTAGGAACCATGTTTGTCCCAACAGGTGTCCCTTATGACTGTTTTGAAACATTTAGAAATCAATTCTTACTTCGGCACTTCAGAAGACCATTATATGTTCTTATCTGAGGCAGAGAGAGAGGCAGATGATCAGATGTGAGGGGGTTACAAATACTAAATTTTTGAAATCTTTTGTTTTGATGTTCAGTATGATAACATCATAATCCAACAGATTTAATTTAATTTATTTGATTCTTTCAACATGGGGCAGCATTCATGTTGTCTGCTCTGTGTCCTCTCCTCACAGAACAACATTAGGCTTGATCCGCTGCTGGCAGCTGTTAGCTTGTATGTGTCTAATCCTGTGTAATTCCGTGTAATGCTTTTCCTTTAAAGCATGATTTCAACTTGTGAATGTACAAAAAGAAATGTGTTGAATGTCCTCTGAATCAGGGAAAGTTTTTTTCTGTTGGTCCTGATAGTTAATACTGGTTGGCTGGTTTTCTTGTTACATCAGTTATACAGGAGATAATTAGCGCTGTGGATTAATCAATCAAAATGTGTTTACATCAGTTTCACATAAGGTTTCACAGACACCCACAGAACAGAGAGATAGAGAGGGAAAGGGAGAGAAATAGAGAGAGAGAGAGAGAGGGGGAGAGAGAGAGGGGGAGGGAGGAGGAGAGAGAGAGAGAGAGAGAGAGAGAGAGAGAGAGAGAGAGAGAGAGAGAGAGAGAGAGAGAGAGGAAGATTCAGTGAGGAATGGCTCCGCCAGAGGGATGTGGAAGGGTTAGGCTTCCTCTTATTCTGATGTGATGAGCATGGTATATAGACACAAGAGAGTGAGACACTCGCAACACTAGCATCTTACACAGTACAGGGGGATTTGAACCTGCAACGTCTTAATTTACTGTCAACCTCTTAATCTACTGTCAATTGCTCCAACCACTGAACTTTGCCCTCCCTGCCAGATTCCTGTCTGCTTGATAACAGCTTCCTGTCTGCCTGATAACAGCTTCCTGTGTGCCTGATAACAGCTTCCTGTGTGCCTGATAACAGCTTCCTGTCTGCCTGATAACAGCTTCCTGTGTGCCTGATAACAGCTTCCTGTGTGCATGATAACAGATTCCTGTGTGCCTGATAACAGATTTCTGTGTGCCTGATAACAGCTTTCTGTCTGCCTAATAACAGCTTCCTGTGTGCCTGATAACAGCTTCCTGTGTGCCTGATAACAGCTTCCTGTGTGCCTGCAGGTGAGCATCTCCACAGTGGGCTACGGGGATGTGGTTCCCATCTCCTATCTGGGCCGCTGTGTGGCGTTTGGCTGCATCTCCTTCGGCATCATCTTGAATGGCATGCCAATCTCCATCCTGTTCAACAAGTTCTCCGACTACTATGCCAAGCTGAAGGCCCAGGAGTACACCCAGACCAATGTGCAGCGCAGCTTCCAGCTCCGCCGCCGGCTGCGCAGGAAGTTTGACAACTGCTTCGAGCCGCAGCCTGACAATTCTGACGAGGACGTTGCTCCCGGTAACCCTGCGAGAGGGTAAGCTGCAGGCCAGGCCTGGCCCCACCCCCTGGTCCGTGGCCCCACCTCCTGGCCCCACCCCCTGGCCCCACCCCTTGGCCCCACCCCCTGGCCCCACCCCCTGGCCCCACCCCCTGGCCCCACCCCCTGGCCCCACCCCCTGGCCCGTGGCAGGGAGATTCCATCTGCCCCCAGCTATTCTGAGCCTGGGCTTGGAGTCAACAAAGTTAAGCCCTCGCTTCAGCTTTACATTGCAGAGCACGCTATGGGTGAGGGCTGCCCTCATCCCACAGGAGAATCACCCACACTCCCTCCCTCTCTGTCATCCTACCTCCTTTCCCCTTTCCCTCTCTCATCCTACCTCCTTTCCCCTTTCCCTCTCTGTCATCCTACCTCCTTTCCCCTTTCCCTCTCTGTCATCCTACCTCCTTTCCCCTTTCCCTCTCTGTCATCCTACCTCCTTTCCCCTTTCCCTCTCTCATCCTGCCTCCTTTCCCCTTTCCCTCTCTGTCATCCTGCCTCCTTTCCCCTTTCCCTCTCTCATCCTACCTCCTTTCCCCTTTCCCTCTCTCATCCTGCCTCCTTTCCCCTTTCCCTCTCTGTCATCCTGCCTCCTTTCCCCTTTCCCTCTCTCATCCTACCTCCTTTCCCCTTTCCCTCTCTCATCCTGCCTCCTTTCCCCTTTCCCTCTCTGTCATCCTACCTCCTTTCCCCTTTCCCTCTCTCATCCTGCCTCCTTTCCCCTTTCCCTCTCTCATCCTGCCTCCTTTCCCCTTTCCCTCTCTCATCCTGCCTCCTTTCCCCTTTCCCTCTCTGTCATCCTACCTCCTTTCCCCTTTCCCTCTCTGTCACTCTCCATCCTTCCCCCTTTCCCTCTCTCATCCTACCTCCTTTCCCCTTTCCCTCTCTGTCACTCTCCATCCTTTCCCCTTTCCCTCTCTGTCACTCTCCATCCTTCCCCCTTTCCCTCTCTCATCCTACCTCCTTTCCCCTTTCCCTCTCTCATCCTACCTCCTTTCCCCTTTCCCTCTCTGTCATCCTACCTCCTTTCCCCTTTCCCTCTCTGTCACTCTCCATCCTTCCCCCTTTCCCTCTCTCATCCTGCCTCCTTTCCCCTTTCCCTCTCTGTCATCCTGCCTCCTTTCCCCTTTCCCTCTCTGTCATCCTACCTCCTTTCCCCTTTCCCTCTCTGTCATCCTACCTCCTTTCCCCTTTCCCTCTCTCATCCTGCCTCCTTTCCCCTTTCCCTCTCTCATCCTACCTCCTTTCCCCTTTCCCTCTCTGTCATCCTGCCTCCTTCCCCCCTCCCTCTCTGTCACTCTCCATCCTTCCCCCCTCCCTCTCTGTCACTCTCCATCCTTCCCCCTTTCCCTCTCTGTCACTCTCCATCCTTTCCCCTTTCCCTCTCTGTCACTCTCCATCCTTTCCCCTTTCCCTCTCTGTCACTCTCCATCCTTCCCCCTTTCCCTCTCTGTCATCCTACCTCCTTTCCCCTTTCCCTCTCTGTCACTCTCCATCCTTCCCCCTTTCCCTCTCTGTCACTCTCCATCCTTTCCCCTTTCCCTCTCTGTCACTCTCCATCCTTCCCCCTTTCCCTCTCTGTCACTCTCCATCCTTCCCCCTTTCCCTCTCTGTCACTCTCCATCCTTCCCCCTTTCCCTCTCTGTCACTCTCCATCCTTCCCCCTCCCTCTGCCTATTTGATCTATCCCTTCACCAGCACACTGACTCAGTTGATTAAGTAGACAATGTTTGATAGCAACAACATTTCTGTGCCTAACTAGTAAAGCAATGCATCTGACATATGCACCCAGCAGATCAAATATTCACATATCCCTGTGATCGCCCAGATGAAGGTTAGTTTAAAGTTATAGTAATACCAACCGTTTCATGTTTAACTAACAGTTTGTTAATGACTCATAATTGTACCCTAATTTAGTTACTTTGTGTTTGGTAAAGAAGGGCCTACTTTGAGTTACGAACAAGTCATTCATTCAAAGGAAAATGGATGGCACCTTTATTCATGCAACTAATTTCTAAGTAATTAATCTTTCGACTGTTAATCACAAATATAATCAAATATTATGTGTCAGGCAGTCATTTACGTAATGGCATGCAAAATCATGATCCTACTAGACAGCTACTTCAGTTAGGGTACAAACATTTAGCAATACATTATTTATTTATCAATCATTGGCTACCTATTTGGAAGTCGAAAACAAACATTTTAGCACTTTGTCAACAGTTAATAAATGATCAATATTTTTAGATTTTAAATGTAGCCAGAAATGCAATCAGAAGGTAGCAAAAGAACTTGTCAAGGAGTATTAACCCAACTCCAACAACTGATCTCAACAAGTCTGGGCACCAATCATATGCAGCATCTATACTATAATGCTATTCATGTCTGTCTGTCCAAGTTTATAGTGTTTTTTTGGGGGAAATGATTAGCTTGTAAACCGGGCACTTTGCAAAATTGTAAGTTTGCTAGTGTCCATATTAGGATCCAAGGACATGCGGTTCTGCGGTTGACAGATGAGAGCTTCACATTTCTGAAAGATGTTGTGCTGAGTTTGGGTCCACTCTGTACTACACCATAACAAATGTTTAGATGTTTGTGGGGTCAAGAGTATTTAATAGAGAACCAATATATTACATTTTGTTCAACAGGACATAAGTAATTGATAATGAAGGTAACAATTGTACGCTACATGATCATTTTCATTAATGTACCAGAGCATTGGCAATTTGGTCAAAATAATGGAAAAAAAGGCTTGTATGTTGTGCTTAAGTGACTTGATGATGTGGAGATTGAACGGGTACTTTTGAGAATTTCAATTGTGATCTGAGAAATGTAGGTACCAAAGCTACTGAGAAAAACATATCACTGACTGCATGACTGGCACTGTGCACTATTTTTTAGATGTTATCATGTAGTCTTGTCACAAAGTCTTTTACAGTGTTTTTTAATGACAAAATACAAAACACTTCAGTATTTTGATACAAAATGTATAGCTTCTTCCATCAAACCTATCAAATAAAAATGACAAAATCATGTATCGGTATCTATCAGGTATTCAAAATATGTATATACTGTTGAATAACTGAACTAACTAACTACTGAAACCTGTCCATCCCTGTGTATATGTCTATTCTATATATTTGTAAATGTGCAGGGTGCATTACACAATGAATGGCACCACTGTGAATCAGCTGTAATATTTATAGAGAAGTCACACTTCTCCAACTAAATAAAGGCAAAAACAGCTCCAAGGTCTACAAATGCTGACACTAACCTACTTTAAAATGAGTGTAAAACTAAACCTTAAAATAATACAGTGATTGACGTAGCCTATGTTTTACTTTTAGCAGAGTTTTTTACAGGATGATTAAAGAAAGCCAGCATATGTTTTTGTGTCTTGAATTCTTGGACAGTTTAAAGAGTATTACTCACATAAGTGTTACTAACAAGCAATCCCAACATGACAGGAAGAAGATGGAGGAGCCCAGTGTGAACATCCTGTTTACGTCCCTGCTGACCTATATAAACATGTACTTTCATGTTTCTCTTGTCATATTTTTGTGTAGAAATATAACTGAAACTAACTTGCAGATTAAAGATAAACCTATTTGTACTGCATGTTTATACTGAGACTTCCTGTTGAGATGGGTTCACTTCATACAGGTACTGGCGGTGTCATGTGTCCTCAAAATACAAATGACACAGAAGCACAAGTAACGATAAAATAAACCATTTGTTTAATCTGGAAGCCTTTCCAGAGGTCGACAGAAACATTTAGGGTTCCTAAAAGCCGGACGACTTAACATAGATCTCTAATAAGTTCAACAGGGTTCAACAGAAGTGGCAGACTGACTCCCTGTCAGAAAGCCCTCTGTGACATGCTTGCGTGTAAAAAGGGCTATACAAATAAATTTGATTTGATTTGAAACCACATCATGAGATAAAAATAATGTTTTAATTTAGCCAACACTTTCATGCAAAGCAAAATACAAGGGTCTGAGGAGTTATCTCCATGCTCTACCACTGAGCTATACCCATCTCCACGTTCTACCACTGAGCTATACCCATCTCCATGTTCTAACACTGAGCTATACCCATCCCCATGTTCTAACACTGAGCTATAACCATCTCCATGTTCTACCACTGAGCTATACCCATCCCCATGCTCTACCACTGAGCTATACCCATCCCCACGCTCTACCACTGAGCTATACCCATCCCCATGTTCTAACACTGAGCTATACCCATCCCCATGTTCTAACACTGAGCTATACCCATCCCCATGTTCTACCACTGAGCTATACCCATCCCCATGCTCTACCACTGAGCTATACCCATCCCCATGCTCCACCACTGAGCTATACCCATCCCCATGTTCTAACACTGAGCTATACCCAGCCCCATGCTCTACCACTGAGCTATACCCATCCCCATGCTCTACCACTGAGCTATACCCATTTTAATTATAAATCTTCAATGTTTTGGATGAAACCTTCTTGTGGGACAGCAGCTCCAGGCTGCAGCAGCAACACCCTGGGACTGACATGTGGAATGCTGCCGTGTCCTTGGTGTGAGCATGCTCCTTATCTGGACCTGCTCCCCCCGGCCCGCAGATGGATGACGTACACAGGATGCTGAGCAGCAACGCACGTCTCCAAGGTTATATGCAGATTGCGTTAGTCACGTTAGCAGCATCACCTGTAGTCAAACAATAATACATCGATCTGGCTTTAATCTAATGGCAACTTCATTGAGAAAGTTGGTTATCATGTAGAGTATTCTCATAATAAATAGATTCATCGGAAATGAAACAACTTTCCAAAATCAGAGTCACTAATGAGACAGAAAGCCGCTATGGGTAGTTTAGTCAGCATGCAGCCAGTTATGCTGCCAGAGAGCTGCACCCCTCAACAACTCCTCAAGGAGGAGGTGGAGGGGAAAAGGAAGAAGAGGAAGGGGAGGAGGAAGAAAGCTAGAGTAGGAGTCAACTTTCCTACCGTAGATCACTTAGTTGACAGCTCTTTATCTTCACCTGGGCTGCAGCCTTGAGAGGGCTCTTTGATTGGTGCAGCCTCCAGACCAGGACATGCCTGTCCCCTGCAAGGCCAGTGGGGCCCTGAGCCACCATATATAAGCCCCAGCCAAGAGCCCCTGAGCCTGCTTCTCTCCCTCACCGAGCTCTGTGTGTCTGGCAGCATGCAGGGAGGAGCGTGGTTGGTGTGTGTGGTGCTGGGGGTGGGGCTGTGGGGCGTGCTGGGGCAGGAGCCCAGGGTGAAGATGTGTGGGAAAAGCCTGGTACGAGCTGTTCTCTCCTCCTGCGGGAACCCTCGCTTCAGGAGGAGTCTGCTAGAGTTCTCCCATCGCACACCTGCTGACCCTCATGGTGAGTCGAGAAAGACAGGGAGACAGACAGACAGACAGACAGGGAGAAAGACAGACAGGGAGACAGACAGGCCGGGAGACAGACAGACAGACAGACAGACAGACAGACAGACAGACAGACAGACAGACAGACAGACAGACAGACAGACAGACAGACAGGGAGACAGGGAGACAGACAGGCCGGGAGACAGGGAGACAGACAGACAGGGAGACAGACAGACAGGGAGACAGACAGACAGGGAGACAAACAGGGAGGGAGGGACACAGGGAGGGAGGGACACAGGGAGGGAGACAGGGAGGGAGGGAGGCATACACACCAGGGGAAACCAGGGAAGACTAAGGGAGACTAGGGGAGACCAGGGACACCATAGTGGGTCTACAGGAGGCCACTAGCCTACACCTATTCTACCGTCTGATCATTCACATTCTTGCTATGACAGGATCCATCCTAGACTGGCTGAGTGTGGAGGAGGAGTCTGGCCTGGACCACTCAGAAAGGAGGAAGAAGGAGATGATGGAGGAGGAGCCAAAAGATGCCCAAGGGGCTCCTGTTCTGCCCTCTGACCTTCAAGGACACACATCCTTTTCCTCCCCCTCTTCATCCTTAATTTCCTCCTACCCAAGGACTCGTCGTAGTGTGAGAATAGAAGAGATCTGCTGTGAGTTTGGATGCAACCTGAACGATCTGAGTTGGAGATACTGTTAGAGAGACTGAAGGAGATACTGTTAGAGATATACTGTTAGAGATATAATGTTAGAGATATACTGTTAGAGTGAGAGACTGTTAGAGAGACTGAAGGAGATACTGTTAGAGATATACTGTTAGAGATATACTGTTAGAGTGAGAGACTGTTAGAGAGACTGTTAGAGATACTGTTAGAGATATACTGTTAGAGATACTGTTAGAGAGACTGTTAGAGATATACTGTTAGAGTGAAATACTGTTAGAGAGACTGTTAGAGATACTGTTAGAGATATACTGTTAGAGTGAGAGACTGTTAGAGAGACTGTTAGAGATACTGTTAGAGATATACTGTTAGAGTGAGAGACTGTTAGAGAGACTGTTACAGAGATACGCTGTTAAAGGTTCTGTTCGAGAAATACTGTTAGAGATATACTGCTAGTGAGAGAAGGTTAGAGAAAGATATTGTTAAATTGATCAAATCAAGTTAGATAGCACAAGTATCTCTTTAAAACGTAAATACTGTCTGAAATATGAAGTGTACAAATGGTTGACTACACTGTTGAATTCACAACAGAGGGTTGTTGTTTTTTAATGGCCTGTGAACTGATGAACAGTATCAATACTTTAAATTGTTAAAGAACATTTAATTTACAGTTATAAAAACAATTTATTTTGAGAAACTCTGTATGACAACACATTTCGACAACGACCAACAGCTGGATCACTGATGAAAGATGTAGAAACATGGCTGTAGGTCAGGTGTTGCTGGGTAATAAAGATTGTGAACATCATGAGGTGATTCTTTTGATTGTTACAAACCAGAGCCTTGATGAACAAGATGGATATCCCTCGTCACACACATACACCTACACACACCCACATACACGCACACACACACACACACACACACCTCACACAGTGATACTAGTGAAGTAATCCATCTAACTGGTCCTTTCTTCCTCTTTACTTCCTCAACCTCAAGCTTACTTGAAACCCAGGGCTATCTGAATACTGCGCGACCGGCAACAATGGCGGCCAGATCATCCAGAGTCCGATAAATGTAATACTTTCAGCTTAATTAATAGATAAAAAAATTATGACAGTCTTGTTTTGTGTTATACACAGTCCTGAACATATATATTTGCAACCATTTTCCTAATTGAAACGTTTTAAAAAATTGCTAGTTTGGTACGCTAATGTTACACTGCTGAATTGCACAACAGTCCCTTATTTCTTTGACTGGCATGTCTGCAGTTTTAAGTAAACTCCATAAGCAGTGAATTTCGTTTAATATCAGTGCATAACACTAGCCTGGCTCTGCTCTCCTTCGTACTTCCTCTTAATTTAGATTTTGCTTCTGTACTAGGTCTGGGAGTTTGACTCTGAAGTCGGTTTTCAGAAACACATTTTTTGTAGGTCCAATCAGCGAACAGATGGAGTGGCTGAGAACGATGACGTTAATGTCATGCACTAGTTTTTAGTAGTTCAGTAATGGCGGCGGAGAAAGATGCGAGCGAAGCTATTCTGCGGTTGTGGCAACGCTGCCGAATATCCATAAGTTAAAGCCGGAGCAAGAACATTCCTTGCTGAGTTTTGTTGGTGGCCATGATGTTGTGGCCCTCCTCCCCACGGGGTTCAGGAAAAGTTTGATTTTCCAGCTACGGCAGCTAGCTCCGTTACAGAAGTGGTGAAGGAGTTGGCTAAGGCGAACGCTTGCGATTGGTTATGGAAGATCAGAGTGGCTCTGGTCAGATCCAATAGTTTTAAACTTCAACAGAGGACCCGCCTTCAAGTAAGTTAACGCTTGTCAATGGAGCGATCTCAGACCCTCTGTACAAATGAAATGTACGAGGGTCTGGTTAGGACCTGGCTGCAATAACACTACTTGCTTTGGAGATATCAATACGTGCTAGATGACGTATGTAACGCAGGGAAACCAAAGGGTTAATGTTAAACGGATGTTAGTCTTAACTGACTGTGGAGTTAACCTATCAGATTAAGATGGTTCGGTGGTTTGGGCCAATTAAATGACACCCAGATATTGAGGGTCGCCCTTGGAAAAGAGTGGGGGGAAATCCTAGGAGAAACTGAAGATTTCCTTCAAAGAGCTTGATGTATGTTAAAGGAAAAAGAGAAAACGATTATAAACGAAATCAAAGTGCTCAAACTAAGTAATAATAACAAACATATTATTATTAGAGACTGATCTTTTAGAGCCTGGAACCATCGGTATTGGGAAATGCCAGTTGCACACTTTTGACCATCTTGGTCATGTTTTTTTTTTGGGATACGTTGAATGGATGGCGAGCCAACCCACGAGGATAAAGCTGGAAGAATTGGAACCTTCATTTTGAGGACAAACTATTCTCTTCTTTCATATTGGACTGCTAACAAGCTGATTCTGAAACCACCAATGGTGGTGATTTGTTTTACTTTGGTATAATCTAATTGAGCTGGAACTAACATTTATGAATATTGTTTTATGTTTCTGTGTGATCCTATTTGTGTAATACGGATGTTATTGTAGTCAAAGGGTGCACTCAGGAAGTAATTGATTGTATTAATATCTTTGGGAGATTGATCTATTTATGCATGTAAGACCGTTGCTTTGTCTTCAAGTAAAATATAATAATACATGTTGCAACTCAGTACTACTGCTACCTCATGTTCGCATCTAATTTCTTCTGATCAATTGACCTATTCTTTCCATTTAGTATAGTTAACAACTTTGTTACACGTACCTGTAACCAAGTGGCGTCCCATTTCTTAGTGATATGTAGCCCTTACCCCTCAGTTTCGTGAGCCAAGGGCTAGGGGTCAACTAAAGCCCAATTTATACTTAGGTCGCAGACACTTTTGAAAAGGTCGCGACAGAAATTGCGTCACGGTCGACACTTTAAACCGTCGCTTGAAAGTGTCGCCTACCAGGAGAAATTTCTACTGGCGCTGATGTCATCACACAGTGTCGCGCAAGTGTGATTGGCTTGATAGACGGCACGCGTTGTTGACTGCATTGTTTTGAATTTTCAGTGAACGCTCAACAGCTTTCTAAGATGGAATGAATGAAGGAGAGATTGGCAGAGCAAGTTAGAACATATCCACACCTTTATAATCTCGTCTCGTCTCGTCATCTTCCGCTTGTCCGGGGATCGGGTCGCGGGGGCAACGACCTAAGCAGGGAGGCCCAGGCTTCCTTCACCTTTATAATGCCTCTCAAAATTTGCTACAGCCATTTTCTCCGATCAATCACCTAGGCTACAAAGCGTAAACAATGTAACCATAGCTGTGTGTTTGCCGAAGTATAAATGCAGCAGCCTGAGCGACACTTTTTTTTCGTCGGCGACCATTTCAAAAGTGTCGGCGACATAAGTATAAATTAGGCTTAAGGGCTAGGGGTCAGGGTAAGGGGTAGGGGGAGTATTGGGATTCGGCCTTAGTCTAGTAACCCTACACCCTAACCACATCTAGGCAGAATCCCAATTCTCTGTCTTACCCCTACCCCTTACCCCTAACCCTTAGTTTTGCTTGTTCACGTGAGAGTAAGAGCTGTCCCAATACTCGTTTTGATTGAGGGGTAAGGCTAAGGGGTAGGGGTACTACCCCTTAAAACCAAGTGTTTTCGGGAGCTTACTTGAAACCAAGGTGTATGTGAATACTGCGCAACCGGCAACAATGGCGGCCATATCATCCAGAGAGTCCCATAAATGTAATATTTTTGGCTTAAATAATTGATTAAAAAATTATGACAGTCTTCTTTTGTGCTCTACACAGTCCTGTGCATATACATCTGCAACCATGGGCTTAAATTGAAACAAAAAATAGTTTTTGCTTGTTTGCTACACAAACGTTACATTGCTGATTGGCACAACAGTCCCCCATCTCTCTGATTAGCCTTGAATGGACTCCATGCATGTCTACAGTTTTAACTAAACTCCAATAGAAGCGTTTTTCCTTTGATATCAGTGCGAAACTTTACTTACTTTGGAGACATCGATATACGTAAACGTAACCAAGTGGTGTCTCATTTCATAGCGGTATGCTTTCTGCTTACCCCTCAGTTTCGAGGGACAAGGGCTAGGGGTTAACTTAGGGGTAGGAGTAGGGGCTAGGGGTAAACTAAGGGGTAGGAGTAGGGGCTAGGGGTAAACTAAGGGGTAGGAGTACGAAGTATGGGTAAGACAGAGTATTGGGATTCAGCCTTAGTCTCTAGTCTTCTAGTCTCTAGTCCCATCCACTTCAAACTTTAAAACATTGGTTTGTGACCTCATTGACATGAAAAGGAATAAGGATGTGTAGGCAGCTCACACACACACACAACCTTGGTGTGGTTAGTCTAACATGCTGCTGTTACCCAGCCTGCATCGCTGCAGGTTGAAGCTGATTGGAAGAGACAGTCCGACTCTGCTGGGCCCTGCAGCACACAGATGCTGCTGCCATGGAAACAACCTCCTTGTCTTGACAGATATACAGACAGACACACACACACAAACAGACAGACAGGTATGCAGGTAGACAGAGAGACAGGCAGACAGACAATTTTTCCTCTCCCCCCTTCTCTTCTCTACTTTTACATCCTCATCCCACCTCTCCTCTCCCAAAGGAGTACAGTATATAGTAAGAAAGCTCATATGGTTTTAACAAATGAAAAGAATAGCACCTTAAAAGGTCCATTAGAGATCTACAAGCTTATGGGTCAGAAGTTGCCTCCCCCAGCCTCCCCCAGCCTCCCCCAGCCTCCAGCCCCATTGTAAACTCACCATCAAGGTGGATGAGCAGGAAAGGGTTAGCTTTATTAGCTGAATAGGAGATGTGTGTGCATTTGTTTGTGATTGTATCTGTGTGCTTATGTGTGTAAGTGTGTATCTGTTTGTGTGTGCATCGCTTTCCCTTTCTCTACTGGGACTGTCCCAGGGTGCGTGTGGTCGGTGGGACTGGGGTTCACTGTTCCAGGGTCTTAATGTCCCACCTCATTCTGGCCAGCAGAGGGCAGCACATCTGTTTTTATCAGGTTACCCTGCACACTTTATTTACAAACACCTTTTATTTATCTCTCTATGACCTTGTCCTCCACTCTCTACCTTGCATAGAGGCAGAGGAGGGCCAGAGTAAAGACAGAGTAGAGGCAGAAGAGGGGCAGAGTAGAGGCAGAGGAGAGGCAGAAAAGGGGCAGAGTAGAGGCAGAAGAGGGGCAGAGTAGAGGCAGAAGAGGGGCAGAGTAGAGGCAGAGGAGAGGTAGAAGAGGAGCAGAGTAGAGGCAGAAGAGAGGCAGAGTAGAGGCAGAAGAGGGGCAGAGTAGAGGCAGAAGAGGGGCAGAGTAGAAGCAGAAGAGGAGCAGAAAAGAGGCAAAGTAAAGGCAGAAAAGGGGCAGAGGAGAGGCAGAGGCTGGCCCAGAGTGGACCAGAACATAAGAGATGGAGTGAGTCAGAAGAGAGGCAGAGTCAGGCTGAGGCAGTCCTGTGTAGAGGCAGAGGAGGGGCAGAGGCAGACTGGATATAGGCCAGGGTGAATTTTATGTTTAGACTGATTGTGAGAGAGCTGTCCTCATGTCACCATGGCGACACACATCCTCCAGCTGTAACAGACCCCAACTAGAGACTCTGTTACAGGCTCTCCTTTCTCTCTCCTCTCTCTCCTCTCTCTCTCCCAACTAGAGACTCTGTTACAGGCTCTCCTCTCTCTCCTCTCTCTCCTCTCTCTCCTCTCTCCTCTCTCTCTCCCAACTAGAGACTCTGTTACAGGCTCTCCTCTCTCTTCTCTCTCTCACCTCTCTCTCCTCTCTCTCTCCCAACTAGAGACTCTGTTACAGGCTCTCCTCTCTCTCACCTCTCTCTCCTCTCTCTCCCAACTAGAGACTCTGTTACAGGCTCTCCTCTCTCTTCTCTCTCTCACCTCTCTCTCTCCCAACTAGAGACTCTGTTACAGGCTCTCCTCTCTCTCTCCTTTCTCCTCTCTCTCTCCCAACTAGAGACTCTGTTACAGGCTCTCCTCTCTCCACCCCCTTTCCCTCCCTCCCCCACCCCTCCCCCAGCCTGACCCCAGGTGACAGGGAAACCTGCAGAGCACCGGAAAGCCTCGACACACACGACAGCAGCTATAAATAACCTGCTGGTGAGAAATACCTCCCACTACCTCCTCTCTCTATCTCTCTCTCTCCCTCTCCTTCTCTCTCTATCTCTCTCTCTCCCTCTCCTTCTCTCTCTGTCTCTCTCTCTCCCAGCTTCTCTCTCCCAGCCTCACTATCCCCCATCTCGCTGTCTCTCCTCACCTCCAACACCCACTCTCTCATCAACCCCAACACCCACTTCATCTCTCCATACCTACTTGTCAAAATTGGAATTTTAAATGTTGTCTGTGCCACATAAAAAATGTGGATGAAATGTTTGGTTTTATATTTGACTGACATTAACACAGTGTACAATTGATGTGGCGGAGCCTGGTTTCTGACCAGAGGACTGGAGCATAGGTACCATGCAGTGGAGCATAGGTACCATGCGGTGGAACATGAAGAGAAAATCTGTTCTCATCTGGACATTCATTTGTCAAAATGTCCAATTCGTCTATAAATATTCGATAAATAATTCACTTATAATACCCCGGTTTCCGCTCACATGAACTAGCTTACTCTGGCCATCATTTTCTCTCAAATCAGTAATATTTTACAGTAAGGCTTGCAGCTTTGGAGAAGGTTATGTACTCTGTAGTAGTGAGGGAGAGATAAAATAGTACTGGTCGTTCATTCTCCATTTCCCTTCTGTTCTGGTTGCCTGGTCACGATTACAACAGCAGGCTGATTTGTCTGCATGGGAACCCCTCCTCCTTCTCTCTCCCCCTCCTCCTTCTCTCTCCCCCTCCTCATTCTCTCTCCCCCTCTTCTTTCTCTCTCCCCCTCCTCCTTCTCTCTCCCCCTCCTCCTTCTCTCTCCCCCTCCTCCTTCTCTCTCCCCCTCCTCTTTCTCTCTCTCCCCATCCTCCTTCTCTCTCTCCCCCTCCTCCTTCTCTCTCCCCCTCCTCCTTCTCTCTCCCCCTCCTCCCTATCTCTTCCACCCCCGCAGTCTCCTCCGCCCAGATCTAAAAATAGCTCCAGGAATCCCCGCTCCAGTTTAGGAACGTCACAAGGTCATACAGCTCCTTGTGCCTTGATCTACATCTTCTGTTGTTCCAATCAGCTCGAAAAGCTTGCAAGCAAGTCGAACACACTGAATCATGTTTACTGAAAAACACAAATTCCACATAAAAAATTATGCCCTCTTACAGGAGAATGTGGAACAAGCACTGCTAGAACCTTAGGGAAGAAGAAAGTATCAATGATCAGAACAAGAAGCTAAAGCTGCTGTAATGCTGTTTACGTAATATTTATCCAGGAGTAATTCCCAGAGCCGGCCCAGCAGGAGTCTTCAGGTAAATTATAATGTTGTTCAGTGGTTCCATCAAGTGCACCTGCAGGAATACACTCGACTTCTACTCTAATATCAGTGTCAGAAAGAGGTAAAACCAATTTAATTATTTAATAGAAATTAAAATGAAAGGTTTTGGACCGAGCTGAGTCACAACCTTAGCCTTGTGATGAGCTTCTTTTCTCATTTCCATATTCTGCCTTCAGACACACACGAAACACACACAGACTTCCACCTCCCTACCTTAATTTGACACCCTTTATTTCATGGATCTGATCATCTTAGCAGGAAAATTATCGTCATAGAGATGTGGATATGATCGACAAAGCGATGTGGATGAATTATGTGTTGTCACACTGATTACTGTGTATACAGTAAGTACAGGGACATTCTCCCCGAGGCAAGTAGGACAAAGTGCCTTGCCCAAGGACACAATGACATGTTGGGAATTGAACTGGCAACCTTCAGATTACTAGCCCGATGCTGTACCCGCTCAGCCACCTGACTCCCCATACTGCATTAGCAGTATTACCTTCGACACGTCATGTGTTAGCAATTGTTTTGGTATTGTATTCATATGTATTACTGTCTCTATGTTAAACTTTTATGTACATACGTGTATAATAGCGTGAATCAACCCTGTGTTTATAGTGCTTAAATTGTGTGGACAGCATATATTTACATTTTAGATTGGATATTTGGCATTTTGCATAATTCTGTATCGGTATTTTGTATATCTCTATTGGTTTTGTGTACAGGCGTACTGTGTATTTGTATCTTGTATTGGCAATCTGTTCTTGCCTGCAGCAATGCAAAAATGTCCCCTTGGTATGAATAAAGTTCTTGCCTACCTACAATTCATTGCTAGCAAATCACGTAAGCATATCACCTACTAGTGTACATATCACCAGTTAGCTGCAAGCTAGCATATCACAAGCGATCATGTTACTTGCTAGCTTATCACCAGCTCAAAACACTTCTGACTGCACACAGCCTAGTCAGCTTCATCTAAGACGCATTACATTACAATGCCAATTATCTGCAAGACAAAGGATGGAAGTAGAGTGGTGGTAAGAGTGTGAAACAGTGCGTGTGCATGTGTGTGTAAGCGTGACAGTGTGCACCATAGTGTTTGTGTAAGACTAGTAAAGTTAGATTTAAATATTTATGAGGCAGCAATAACATTGTTTCCCAAACCAGCAAATGAAACTCCATCTAGCCAAGGAACTCACACAGGTCATAGTGACCAATTACTTAATGAAACTGATCAGGGTTCTGGTGTGGCCAGCGCTGCAGCGCTCCATAAAACAGGGTGTTCCAGCCCTGCAGCGCTCCATAAAACAGGGTGTTCCAGCCCTGCAGGGCTCCATAAAACAGGGTGTTCCAGCCCTGCAGCGCTCCCCATAAAACAGGGTGTTCCAGCGCTGCAGCGCTCCATAAAACAGGGTGTTCCAGCCCTGCAGCGCTCCATAAAACAGGGTGTTCCAGCCCTGCAGGGCTCCATAAAACAGGGTGTTCCAGCCCTGCAGCACTCCCCATAAAACAGGGTGTTCCAGCGCTGCAGCGCTCCATAAAACAGGGTGTTCCAGCCCTGCAGCGCTCCATAAAACAGGGTGTTCCAGCCCTGCAGCGCTCCATAAAACAGGGTGTTCCAGCCCTGCAGCGCTCCATAAAACAGGGTGTTCCAGCCCTGCAGCGCTCCATAAAACAGGGTGTTCCAGCGCTGCAGCGCTCCATAAAACAGGGTGTTCCAGCCCTGCAGCGCTCCATAAAACAGGGTGTTCCAGCCCTGCAGCGCTCCATAAAACAGGGTGTTCCAGCCCTGCAGCGCTCCATAAAACAGGGTGTTCCAGCCCTGCAGCACTCCCCATAAAACAGGGTGTTCCAGCCCTGCAGCGCTCCATAAAACAGGGTGTTCCAGCCCTGCAGGGCTCCATAAAACAGGGTGTTCCAGCCCTGCAGCGCTCCATAAAACAGGGTGTTCCAGCCCTGCAGGGCTCCATAAAACAGGGTGTTCCAGCCCTGCAGGGCTCCATAAAACAGGGTGTTCCAGCCCTGCAGCGCTCCATAAAACAGGGTGTTCCAGCCCTGCAGCGCTCCATAAAACAGGGTGTTCCAGCCCTGCAGCCGGGGGCAGCAGAACAAGCTCTGTCTCCGCAGGCCAGATCCCAGGACTCATCCACCACACAGTGTCCAGCCTGGATCTCTCTCACTGACTTCATATATCCATCCATGCATTTTACATTCATTGATTGTTGTTCCTTCAAGAAAAAGTAAAAAAAAGTGGTTACACTATAACCTTGCACGCTGTGCCCTGTTAGTTTTAATGTCATCTGTAGCAGGGCCACCACATGAATGCTAATGCCCAGTGTTACCTTGTGTGATCAGTGCAAAAGACCAATACAATTCTTTGACTTAGCCTACTAAAAAACAAGATTTCCAGTTGTTGGTGTGTTTTAACTTAGATCATGTGTATTTCTTTATCCTTCACCACCTCTCTCTTCATCTCACCCCCTGCCCCCTGCCCCCTGTGCCCCTATATCCCTGCCCCCAATGCCATTCTGACCCCCTGCCCCACCTGTCCCTGTGCCCCCCTGTCCCCCTCACCCTTGGTTTATGAAAAGTAACCCATGATGTTAGGCTTGTGTTCAGTAACCATGATGTTAGGCTTGTGTTCAGTAACCATGATGTTAGGCTTGTGTACAGTAACCATGATGTTAGGCTTGTGTACAGTAACCATGATGTTAGACTTGTGTACAGTAACCATGATGTTAGGCTTGTGTACAGTAACCATGATGTTAGACTTGTGTTCAGTAACCATGATGTTAGGCTTGTGTTCAGTGACCATGATGTTAGGCTTGTGTTTGGTAATAAGTGGGTTTGCTTTTTATTAAATATTTAAGACTGACCTAGTGCCAAGCTAAACAATTTCGCACCTGGCGGTCTGGAGACGGTTTTTACACCAAACTGAATGTAAGCTGCATGTAGACTGAATGCGGATAAGATAGGGGTAGCTCGGATAAGATAGGGGTAGCTTAGCTAACCCTATAATAGCTGCCACGTTCTTGTTAAGAGTTAGTTAATCAGCTTGGTGCTCCAGAGGAACAGTTCAGAGATGCAGACATGATCCGGCCTCCTCTCCCCCTTGACCACCAGAGATGTGCACCTGTATGTGATTGCTACTTGTTTACTGTGGGCGCATTCATGATGCCCGGTGACGTGAGTGAGAGATCTTGCAAAGATTTCGCGAATTTAATTTATAGCTGAATTTCATTTTAGGTAGGCTAATGGGATTTCAAAACGTTGATTCTCTGTGTTTAACACATCTCCTATTGGATATAGGCTACGCCTATTCACTGCGCGTGAAGCGTGCATAATATAGACCCGTGGTGTAAAGAAGCCGCCGTTCTGGACATGCCGTGACGTGGACCTGGCGAAACCTACCAATGATTCAAGGCTGTATTCTGCTGGGACTGATCGCGATGAGCGGGTGTCGGAGTTTTACCAGGCAAAGGAACAACCACAGCATAACGCGTCAATTAGGGGGATGCGGCATCGGTACGCGGGGGCTGTCCATCAGCAACTTATACCAAACGAAGAGAGAGATAGCGCGCAGAACCGAGACCCTAACCCAGTCTACAGCCTGCCGCCCCCACCCTCGTCTCATAGAGAACGCTCCAGCACTGCCACGAACCGCCAGAACAACCAGGAGCTGCCGTGTGTAAGCCAGCCTTCACGGAGAGGTATCACTGCTTGTCCGCCGCAACACGGCGACCAGCTGCCTCTCGCGAGCTACAACATCCCCGAGCGACCTTCACAGCAGAGCGGCGGACCCGCCGGGCAGCACCCACACCTGCAACAGAACCTTTGGGCCGCGACCAGCTCTCAGCCGTCGCAGCCTGTTTTTCAGAGCTGCCACTGCAGTTTTTCCGAGGAAGCCAGCGTTTCTCTTCAGCGCCATCCCCTCACTCCTCTCCCGCCGCAGCCCTCCCCATCTTTGCCTCCGCTGCCGTCGACCTCTCTGCTGTTTTTGCAGGAATCGAACAGCGGGGATCATTTCCAAAGCAGTGCTAATTACCAACAGGCGAACATCGTGGAACTCTGCAGGGGAGGACGAGGAGGTGGCGGGCAACGCGACCAGAGGCAGCAGCAGAATCATTTTAGACTTCAGTACGGGGACCCCTCCCCCGAGGCGAGCCCTGCTAACTGGCAGAAAGGGCGCGCTATAAATGCATGTGAGTCAACCCCGGCTAATCTCCGTGCATTCGAGTCCCAGCCCGTGGACCCGCTGCAGCAACAACACCTTCCACAGCTACGAGCGCAGCAGCTGCAGCTCGTGGGAAGCAGCTTACCGATCAGCTCCTGCGCCAGCGGCTCCGGGGAGCCATGTAGGAGCAGCCTGGCTCCAGCGCTGCAACAGCAACAGCAGCAGCACACCTCACCGGGGATATGTCCCCCGCGCCCGCGGCACTGTGAGCAACAAGAGCGCTTTAAGCCGGGGAGCACGAGCCAGCCCCTCTCAGCGGACCCCCGTGTGAAGACGCGGACGCACGCGGGGAGCTTGTCTGCGACGTGCAGCAGCGGCAGCAGCCCCAACTACGGCTCCGGTTATCACTTGTGGCCTGAGAGCCCGCATAAAGGCGAGGAAAGGATCCGCATCGACCACCATAAGGTAATCAGATTATGCAATACGTGAATATACGGTTAGTGATGGTCTATTATGCAGGACAGTATAACCTTCCAACATTTCTGTTTTATTCAGCCACGCCTGTCACAGGGTTTTCTGTACCAGCGTGTATGTGACGGGGTGTGTGTGTTTCTCTGTGTTTGCGCACGCAATTTCACAGACATGGAACGTATTGATGGTTGAGAGTATCCAGTTCTGCCTCTGCTAGTTAAGGCTTTGCTGCTTCTGAAGGCACAGACCAAACCTCAGTGCAACACCCCCATCTCTTCTGTTTCTCTTTTAGTATTTCAGGGGACATTTCACACACACATTTACACACTTACTTATATCTTGTATTGTTGACAATGTTTATATTTTTGTTCTATTAAAAAAAAAGATGGAGTTACGTTCCCCTGTCTCAAAGTGTCACACTTAGACACAATCAGGTCTTATCGAATATAGATATGAACAGGTTGATTCCGGAGTGACCATGTCACTATTACTTACTCTATTACTAAGATCTGTGTGTACCTTGGTGTGACTAACAGCAACCCCTACACTAAACCCGGTATCTAGGTGTTCCCTGCCTTAGGATGACTGCTATGATCACACATCTAGTATTTTCAGCAAATCTAGGACGTTATAGAAAATAGACGTTATCGCAAATCAAGAATCTTACAACAAATCTAAGATGTTACAGCAAATCTAAGACGTTATTGCAAAGATGCAATAAACATAAAATAAAGATAAAATACTGGACGCCTTTGTGTTTGTAAAAGCAGTAAAGCAGCAGATTTGTTTGTCCGTGTGCTAAAACCCCACAACAAGCTGCTGCTAACCCTAACCCCACCTACCTAACCCCACCTACCTGTCCCCTAGCTGTCCCCACCTAGCTGTCCCCACCTTGCTGTCCCCACCTACCTGTCCCCACCTACCTAACCCAACCTACCTGTCCTCACCTAGCTGTCCCCACCTTGCTGTCCCCACCTACCTGTCCCCACCTAGCTTGGGAAAGGTGCAGGAAATCATCCTGATCCAAATATCAGCAATAATCTTAAAATTTAATCATTATAATTAATCTATCTGTGCTCATCAAAGTTATGCGTTCTACTTTGAAAACATCTCTAATATACATGGTTATAGAAATGCTTGTATATGTAGTTATAGACATGCTTAGATACTTGTTTATAGACAGGGTTAAATAAATGGTTGTAGAAATGGTTACAAATATGATTAAAAACAGCAGACATGGTCATAACATGGTTGTAACATGGTTGTAACATGGTTATAACAGCAAAGTGGGATCTGTTCATGCTTCTGTGTAGTTTCCTGGCAGCTTCTTAATGAGTCTACTGGCCTGTCAGTAATCCCTTAAACAAAACACTTGTGACAGTGAAGACTGATAATGTGTATACAATTACAATGTCCTGCCCCATAGCCTGAAACTCTAGAGGCTGTGTTGACGCCGGTGTGATATTGTGCACTGAAAGCCCCCATGCTGCCATTGTGCTGTCAGTACTTCCATCTGGATGTTTCCCTCTGAAGGTAGGGACAGCTATAGTGCTGGGGCTAGTTGAGGCTAGTTGGAGCTAGGGTTGTTGAGCAGCTACTTTCTGATGTCGCTTGTCAAACACCGAAGATTGGCCATAGCATGATCACCAGCCCTTGCCCCTGCCTTAGCTCTGGCCTAGCCCTAACCTTGTCCTAGCCCTAACCTTGTCCTAGCCCTAGTACAGGTGGCAATAAGTACAGTCGGACACTGCTACAAGATGTCCGTAAGTGTGACCAAAAAGGCAGCTTAAAGGCAGCTTAAAAATGTATGTGTGTTTTGCCCCAGGTTTCAGTCCAGTGCATTAAGAGCTCCACTTTTGCACTGAAATAGATTTATGTTCCGTGTTTGTTGCTATGGAGAGTGGAGGCTGTCTTTGTGCTTGTGTGAACTGAGGGCTGCCGAGGTAACCGCTTCTGGTTCTGATGTGAATGACATTCCACACTGTTACATCCAGGGCCACACATACACTTCCTCATGCAGAAGATGCATTCAGAACACATGCATAGACACATTGTCCACACACAGAAAATACACGCACACAAACACACTGCACATACACAAGAACACACACACTGCCTGTGTCATCTAAAGGCTCAACACAAGCAGAATGGGCTCCTTCCAGTTCAGTTAAACACTGAGAGAGCTGGAGTTTCCTCTGCTGCCCCGAGCCTGCTAATCAGTCTGCTGCTCAGCCTCACACAGCTCCAAACAGCCTCACACTGCCTCAAATAGCCTCACACTACCTCACTCAGCCTCACACTGCCTCAAACAGCTTCACACTGATCATACTGCCTTACACAGACTCATACTATCTCAAACAGCCTCACACGCTACCCTCACTCAGCCTCACTGTTGGGAAGGACTACCTCACACTGCCTCACACACATCACACTGCCTTACACAGACTTATACTGCCTCACACAGCCTCACACAGCTGCAAACAGCCTCACACAGCCTCAAACAGCCTCACTCTGCCTCACACAGCTTCAAACAGCCTCACACAGCTTCACACAGCTTCAAACAGCCTCACTCTGCCTCACACAGCCTCACACAGCCTCAAACAGCCTCACTCTGCCTCACACAGCTTCAAACAGCCTCACACAGCTTCACACAGCTTCAAACAGCCTCACTCTGCCTCACACAGCCTCACACAGCCTCAAACAGCCTCACTCTGCCTCACACAGCTTCAAACAGCCTCACACAGCTTCACACAGCCTCACACAGCTTCACACAGCTTCAAACAGCCTCACTCTGCCTCACTCTGCCTCACACAGCTTCACACAGCTTCAAACAGCCTCACTCAACCTCAGTGTGTTCCCTTGCATCAGGCCCCACTGTGTCACACCTGAGACACATTGGCTACAATTAGCTGCAAAGCGCCTGGAAGATGCGCCTTTTTCTTTCGGCACCCATGTTATCAAATGGGACCGGCCACACGGTCTGCGAAGGGCTGCGAAGGGCTGCAGAGGGCTGCAAAGGGCTGCAGAGGGCTGCAAAGGGCTGCAGAGGGGAAGGGCTGCAGAGGGCTGCAGAGGGCTGCAAAGGGCTGCAGAGGGCTGCAGAGGGCTGCAGAGGGCTGCGAAGGGCTGCAGAGGGCTGCAGAGGGCTGCAAAGGGCTGCAGAGGGGAAGGGCTGCAGAGGGCTACAGAGGGCTGCAAAGGGCTGCAGAGGGGAAGGGCTGCAGAGGGCTGCAGAGGGCTGCAAAGGGCTGCAGAGGGCTGCAGAGGGCTGCAGAGGGCTGCGAAGGGCTGCAGAGGGCTGCAGAGGGCTGCGAAGGGCTGCAGAGGGCTGCAGAGGGCTGCAAAGGGCTGCAGAGGCCTGCAGCGGGCTGCAAAGGGCTGCAGAGGGGAAGGGCTGCAGAGGGCTGCAGAGGGCTGCAGAGGGCTGCAGAGGGCTGCAAAGGGCTGCAGAGGGGAAGGGCTGCAGAGGGCTGCAGAGGGCTGCAAAGGGCTGCAGAGGGCTGCAGAGGGCTGCAAAGGGCTGCAGAGGGGAAGGGCTGCAAAGGGCTGCAGAGGGCTGCGAAGGGCTGCAGAGGGCTGCGAAGGGCTGCAGAGGGCTGCAAAGGGCTGCAGAGGGCTGCAGAGGGCTGCAAAGGGCTGCAGAGGGGAAGGGCTGCAGAGGGCTGCAAAGGGTTGCAGAGGGGAAGGGCTGCAGAGGGCTGCAGAGGGCTGCAAAGGGCTGCAGAGTGCTGCAGAGGGCTGCAAAGGGCTGCAGAGGGGAAGGGCTGCAAAGGGCTGCAGAGGGCTGCAAAGGGCTGCAGAGGGGAAGGGCTGCAAAGGGCTGCAGAGGGCTGCAAAGGGCTGCAGAGGGCTGCAAAGGGCTGCGAAGGGCTGCAGAGGGCTGCAGAGGGCTGCAAAGGGCTGCAAAGGGCTGCAGAGGGCTGCAGAGGGCTGCAAAGGGCTGCAGAGGGGAAGGGCTGCAGAGGGCTGCAAAGGGCTGCAGAGGGGAAGGGCTGCAAAGGGCTGCAGAGGGCTGCAAAGGGCTGCAGAGGGCTGCAAAGGGCTGCAAAGGGCTGCGAAGGGGAAGGGCTGCAGAGGGCTGCGAAGGGGAAGGGCTGCGAAGGGCTCGCGCTCTGCAGCAATCGTTTTGGCAGCTGGTCGAATTTTTTTGCGAGACAAAAAAAATGGTCCGGGAAATCGGCTGCAATATGATAAAATACACCATATTAGTTGATATATTTGAATAAAAAACCATGTTATTAAGATTTTACTACATTCATTGTAGACTACGAGAACGAATTTGTAAAGTTGTAGTCTTCCATGTGGTAACCCTGACAAAAACAAATGAAAATAAACTGATTGATCTGTTGAGCCTTTATGCCTATAGTTGTTTTGTTTGTTTGAGAGAAATGAGTTGTCACCCATTGCACACAACACACAAGCGTGCAGACATAGCCTACCAAGAGAGAGACCCCCGAGTCGATTTGAAAATAAGTGAGAAATTCAAGGAGATGGACGACATCAAATTAATTCTCGAAATTGAAAAACACAGGCCCCCAAACCTTGTATGATCCCCAGCACCAATTTTACAAGGACAACATAGAGAAGGATCAATGCTGGGATGCTGTTGGGGCGGCTGTTGGAATAACACGTTTCCTAAATATAGTATGTTTATGTATCATGTCAGACATGTGAAAAGGGAAAGCTCAGAGTAGCTGAAAGGTTTGGTGACCGGCGCAGAGAAATGCCCGTCTGGTGTTAACAGCCTTAAGCCAGTCGTAGCCAGTCGTAGCCGATCGTGACGCTTCCGGGCACTTCCAGGTGCTTCGCAGCCAGTGTGTTCCAGGAATCAGGGTGTTCCCCTGCATCATCAGGCCCCACAGTGTCAGGGTGTTCCCCTGCATCATCAGGCCCCACAGTGTCAGGGTGTTCCCCTGCATCATCAGGCCCCACAGTGTCAGGGTGTTCCCCTGCATCATCAGGCCCCACAGTGTCAGGGTGTTCCCCTGCATCATCAGGCCCCACAGTGTCAGGGTGTTCCCCTGCATCATCAGGCCCCACAGTGTCAGGGTGTCCCCCTGCATCATCAGGCCCCACAGTGTCAGGGTGTTCCCCTGCATCATCAGGCCCCACAGTGTCAGGGTGTTCCCCTGCATCATCAGGCCCCACAGTGTCAGGGTGTTCCCCTGCATCATCAGGCCCCACAGTGTCAGGGTGTCCCCCTGCATCATCAGGCCCCACAGTGTCAGGGTGTTCCCCTGCATCATCAGGCCCCACAGTGTCAGGGTGTTCCCCTGCATCATCAGGCCCCACAGTGTCAGGGTGTCCCCCTGCATCATCAGGCCCCACAGTGTCAGGGTGTTCCCCTGCATCATCAGGCCCCACAGTGTCAGGGTGTTCCCCTGCATCATCAGGCCCCACAGTGTCAGGGTGTTCCCCTGCATCATCAGGCCCCACAGTGTCAAGGTGTTCCCCTGCATCATCAGGCCCCACAGTGTCAGGGTGTTCCCCTGCATCATCAGGCCCCACAGTGTCAGGGTGTTCCCCTGCATCATCAGGCCCCACAGTGTCAAGGTGGCAGATGCTGTTCTTCTGGGGACAGGTTGTTGTTTATGGCGTTTGTGTTGAACCTTTGTGTGTAACCTGCGATTATGACTCAGCACAACTCCCTCAGAGACGCTTTGCTTAACAAATGATCCACATTCATCCACACATTCATACTAAGTTGGTAATTTCTGTGTTGGTCGCCAAGCTATGTCCGGTCTATAATGTATCTTAGTTCTGTGTTTAGCTTCTGGCAGACAACAGTATTGATTTGGCCAGGGCCATGCTGGAGTCCACCAAAGCACTAAGGCTTTTGTAGAATGAAAAATGACACTTAGGTAAGTGACATAATCGTATATTTCTGTGTCGAATGTAGAAAAGTGTGTTTAGTGATTTGCAAAACAATATGTATAGTATTTAGCAAATACTGCGAGTTTGAGAATGTGCTTATAGTTGTGCAGATCTGGGCTGCTGTTTTGCTGACAACATGCACACAACACACACAAGGTCGGTATAGAAAATCAGTTTGAGAAATTCAAGGAGATGGACGACATTACATTAATTTTGGATGTTGAAAAGTTTATGGTGTTGTATGACCCCCAGCACTAAGGACAACATAAATAAGGATAAATGCTAGGATGTTGTTGGGGCGGCTGTTGGATCTGTGCTGCCAAGACTTTAGAGGAGCTGAAAGACTTGGTGACCAGCGCGGAGAAATGCATGTCTGGTGTGAACAGCCTTCAGCCAGTCATAGCCGATTGTGGCGCTTCTGGGCGCTTCCAGCCACTTCCCAGCCAGTGTGTTCCAGGGGTAATAAATAGCTTTTTTGTGTGTATGTGTGTGTATACGATGTGTACGTGTGTTTATGTTGTGTGTGTGTGGACGTGTGTATGTATACGATGGGTGTTTGTTGTATGTATGTGTGTGCACTTGTGTGTGCATGTGAGAGTGGGAGGGTGAATCTGAAGTACACCATTATCATGTCAATGGGAAAACACAGTCTGTTTCTAGTTAAAGAAAAATAAATATATCTGTATATCTATTTACGATCTATCTACATTCTATCAGTTTTTTGGGGTTCTCGTTCTAACAATACTACAATACCCTGTGTGTGTATTTGTGGCATCTGTGTGTGTGTGTGTGTTTGCGTGTGTAGGAGCCAGGAATGACTTGTTTGTATTATTGTTTATTATTTTGTTTTTACGGTGTGATGGAGTCAAGTGGGTATGTGCAGTGACACTCAATTAGTGTTAAAGCTCCTGTACACCTGTGCACTCATGGGCTTGTATGAAGGAAGATGGGCTGAATGGGTCGCCTTACTTTTTGTTTCCCGCAAACATTTTTTGATCTCAACATTTTTCCAGATCGCCCTAATTACTTTTGACTATGATTTCTGAACATTCAAATACTTAAATACTTTTCAGTAATAAAAGCCAGGTCAACGCATTTCTTGGATCTCTGCAAATCTTTTCTTTGTAATAGTGCGTCAGCCTACGAAGCAACCCAACCTCAGCCTCTCAGCGACTTTTAGTTTGTCCCATGTAGCCGCTACAGCATGCATCTGTGTGTTTGTATTTGCGTGCATCCATCTGTGTGTGTCGGAGTATTTCTGTGGTGCGTGTGTGTGTGTGAAAGTATATTTAAGCGGTGCGTGAGAGTATATTTTACACACACTGACTAGTGATCAGAAATTCACAGGTTCGATTTTCGATCGTTTCAAATGATGTTGTGTCCTTGGGCAAGGCACTTCACCCTACTTGCCTCGGGGGTAATATCCCTGTACTTACTGTAAGTCGCTCTGGAAAAGAGTGTCTGCTAAATGACTAAATGTAAATGTAAGGTGTGTGTGTGAAATTATATTTAAGTGGTGCTTGTTGTTGTTGAGCTGAAAGTGCCTCTGAGTTTTAACCCCTAATGGAAGCCCTGGCGTTCTTTGTGTTAACTCTTCCTTCTTCCCTGGTAACAGCCGTGTCCTCATCCTTTCTCGATACTTCCCTTAGGGTTAAACCTAACCCTATACTTCCCTTCTGCTCTTAAGTGAAAAATCTTTTAAATACAGACAGGAAAGCACCCGCTTTCAGAACAACAGTTCTTTAAAACCTTATCAGACTGTGTCCCTAGGCTGGGAGGTGAGGAGGGGGCAGTAAGGTATGGTGGGGTAGGACTGGGGGAGAGGGGCACTAAAGCCCGGGGGATCTTATGCAGAGTGGGGGATGATCATGTCCTGCCATTTCTAATATATTGTGTTTCGTGAAGTAGAACAGAGGGCAGTATGCCTGATATGGAAATTATAATAGCTAATGGGCCCAGAGAAGGAAAAAGACAGAGGAAGAGAGTGATGGAGATGGACCAGCCTGTGTTGAGATGGCTTGGCCTGGCTATGCTTAAGGTTGGAGACAGGTTAAGGAGACAGGATAGGAGGTAGGTAGGAGACTGTGGCAAAGTGGGTGAGAACACGCCTGTACTCACCACTTGTCATGTTAGGGCCATGAGGTCTGGTGAGTCTTACCAGTTACATTTGTACGTACTCTACTTGGTTTAGGGGGCAGTATTTGGTTTCAGTTATTGTCAAACACAGTCACAATCTTTGATTAGTAATGATACCTTTTATTTATGTTGCAGGATACAGACTGAACAAATGTTTGTTTCATTTCTGCACACTCACGGTTCTTTGTTTAGATCCACCATTCAGGACTCCGGTTTGGGAGGGGGCCGCCCAGCACTTCCTGATTTTATGGTGGAGGTGATGTCAGAGATAACATCATGGGTTGAACCAAGTGTAGGGGGGGTACTGTGTGTATTCATGTATGTCTCTTTTGCATCGGATGGGTGATATCACCCGCATCTTGGTTTGGGCAGTCTGAAGAGGGCTAGGGGTAGGGGACTCACCCTATAAAGCCAGAGAAGGGTTGCTTTATTGGGGGGAAGGTTGTGCTGCCACAACCAGGTTTTTTTTTTGTGGTTAATTATGATTTGAACCTGCTAAGTATTTTGTTTTTGCTTCTGTTTCTGTTGGTTCGTGGAATGAAGAACATCTTTATTAAATCCTCAATTTATGCAAATCTCCTGAGTCCACCGAGTCTGCTTGCCTTCCACCTTCCTGGATGTTTGAGCCACACTACCTCACAGAGACACAGTAGGAGATGTGTCTCCTTTCATGTCTGATGTCCCTTTTGGACTCGCTGCTCTGGCACCTGCTGGGAAGTGTTTTTGACTGTAAGGCTGATAATCAGTCTAATGATTTGCACCTGTTCCTCCAAATTAGAATAAAGGTAATCAACCTTTGCTAAATGTAATCAACGTTCCTTCGTCCTACTCTTTACATGTATTCATTTAGCAGACACTTTTATCCAAAGCGACTTCCAAGAGAGGGCTTTATTAAAAGTGTCAATGATCATAAACAAAGAGACCCTAACCCCAAAAAGGCTTTTGCAGGCTTTTGTAGTCTTTGATATTGACTGGTGCATGCTGGGATTGCATGACGTCAACTACCCAAGCTCAGTTCATAATTCAAGGTTCCTATGTCTAAACCAAAAATTATGTTATTAAGAAGTTATTTGTCCCGTGGGATGAAAGTAAATATCTGCAAAATAACTGTTTAAATAGCTAGATTTGATCAAGTGAAATTATGTGTTTTAACAGAACATTTTGGTGGAAATTTTAATATTTGTAAAAAAAAGAAAAGAAATTTTAGTGTATCTTTAAGTAACAACATTTGGCTGTCATTTTTATGTAAAAAATATAAATTTACAGTTTGCCATTGTCTTTCTATCTATATTTCCTGTTATTCAGAAGAAAAAAAACACGTATAATTTACAGAAAAAGTGCGGTAATTTAATAGTTTTTTTTTTACAGTGCAGGTCATCCCGTGTGATAGATCAACGAAGGTTGTATTTATGGTGTTCTCCAGTCTGAGTTTGTTATGCTATTGATCGCTGGGCTAAAGGTTGTTGACCTCTCTGATGGAACCTAGTCACGAAGGAAGTGCAACAGCAGGGTAGATTTCCAGAAAGCTGCTTCTGAAATGACATACAACCTGGAATACTCAAGCATGCTGCTGGTGGTATGCTGTTATTATTTTGGATAAATGGTAAGTGGACTGCATTTGTATAGCACTTTTCTACCTCAGCGGCACTCAAAGCGCGTTACGTTTTTTGCCTCTCACTCACCCATTCAGACTGACACACCAACAGCGGTGGAGATGCCATGCAAGGCCCATGTCCTGGATCGGAGCATGTGTGAGGGTCAGGGTCAGTGTTTGCTGTGTGAGGGTTAGGAAGGGAGGTAGAGGGGTGTGGAAGGGAAAATAGGGGAGTGGAGGGGGATGTAAGGGAGTGGAAGGGTGGGAAGAGAGATGGAGGGGTGTTTAGGGGGAAAGAGGAGCATGGAAGGGGATGGTAGGGAAGAAGAAGGGAAGAGAAGAGAAGGAGGACAGGAGAAAGAGAGGTGGAGAAGGACAGGAAGAGAGGAGAAAAGAGGAGAGGAGGAGGAAAAGAGGAGGGTGGGGGGAGAGGAGGGTAGAAGAGGTTGTCGTGCATGCTGTCCAGTTTTTATGTTCCTTACCCTGGCCCTAACCCTGTGATGGCCTGAAGATATGGATTAGAAGGATTCCAGAATTTCAGTCCTTCACTATGAATTTAGCTCACTGGCCCTTTAAGGTCCGACTGGTAACTGAGCTCAGGTGCAAACATAGGATGACTCCTAGTTCTTTTGGATTGTAAGGGGTGTAAGTTCTTATCAGGCATGACTGAATATGTTTGTTTGTGAGGTGGAAGTACTTTTGGATTGTGAGGGGTAGTGTTACCAAGGTCCAAGGATTAATTTGGGATCTGGCTTCCATAGAAGACAAATTTAGTGCCAGCACATCGATTACAAATATGAAAACCCGTCACATTGCAGTTTTTTCTGTGCCTTGAACTAGGGGAATGTCTGTAAGACCAAGGTACAGGTAGACTGACTGGACTGCCACATGGTGTCTTTGGTTTTCTTTCTTTTGAGTTACGTAATCTGACCTGTCCAACATCTGCCCCTGACCCCTCCAGGGTGCTCCTGAGCAGCAGAAGAGCCATGCGGGGTCCCAGCCCTCCCTGTCCCAGAGCAGTGGCCGCCTCCCCCAGATAGCCATGAACACCTGTAAGTACAATGGCGGCGTGGTGAAACCCCTGGGGAGCGTGGCGTCGTCCGGGCGCCACCTGGCTGAGCTGGACGCCGAGACACAGCCCCTGCAGACACTGCACAGCTCCGGCCTGGAGGTGGTGGTCTCCAAGGGCAACGGTGAGGACCCCAGCAAGGCATCCAATGAGAGCCTGGTCAGGGAGGGGGGCGGGGCCCCCCAGAAGAAGAACAAGGACATTGGCTACAAGCTGGGCCACCGGAGGGCGCTGTTCGAGAAGCGCAAGAGACTGAGCGACTACGCGCTCATCTTTGGGATGTTCGGGATTGTCGTCATGGTAACAGAGACTGAGCTGTCCTGGGGGGTTTATACTAAGGTAAGTGAACTGTTCAGTAGGAGGACAGAAGGGGCAGGATGTGTCTGGTGTTCAGTAGGAGGGCAGAAGGGGCAGGGTGTGTCTGGTGTTCAGTAGGAGGGCAGAAGGGGCAGGGTGTGTCTGGTGTTCAGTAGGAGGACAGAAGGGGCAGGGTGTGTCTGGTGTTCAGTAGGATGGCAGAAGGGGCAGGGTGTGTCAGGTTTTCAGTAGGATGGCAAAAGGGGCAGGGTGTGTCAGTTGTTATGGATGATATAAAAGAGTGTTTCTGCAAACGTGACAACCTTGTCACAGTAGACACATTTAGTGTTGGAGGAGACAGAGACAGAGGGGAGGGGGGGTTGGAGGAGGAGGAGAAAAGACAGCACTTGGTGGCTGTATATCCTTGTTCATTTGTTGACTCCATGTTATTCTACATGTAAAAGCGTCTGCTAAATGAAATGAATAAATGTACATGGTCCTCCATCCAGCAGTCAGTCATTAGACTGACTAGCAAAGACCTGGGGGCAGAGCAATCTAAATAATCTAAAAATACTCCTAATATATAATCTCCTAATTTGCTCTCTGCCTGTCACGGTATGTGTGTGTGTAGAGGTGGGACTGGTCCATGTAATGGTTGATATTCTGGATAGCTCACACAAATTCTTCCCTCAAAACACATCAATACATCTTCAACCCATTAGATGTCCTGTCACTCTCAACAACCTGAGTTATGGCCATTGCTCTCTGATTCCAGTTGTTGTTGTGGTTTTCAGGAATGCGATTGCAGACACAATTTTCATAGCAGGTTTTACTCTTCGGACATTAAACTGATTTATCATCCCAACAGAGGGGACATGCACTGAGCCGTGCCTTGTTGCCAAGACATCCAGCCCCTAAACTCTAACCCACAGGCTCTGTCTGGCACAAGACTTTCTCACCTCCACATAGAGGACATGTTATACACCCCTCCTCTTCATAGATGACATGTTATACAGTACCAGTCAAAAGTTTGGACACATTTTCCCATGTGTCCAAACTTTTGACTGGTACTGTACACACAGATACACATACACACGCACATGCACACATACAGATACACACACACACACACGCACCTACACACACTCATACACACAAGCAAAACACAGGTTGGCAAAGTATCATGTTTACATCACGCACAGTACCAGTCAAAAGTTTGGACACATTTTCCCATTCATTTGTACAAACTTTTGACTGGTACTGTACATGTTCCATGCCCCTCTTCTTTACATGTTATACATGTTATACACAACTCCCTCCATAGAGGACATGTTATAAATGTTATACACCACTCCCCTTCCTAGAGGACATGTTGTTTGGCTTTCCTCTTGTAGAAAGACAAAACAATGCAAGTCACCAAGTCACCAGCATGTCAAAGTGTCAGTGTTTTGTTATTATTGGTATTGCCAATAACTTTCAGTTTATTTTTTGTCCTGATGCATAAAGGAAGACCAGATGTCAACTGCCCATTTGTCTAAACAATGTCTTGTGTGTTGTCTTCTGTCTGCAGGAATCTTCGTACTCATTTGCACTGAAATGCCTTATCAGTCTTTCCACTGTTATACTGCTTGGTCTTATAATAATGTACCACGCCCGGGAGATACAGGTGAGACTGTCTACTATTTTTTCTCCGTATTCTCCTTGCCTTCCACATTATCCTCATCTCCGCGTCTCCTCACTTTCCCACCTCGTCACCAACACCTTATGCAGAGGGTAGTATGAAGTAATATAGTATAGTCTTGTCTTACTCCTTCACCCCCTCCTTCTCCTTTGCTTCCTCCTCCTGTTCATCCTCCCCTCCCCTTCTTCTCCTCCCTCACCTCCTCCCTCCTCCTCCTCACCCCCAGCTGTTCATGGTGGACAATGGAGCAGATGACTGGCGTATCGCCATGACGTACGAGCGAATCTTCTTCATCGTGCTGGAGCTGCTGGTGTGTGCCATCCACCCCATCCCTGGCCAGTATGTGTTCACCTGGACGGCCCGCCTGGCCTTCACCTACACCCCTTCCGTGGCAGACGCAGACGTGGACATCATCCTCTCCATCCCCATGTTCCTGCGGCTGTACCTGATTGGCAGGGTCATGCTGCTGCACAGCAAGCTGTTCACGGACGCCTCATCGCGCAGCATCGGGGCGCTCAACAAGATTAACTTCAACACACGCTTCGTGATGAAGACGCTGATGACCATCTGCCCTGGGACGGTGCTCCTAGTCTTCTCTATCTCCTCCTGGATCATTGCTGCCTGGACCGTCCGCGTCTGTGAGAGGTAAGGATGGAGGGGGCCAGGGACAAATACACACAAATGCATGCGCACTTACATACACACTCACACACACCCTCACACACACACATACACACAAAGCCACCCATACACCTTCCTGCGTGCCAAAGGAGCCCCTGTCTCTGTAGAGGTCAGGGTTAGATCTTCCAGTGGGGGAGGTCTCCTGGGTCCATTTAGTTTGTGTTTAATTGTTTATTTGAGTGAAAACTGTTTATTAACCATTTATTTTTGGTTAGGAGGAGGAGGAGAAAGAGGAGGAGGGTTAGGAGGAAGAGAGGAGGAGGGATAGGAGGCGGAGGAGGAGGACAGTCCACAGGGTTAGGGTCAGATGGGTTCGGGTCAAAGGTCAGGGGTTTGAAGCTTCCCCACCAGTCTGTTACAGTCCCCGCTACTCTTCCCACTATCTGCTGCCTCCGACCCCACCCTTCCTGTCTTAACACCTGACTAACCACCCTAACCCCACTGCGACCACGCCCTAACACCCCCCCACACCAGCCTGCTCAGGGCTGCTCCTCTCTGCCTCAGACACCAGCCTGCTCAGGGCTGCTCCTTTCTGCCTCGGAGCACTGCTTCATCTGGGGCCCTCAGAACTGCTGCAGTTACACAGCAGTTGAAAGGCCCAAATAAAGAGTATTATTGGTGTTAAGTTCAATTAATCCAGCCTCTTAAGGTCTGCAGGTATCTTTGTATCTCCCAGGTTAATCATGTAGAGCCTGATAAGCAGAGCGTTATAGGAACCACACATCCTAGGAGCTTGTTGAAGGGGTTTGGTGTTGAGGCCAGTACAGCTGCTGTTTCAATCACACTTAGACACTCACACACTCACGCACTCACACACACTCACGCACCCTGCACACCCACAATTGTGCCACACACTCACACCGCACCCGCACACACACACACACACACACACACTCACTCACACAATGCATGACAGGAAGGTAGTCCAGCTAAAGTGTGATCTCCAAACCCAAATGTGTGTTTGAGTTTGTGTCTAATGGTTTGTGTAAATGTGTTTGAGTGTGTTTGTGTGTGTTGGTATCAATGTCTAATAGTTTGTGTGTAGGTGTATATATGTGTGTATGTATTGGTATGTCTGTGTGGGTCTGTGTGTGTTTTTGTGCGTGTGGTGTGCATAATGTTTTGTTTTACTTTCTATTTCCCCACTACGCTGCTCTCTAGGGATGCCATGTGAGTTCTCTCTCTCCAGCCACGGAACCCTGTCATTCTGCACTGAGCTGGTACCACTACTGCTGCAAGGGGGGAGGGGATGAGGCAGAAGGAGGGGAGGGGAGACGGGGGGTGGAGGGGTGGGGTGGGTGAGAGAGGCTGAGGAGGAGGGAGGGGGAAGGGTGTGGGAGTGGCTAGGAGACTAGGAGACACTATGGTGAGTCCAGGAGACACTATGGTGAGGCTAGGAGACACTATGGTGAGGCTAGGAAACACTATGGTGAGTCCAGGAGACACTATGGTGAGGCTAGGTGAGTCCAGGAGACACTATGGTGAGGCTAGGAGACAAGGAGACACTATGGTGAGGCTAGGAGATACTATGGTGAGGCTAGGAGACACTATGGTGAGTCCAGGAGACACGATGGTGAGTCCAGGAGACAGGATGGTGAGGCTAGGAGACACTATGGTGAGGCTAGGAGATACTATGGTGAGGCTAGGAGACAAGGAGACACTATGGTTAGGCTAGGAGACAAGGAGACACAATGGTGAGGCTAGGAGACACTATGGTGAGGCTAGGAGACAAGGAGACACTATGGTGAGGCTAGGAGACAAGGAGACACTATGGTGAGGCTAGGAGACACTATGGTGAGGCTAGGAGACAAGGAGACACTATGGTGAGGCTAGGAGACAAGGAGACACTATGGTGAGGCTAGGAGACACTATGGTGAGGCTAGGAGACAAGGAAACATTATGGTGGGGCTACGATAGAGTAGGAGGGTTGGGGGAGAGAAGGAGGAGGTTGGGGAGGAAGAGGAGGATGGGAAAGGGAGTATGAGGGAAAGGGGAGGACGAGGAGGGTGGGGCTAGGGGGGGGGGAGCAGGAGGAAGACGAGGGGAAGGGGGGAAGGGGAGGGGAGGTGAAGGAAGAGAAGAGGAGGGAAGGAGGAAAGAGGAAGAGGAGGGGATGGGGAAAAAAAGGACGAAGGGAAGAGACTGTGCTAAAATGGAGCAACTCCTTCAAGTCACCTTGACTGCACGCCTGAGGGACATTCTCTGTTTTCATTCTGCTGCCTGATGCAATTGTTATAGATCCATAGTGCAGCTGCTCTTAGCATCTACTTCAGAGATTTGCTGAGGAACAAAAGCTTCTTTTCCCTTTGTCCTCCGCCACACTATCATCCCATCAAGTCTCTGGCCAGACTGATTGAATAATGTGTTCTCACACACTCCCAACCAGTCTCATTTTATCTCGACTGGGCCTGTTGAATCTCAGATACATATTCATGCAGTGCTTTCAGAAATGTCTAGTCATTTGTCCAAGTTGTATTTTTGGTTATTTTGGACTTAATTTGTCTAAGCACATGCAGGAAGGACAACATCAGGCATTACCCTAACACTAACCCTGACCCATAACTTGACCCTGAACCCTAACCTGACCCCTAACCTGACCCCTAACCTGACCCCTAACCTGACCCCTAACCCTGACCCCTAACCCGACCCCTAACCCGACCCCTAACCTGACCCCTAACCTGACCCCTAACCTGACCCCTAACCTGACCCTGACCCCTAACCTGACCCCTAACCCGACCCCTAACCTGACCCCTAACCTGACCCCTAACCTGACCCCTAACCTGACCCCTAACCTGACCCCTGAGAGACTGTGAAGCAGACTCTGTGTCACCAGACAGCTGTGTTTGAGCATGCAGTGATGTCAGAATCGCACATGCTGTGATTGGCTGGGCTCCCATTCATCAGCAAGTCACCTTGTTGGGTGGGGGCGAGGTTACATGTGATTTGGTGGGAGGACCGGAGGGTTGGTTCATCAAATGTTTTTTTTTCAAACAGTACCTGATGCTCTGGGACATCTAGCTGCTGTCAACATCAGGCATACTGGCTATTTTCTAAACTCCCTAACCTAACACCCTGACCTCCCTAACCTAACACCCTGACCCTTGCTCTGACCCTAACCCTAACACCCTGACCCTTGCTCTGACCCTGAACCTGACACATGGCCTCCTGACCCTGGTTCTGACCCTAACCCTGACACCCTAAACCCCTGACCCCTAACCCCTGACCCTCCTGGCATGGCATGCTGGCTGAGATCTAAGCTAGTGGGTATGCAGAGTGCAGGCTAGTGCTGCACCAATATAAGTCCAAACAGATGTACATAAACACTGTAAGAAAAATGTGTGTATTGTATACTCACTGCCTTCCCCCTACCTTCCCCCCACCCGTCCCTATCCTCATCATCCTTATCCTCATCTTCCACTCTCCCTTGCTATATATTTCTCTCTCTCCCCTTCTCTCTCTCCCCCTCTCTCCTCCACCCCCCCTTCTCTCTCTATTCTTTATCTAACGCACATCCTCTCCAGCTGAAATTAAACACTTCAAGGCTACTTGAGACGGTAGTTTCTCACCTGACTCTAGCAGTATATCTATGGCTTCCCCAACCCTAACCCTGTAGCAGGTGTGGGGGGATGAGACCTTCCCTCCCCAGCAGATGGAACCCTGATACATAGTCGATAGGAAGGGTTAACCAGGATTTGTCCTGTATTTCTATGACATTATGAGAGGTCTCTCTGTTCTGTCATCAGATTGGTTGGGGTGTCAGGGCTCTGGGCTTTACTGCATGTGCTTATCTGAGATCCAACATCAAGTAGATACTTGGTTTAGTTTGGTTCATTCTTAATCTATAAACTACTTTTACTAGAATGTATTTGAAGCTCTAGCTTTGCATTTTGGTTCGACGTGCAACGTCATTGTTAGAAGTTTAGAGTGAAGACATCCCAGACCCTGTTTGCTGCGGCTAATCCTAACCTGTAGAACTTAACCTGTTGCTGTGGCTGACTTTCACCTGTCTGTCCATGATCACCCAGACGGGGAAACATATGAAGTCAGTAAAAATATTAACACATTTCATTCATTTTCCTCTTTTTTCCTAAATATCTTACAAAGTGCATATACACAGAACAGGGCAGCAGAAATCAAGGCCCAGATCTTAGTTCTAACAGGATTTAAATAGAGTCAAGGAAGGATCTGTATGAACCAGACATGGTGCAAAGTAACCACAGAGTGCAGCAGGACTTAGCCTAGCTGTCATAGCTACTACACACAGACATAACACACTGATCTTTTTGCAGTACTTGGGAAGGTATTCCTAATTGCAGTACTTGGGAGGGTATTCCTAATTGCAGTACTTGGGAAGGTATTCCTAATTGCAGTACTTGGGAGGGTATTCCTAATTGCAGTACTTGGGAAGGTATTCCTAATTGCAGTACTTGGGAGGGTATTTCTATCGCAGGACTTGGGAGGGTATTCCTAATTGCAGTACTTGGGAGGGTATTCCTAATTGCAGTACTTGGGAAGGTATTCCTAATTGCAGTACTTGGGAGGGTATTTCTATCGCAGGACTTGGGAGGGTATTCCTAATTGCAGTACTTGGGAAGGTATTCCTAATTGCAGTACTTGGGAAGGTATTCCTAATTGCAGTACTTGGGAAGGTATTCCTAATTGCAGTACTTGGGAAGGTATTCCTAATTGCAGTACTTGGGAGGGTATTTCTATCGCAGGACTTGGGAGGGTATTTCTACAGTAGTCACAATACTTGATTCCTAGTTCCGATGGCCAGTAGCGTTGTAGTGGTTATTCTAGTGTTGGCTGTGTCTGGGGATGTGAAAGGTGATCTTGTGTAGGTTGGAAGTGGTGCCAGCTCTTCTCCATGCCAACACTCAATACAGTATATTGAGAGCTTTCAAAATAATTAAATATGATTCTACAGTGTGTGTTTCTCCTGAGCTTGACTAGGGTTAGGGTTACTAGTCAAGACAGCCTACATATAGCGGACATCAACCATATGCTGCTATTGAAAAGTAAGCCTTCACTAAGGGATGTTCTACCAGAAGTGAACAAATTGGTCTAGATGTGGAACCCTAACCCAAGATGCCACAGTGGAATCCCAAACCTAAACCACAGTGCAACCTTACACCACAGAGGAACCCTATACCTAACTCCATTGTAATTTAACCTAATACCAGTGTAATTTCATAGATATTGGTTTAAGATTAAAAGAATGTATGTGTACAATAAAACAATGATTTGAAAAAGCCTTTCTCTCAGGGCTCTACGTCTCACCTTGAGGAGGGAACAGTTAATCTGAAAAAATCCTTTGAGAACCTTCTGAGTGCCTCCAGTCTGAGCCTGGGAATGTGTAGCCTGTCCTGAGGCAGGCCTGTCCCTGGTACCTGAGGCAGGCCTGTCCCTGGTACCTGAGGCAAGCAGGAGAGTCAGGCCTGTCCTGGTACCTGAGGCAAGCAGGAGAGTCAGGCCTGTCCTGGTACCTGAGACAAGCAGGAGAGTCAGGCCTGTCCTGGTACCTGAGGCAGGCAGGAGAGTCAGGCCTGTCCTGGTACCTGAGGCAGGCAGGAGAGTCAGGCCTGTCCTGGTACCTGAGGCAAGCAGGAGAGTCAGGCCTGTCCTGGTACCTGAGGCAGGCAGGAGAGTCAGGCCTGTCCTGGTACCTGAGGCAGGCAGGAGAGTCAGGCCTGTCCTGGTACCTGAGGCAGGCAAGAAGGGAAGGAGACATGTTCGTCAGAGACGCTAAACCTGTAACTTTCCCTATTCCACCCACTAACAAATTACACACTGTACAAAAGTACAACTCCCACAATGCACTCTGCTCTCCTGCAGTATGTGTCCAGGGTCTGTAAGGTTAGATCTCGCTCTCCTTGCTCTCAATATACTGGCTCCTCAGCATGCAGGGCGCAGCCATCTTTGTTCTGCCTGCATGGTTCTGCACTGCCTCTCTGCATGCCCAGGAGCATCAACATACTTAGTCGGGGATAACAAGACCTCTTGTTTGGAGTTCCCTGACTTGGAGCATGAACAAAACTGAGTCAGATCAGGGTTTCAGCAGAGATGAGGAGGCTGCTGTGGGCATGGTCACTTCTTTAGGAAGAAGAAGCTGTTTTGGAGAAGCTATTCTCAGAAACATGTTTAGTCTTCATGTGTGACCTTCTGCTCTCAGTGATCCAGTATGAACTTTAATTAGGCCCAGTAATTGCAGCCATTTTGTATTCCACCTGCTGGGTCACTGGGCAGTGTTGCCATTAACTGTTTCTGATTGGATGAAATAACTTTAAATTAGCTGAACAACAGATTAAACAGTTTTTCAGTTTGGTCCTCTCCAAGACACCTCCGTATCAGGACAGCTTTGATGAGGGAGGAGGGCTGTGGCAGGGGTACTCTCTCTCTCTCTCTCTCTCTCTCTCTCTCTCTCTCTCTCTCTCTCTCTCTCTCTCTCTCTCTCTCATCCTCATCAATGTTGACATAGGCGGTTTACTGATTTGAGTTTTGACAAGCTTGTCTATCAAGCCTGGTTGTTGATGATGATGGAAGCTGAGAGCCATTTTCAGCAAACAACATATTTGAAGTTATAATGCGCATTCCAAAGCCCAATTCTTATGAGGGGACAAATCCACTATCTCTTTAAAGCAAACATGTTTGGAGGTATGTCTGCTTACGTGAGTCAGCAATTCTTGTTTAAAAAACACAATGTTAATCAAACATTGAATCTGATAATATCGGATGAATAGTGAATGGCCATGTGGGGCTACTGTTGCCATACCACAAGTTCTCAGTCATTCCCGTCACATCCCATAATGTTGTAATATGAATGCTGAGGATTTGATGCTAATTCATTAGGCTTCATTTCTGGGCCATTTCATCCATGCTCCATGCTGCTGGACAAACATGTTTGATTGAGGAGTGGATTACCATCACTACAGAATCACATTTTATTTTACAGATATCACATACATACACATACATGGGGGTCAGATTGCTGAGTGGTTAACGAATCGGGCTATTAATCAGAAGCATGCCGGTTCGATTCCCGGCTGAGCAAAATGACGTTGTGTCCTTGGGCAAGGCACTTCACCCTACTTGCCTCGGGGGGAATGTCCCTGTACTTACTGTAAGTCACTCTAGATAAGAGTGTCTGCTAAATGACTAAATGTAATACAGTCATAGATATTGACACGTTTACATTACACTAGTATGTATATTCCTTTGCCCAGTGAATGTGTATCTTCATTCACCCTCTTGAGAAACAACTACAAATCAAAGGTAGATCTGAATCTGGTGCTTCTTCTCTCCTGCTATTGCGTTTCCCCATTAGTTCTCACAGTAGATTGGGTTCCACTTGGCGTGCTGTTCAGCCAGGCATGTTAAAACAGGTGAAACACTATGCACATGTTTATTTCATTCCTCCTTTCTTTCCCACCCTTCTGTGTTAGTTCATGGCCCTCTCCAGCATGCAAGGTCATGTTACGGTGTACTGTGTCTCTGATGTTTGTCCTCCTCTGTTTCTGTCTTCCTTCCTGTAGGTATCATGACAAGCAGGAGGTGACCAGTAACTTCCTGGGAGCCATGTGGCTCATCTCCATCACCTTCCTGTCCATCGGCTATGGAGACATGGTCCCTCACACCTATTGTGGGAAAGGAGTGTGTCTACTGACTGGCATCATGGTAGGTATCTCAGCATAAACCTGGGCCACATGGAGCCAATTGCATACATCCATAGCTAAAGGGAGCAGGGATAGACAGGGATTGCATCACAGGTAAGGGAGCAGGAAAGAACAGGGATTGCATCACAGGTAAGGGAGCAGATGTGAACAGGGATAGCATCACAGGTAAGGGAGCAGATGTGAACAGGGATTGCATCACAGGTAAGTGAGCAGATGTGAACAGGGTTGGGGTTCAAGCTTCAACCCTGAACACAAATTCTAGTGATCTAACCATGTCTGTGTCCAACAGGGAGCTGGATGTACAGCCCTGGTGGTTGCCGTGGTAGCCAGGAAGCTGGAGCTGACCAAGGCTGAGAAGCATGTGCACAACTTTATGATGGACACACAGCTCTGCAAACGAGTAGGTGTTCCTTTCATGGGTAGCAGCATAGTCACAGTGAAGCTCACTAATGTTCTGTGGATCCATTTTAGTAATGATGGGAGAATTAGCAGAATAGACGTGTGTGTCTGTATGTATGCATATGTTGTGTGCATCCACGTGTGTGTGTCTGTGTGTATGAGAATGTTGTTCCTGATTCATAGTGGCTCTTTTATTGTCATCAGGTCAAGAACACAGCTGCCAATGTACTCAGGGAAACTTGGCTTATATACAAACACACCAAACTGGTAAAGAAGATCGACCACGCCAAGGTTCGAAAACATCAACGCAAGTTCCTCCAGGCAATCCACCAGTGAGTCTCCCTCCCTACTGCCTCAGTCTGCAGCCTCCTAAGCTGTTACAGCTGTATGAGCTGCACTGTTCAATATTACAAACTTTTCTAATGTCACTTCTTTTACTTCTGTCAACTATTTCCTGTAATTATAATAGGATAAGATACACACACTTTCTCTCCCTCTCTATATAATACACAAACACATTGTTGTAAACTTAATCAACAGTGCACTATAATACCCCTAGCCTACCCTGCCCTCCCCCTTTCCTCCCATCCCGTCCCCTCCCCCTCCCTCCTCTCCCTCCCCTCCCTCCCACTTGTCCTTCCCCTCCCCTCCCTCCCCCTGTCCTCCCTCTACCCTACTCTTACCCTCTCTCCCCACCTTACCCCCCCCCCTCCTCCCTCCCCTGTGCTTACGGTGGAAGGTGTAATGGTTGAGTGGTTCGTGAATGTTGTGGGTTTAAACCTGTACTGTGTTCTGTCTTTGTTTTGCTCTCTCACTGCAGAGCTCAGAAGTAAGTTGAGTCTTCTATGTCCTCCCTCTGTCTCCTCCTCTTCCTCTCCTCCTCTCCTGCTCCTCTCCTCCTCCCTTTACATCCATGTCTTTGACTGCATGAATCCTGATGAAATGCTGGATGCTGGCCGTGCTCCATCTACACCCATGCTCTGAATGAATCCAGATTAAGGGTTCTGGTCTGGTGAGAGGTTCTGGTCTGGCCAACACAGTCCATCCATCTCTGATTAATATAGCTTGTGTCCTGGCTATATTATCCTGCATCGCAGTCTCATGCCCAGGGTCACGGTCTGGGCCACATGTCTGTCTCCCTATTGTTGTTTTGGGCTGTTTAGGGTGACCTTCACTCTCCCTCTCTAACAACAACCACACTTTTCTCTAAGTAGAACCACACTGCTCCTCTAATTAGAACCACACTGTTCCTCTAACTAGAACCACACTGTTCCTCTAACAAGAACCACACTGTTCCTGTAAGTAGAACCACACTTTTCCTGTAACTAGAACCACACTGTTCCTCTAACTAGAACCACACTGCTCCTCTAACTAGAACCACACTGTTCCTGTAAGTAGAACCACACTTTTCCTGTAAGTAGAACCACACTGTTCGTGTAAGTAGAACCACACTGTTCCTCTAACAAGAACTACACTGCTCCTGTAACTAGCGTTATTATAGGCGAAGACCAATACAACAGTTTCAGTCCCCCACACTGATGCATCATGATATGCTGCCCAGACATCTGTGTTTTAGAGCTACAGGGCCCCGATTGCAAACCCATGGAGATCTGTCTCCCTGACTGGTGTTTCTGAATGTGTCTAAGAAAGACATGGAGACACAGACACACAAAGGGCATGTCACCACTTTAAGACTGAACCGTTTGATTTGACTCATAGATTATGTTAGTGTTTGCATGTGTTGCTATGGCGATGACCAGATCTATGTGCATGCAGGCTCTCTCTCGCCCGCCCCACCTCAGAGAGAGAGCTCTCCTGACTACAGATATTTGCTCTCCTCCTTCCTACCCTTTTCCTCCCTTTATCCTCCCTCCTCCTCCCCTCCTCCTCCACCTCTCTCTGTCACCCAGACTGCGCAGTGTGAAGATGGAGCAGAGGAAGCTGAATGACCAGGCCAACACTTTGGTAGACTTGGCTAAGGTAAGGACAGGTGCTGGGTGAGTGGGGGGCTAGGGAGCTGGGGGGCTAGGAGGCTGGGAGGCTGGGGGGCTGGGGTGCTGGGGGGCTGGGAGGCTGGGGAACTGGGGGGCTGGGGTGCTGGGATGGAGTTCTGGGGTTGGAGAGCTGGGGGGCTGGGGGGCTGGGGTGCTGGGATGGAGTTCTGGGGTTGGAGAGCTGGGGGGCTGGGGTGCTGGGATGGAGTTCTGGGGTTGGAGAGCTGGGGGGCTGGGGTGCTGGGATGGAGTTCTGGGGTTGGAGAGCTGGGGGGCTGGGGGGCTGGGAGTGATGATGATAGGGGTTGTTCAAAGGGATGGTAGCCATTGATGTGGCTGGCATTTGCACTGCAGGTGTCTTTTTAAAGGGTTCTGAAGCTCTGACTTTAATGTATGTTTGCTTTGTCCTGCCAGACCCTCCCATCCCCATGACTGGTTAGGGTTAAGAGTTAAGAGTCTGTGTATCCAATCCTAGATGATATCTCTAACTCTAGATGATATCTCTAACCCTCGATGAAGAACTAACTCTAAACTTCCTTCACCAGACCCAGAATGTGATGTACGATCTGGTGTCCGAGCTCCAGGAGAGGAGTGAGGAGCTGGACAAGCGCATCGGCACTCTGGAGGACAAGCTGGACTCTGTGACAGGCAGCCTGCAAGCTCTGCCCTGCCTGATCTCCCAGGCCGTCTCCCAGCAGCAGCAGGACTTCCTGGACAGCTTCCTGCACCGCTTTCGGCCCGCCTCACTGGGTTCCGAGCGCTCCGAGCGCTCCTGGACCTCTACGGCCCGCCGGCGACGGTCCCCTTCCACTGCTCCTCACACCTCCTCCGACAGTGGCTAGCCCCCCTCCCCCCTTCCACTGCTCCTCACACCTCCTCCGACAGTGGCTAGCCCCCCCCCCCCCCTTCCACTGCTCCTCACACCTCCTCCGACAGTGGCTAGCCCCCCTCCCCCTTCCACTGCTCCTCACACCTCCTCCGACAGTGGCTAGCCCCCCTCCCCCCTTCCACTGCTCCTCACACCTCCTCCGACAGTGGCCAGACCCCCTCCCCTCTATCTCTCCCACCACCCCTGTGACTCTACCTTTGGAGCTTCTCATCATATGACCTCTGACCCCTGCCCCCTTGCCCCCCGATGGACCCTGGCCGGGAGCAGGAGGCACAGCTAACAAGGACACAACCCTAGAGTGTCTGATTTAAAATGACTTAAACGGAGATAAGTTGAGATATGGTTTATGTTTTGGCCATTGTATGGCTGTCCAAGTTAGCTTTTTTTGTAAAAGCCCTTGTATAGTTCTGTGATTTCAGTCTGGAGAAAAGTACGAACATCACATTTGGGGACACTTAATGCGGTGGAGGAAGATAGAGACATAGAGGTAACGTAGAGATGGAGTGAAAGAAGGGGCAAGAAAAGAAAGATACCAGTACAGAAGGAGGCAAGCAGCTGGACGTGGACATGTGGGATACAGATGAAGAGAGAAGATGGAAGATGGAGACAGAGATAGGGAGAGAGGCGGGAAAGAGCGAAAAGAAAGGAAGAAAGAAAAGCGGGGGAATCCGGGCCAGAGGAGAGAGTAGGAGCTGGAAGGACATAAAGAGATAGAAGTGATGGAGGGATAGAGAGGTGATGGAGAGAGAAAGAGAGGATGGAGGGAGAGAGAGGGATTGAGGGACAAATAGGATTGTGGTTGGATAGACTACACCTGAGTCTGTGCTTGAGTCATTTTTTACAGGACCGGTGTGACAGTGTGTCCCCATATTCAAGGTTTCAAATTGGCCACAAAGAAGTCAGCTGTCTGTTGAGTAGAGAAATACACTTCAGGGAGAGGGTGAGGCAGGGGGAGGAAGGGAGGTCACACTATGGAGGGACAAGGGGGTGCACATGACATTACTACTGAGTAGGAATTAACACAAATGCCAACTTAAAGTTTCAGTTTCCCTGTTCTTACCAAGGGAACGACGAGAGCAACTATCTTTTTTAGTTACATAATGACATGTGATTTTTCAGTGCCTGAATGTATAAATAGTAGAGGGTTATTTAATTACTAATTTCAGAGCAAGTTTTTTACGATGTTAACACTCTGAATAAGAGCATTGCATTCCTTTTTCAGATACATTCCTCCAAAATGTCAAAGAAAATGTCTTAATGTAATGCATAACATTGCCTCCATGACACAGTATCTCTATTAATGTCTTCAAACTTTCTTTGTCTTTTTCTATTTATACCAACCACAAAAAATACTGAAATCAGTATAAGACTAGCAAGCGAGAGGAAAAAAGGATGTGTTCACTTAAACTCTTTGTTCACATATGCACACACACACAGACACACAAAAACACACACAAGCACACAGACACACACAAACACACAGACACACACAGCTATGAAATCTGTAGTCTGCCGTTCCACCACTACAAACCGGAGCTTCCACTTGTCTTCAGGTACAGGACTGAGGAGAGACACCACGAGCCCCGCCCCTGCATGGCCGGGGCACCGTGGTAACGGGGCGCCGTGACAAAGGGGCAGCCCTCTGGATGGCTGGAGGAGTTTACTTTTAGATTTGATGCTACATTTGTTAGTTTGTTTTTTCTTTGTTTTTTTTACTGACATTTAGTTTTTTATTAGGAACCTAGGATTTCTAGAGTTGCTGATATAGAGTTGCAGTAATGTGATGCTGTATGACGATGCATTCCCTGTTTTAAAATTACGTGAAGAAAATCTCTATAAAAAAATGTATCCTGGAAGAATACAAATAAAGAAATGAAGACTTACCTCTCTCTCTCTCTTTCTGTATATATATATACTGCATATACACCTATGTACCCCCTCAGTGGTGGTTCAGACCTGGGGTTCAAGACAGTGGTGGTTCATACCTTGGGTTCTAAACCCTACACACTACATCTTACAATACACCGTACACACTATGTCCTACACACTACACCCTATCTTAATATGTAATTTCATTTAAATTATTTTGTTAACTGAGGATGAACTGAAAATAAAAATACTAAGCATTAGGGGTTAATAACGTCTTAGTGTAGTCAAGTAGAGCAAAAGCTTTTTGCTAAATGGACATAAAAAGTGTCAGACTCCGGAGAGTTAACAGACATTTTGGGGGGTTGAGACAAAAGAAAGGGGAACACAGGCGCGAAGACTAATGCTGTGGTAACTTATTAAAGAATATTAATCTAACATACTCAAAAGTGAGGTTTGTAAGTCAGTAAAGCAGTAGTATACACGTGTGCGAGTGTTCAATGATAGTGAGCAGTGTTGAAAGGTGTATTAACAAAAGATCAAAAGGTTGCCACAACTCAAAACAAAAGTGTGCTGTCGACAAATGGACTCCTCTCTCTCTCCCGGTGTCCTCTTAAAGGGGAGGAAACCACCGGGCCCAGGTGTAGCCACTTAATGGCTGAGGAGGCCGTCACAGGTTTGAGGGTTAGGTTCACTTCTTTTTCAGAGAAAAGTGAAAGAGAAGAAGCCTCTCTTTCAGGCGGTAGAGCTGGTGGCAACAGAGCTTGCGGCATCGTGTTCAGAGTGTGTATTGGCAGGTTGCAGCAATCCTGAGAAGAAAACAACACACTGCCGTCTAGTGTTGCATAACTGCACTCCACCCTGCTCTCATAGCAATAACTGAACTTAGATATTCTTATTCTTCTTGTTTGCAATAAACAAATGGATGAATGATAACTTTCTTAAATTAAATGAAGACAAAACTGAAGTCCCATTATGTGGCCCCAAAACCAAAAGAGAGATGCTTACTAAGAATCTAGGAGGCTTAACCCCCTGTCATAAACCAGAGGTGACGAGTCTCGGTGTAATCCTGGACTCAGATTTGAATTTCAACTCTCACATAAATAAAGTGACCAAAACTAAATCTTGTTGTTATTATCAGTGACCTATGCACTTTGTAAAGCTCTCTTTTGGAAGTCGCTTTGGATAAAAGAGTCTGCTAAATGAATACATGTAATGTAAATGTAAAACAGCTTTCTTTCACCTGAGGAATATAGCAATGGTACGACCATTCATAAACCAAAATGATGCAGAGAAGTTAATTCATGCTTTTATATCCAGCCGGCTAGACTACTGTAACGCACTTTTCTCTGGTCTTCCCAAGAAAACCACTGAAAGACTACGGCTCATTCAAAATTCTGCAGCTAGATTATTAACCAAAACTAAAAGTCCTGTCCTAGCTACTTTACAATGGCTCCCTGTCACTTTCAGAATTGATTTTAAGGTCCTTTTCCTCACATACAAAGCTCTACACGGACAAGGACCTAGCCACATTGCTAACTCCCTTATAAACTAAACACCAGCTAGAACACAGCGATCATCAAATGCAGGCCTATTAGAGGTCACCAGAAGCAGTCATAAGAAGATTGGTAATTCGGCCTTTGCTAATTACGCCCCCAAACTATGGAACAAATTATCCATAAATATTAGGGAAGCTAACACGCTAGACATTTTTAAAAGACAGCTTAAAACCTACCTTTTTACTGAAGCATTTAAGTAATTTTATCTCAGAAGGGTTTTCTACTTTTATTAGTTCTATTCTTGTTGCTAGTTTAATTATTACTTTTATCACTCGTATTATTGTTTTTATTGTTTTTATTGATTTTATGTAAAGCACCTTGAGCTACAATTCTTGTATGAAATGTGCTATATAAATAAAGTCTTACTTACTTACTTATAACAATGTGTGTTAATTTAGGACTTTTATCCAAAGCAACATAAAGGTTTCCTATTGAATAAAGAGAATACGTCATGCTGTGGTATTAACTATTGTGTAGGAATAATGAAAAGATCTGAAACTTTTTCACCAACACTGCAATGACACCATAGGCTAACTAATTAAACCCACATAAAACTGCACATATTGTTTCCCAGAATTACTTTGCTGTCTCTCATACCTACCATTATCTGTATGCTCAGTTGTGCATTTCTCTCTTTGTCTCTCCCCCCTCTCCTCTCTCTCTGTCAGGAATCAGGCCATTCCTTGTCGGCTCTCAGCACCTACAGAGCTAATGATTAAGCTGTACCAGTCTGTCCCCACCTCACTCCCTGAAAGGCAGAGGGTAGCTAATGATTAAGCTGTGCTGGAGGAACCATAACCCTACCCAGCAGTGCTGCGTCACTTGTGGGGAAAACTGAGTCCATTCTGGAAGCTACCATCTTAGCTGTTTACCTCCCAGTCCACCTCTGCTGGTCAGCACTGGTCCTCAGAGACAAGGTAATAGGTCTGGCTAGCTGTTAATCTCCCAGTCCACCTCTGCTGGTCAGCACTGGTCTTCACTGGTCAGCACTGGTCTTCACTGGTCAGCACTGGTCTACAGTGACAAGGTAAGAGGTCTGACTTGATTTTAACGTTGTAGATCGTGTTTGATATATTTATCTAAACTTTATCTCATCTGAGATAAATTATCTTCTTATTGTATTTAGTTTGGGTTTTGGGTTCTCTTTTATCCACAATGTTAAGTTGAAGGTTGATTAATGTTCAATACCATGAAGATTGTAAACTGTGAAAATTGTAGACATGACGTTACTTTTTTTCCTCTGACTGTAAGACCAGTAAACTTTTCATACTAGTCCCTAAATATTAATATGACCTTTATTACTCCAAACTACATATCATATACATAAGCATTCAGATGAATTAAAATAACAGTTTTTTTTGTTTACACAGATCACCTATACTGACAACTTTGTTATTTTCCTCCTCCTCCACTTCCTCCCCTTCCACCACCAACAGTAGTGTGCTTAGAGAAGGTAGAGTAGTGTGCTTAGAGAAGGTAGAGTAGTGTGCTTAGAGAAGATAGACTAGTGTGCTTAGAGAAGGTAGACTAGTGTGCTTAGAGAAGGTACAGTAGTGTACTTAGAGAAGATTAGTATTAGACTAGTATGGTTACAGAAGGTACAGGGGGATGAACAGTTGGAGCAGGATCTGGAAGAGAGGAGGAGAGGGAGACTCATCCTCTAGAACTGACACCCCAGTGCAACAAACAAACTCAGTGGACGACTGTTCCGATGATGTGGCATCCGTGGGCCAATCAGGCAGTATTCCTCCGTATGAACATAAGGACGGTACAGGCACTCGGCAGGGGGGCCTGAGGGAGGGCTGGAGGGGCCATCTCCCTCTGTCATGGGGAAGGGTTTGGGTTACCCTAACCCGGTCATGGGGAAGTCTCCTGCAGAAGTCGAGCAGTGGAGCAGCAGAGTCTGAGCAGGGACCTGGGGGGGTCCACATCCTGCCTAACGGTACTAGGGTGAGCCCCCCTGTGAGCCCCCTCCCTCAACGCAGGGGCTCCTCCACCCCCACAGACCTCCACCCCCTAGAGGGGTCTGAGCTCAGTAGCTTGCACCTCGCGGAGCAATACGCAGAAAAGCTGGAGGTCTACAACATGAAGTACTCCTACCTGAAGTCCTGGCCAGGCATGCTGCGCCTGCTGGCTGGGATGGAGCTGTTGTTTGCAGGCATGGTATTCGCCTGTGTCTGCGCCTACATCCAGAAGGACAGCCAGTGGTCCAGCGCATATGGACTGCACAGTGGGGTGCCAGGGTACCACTACAGGGGCCCCATGACTCCCTTCGTGCTGGCCGTGGTGGGGCTGTCTTGGGTGGCCACCCTGCTGCTCCTGGTGATGGGCTTCACCATGTACTACCGCTCTATTCTGCTGGACGCCCCCTGGTGGCCACTGACGGAAGCTGCCATCAATGTAATTCTGTTCCTGCTCTACATGGCTGCTGGCATTGTGTACCTCAACGACCTGAACAGGGGAGGGCTATGCTACATGACGGTCGGGGTCAATCCCCTGCTGTCCAGTCTGTGCAGGGTGGATGGGGGACAGATGGCAGGTGCTGCGTTCATCTTCATCACCATGGCAATGTACCTGGTGAGCTTCTTGGTGTGCCTGAAGATGTGGCGACATGAGGCAGCGAGGCAAGACAGGCAGCGTCGGGAGAGAGGCAGAGAGGGCAGAGAGAGGCAGCACTTTGAGAGAGGCAGAGAGGAGGTGAAGCTTATGGATATTAGTAGAGTAAGTCCAAAATTAATCAAATATATTGTTGACATTTTAAATAATACCCACCAATATATCAGCATTTTCCTACAGTATATAATACCATCCTCTGACCTTTCACCCCAGGAGTGTCATCTCTGTGGCGTGGCCTCGTCAGCCCCCTCCACCCCCAGGAGGATTGTATTTGAGGATGAGATGGGTTCTGAGAGGCAGGTCAGAACCAGCCAGCACAGAACCAGCCAGCACAGACCCAGCCAGCACAGACCCAGCCAGCACAGAACCAGCCAGCATTGGCTCGTTGGGCTCCCAACTCCACCAGACTACACTTCCAAACCCAGAGTAATCGCAGATTACATCCTGTGAGTGAGCAGTGTGACTAACACAGGACATCACATTGATGACTCGAGGGAGGAGAAAGAGGAGGAGCAGGAGATAATAATGATTATTTAGCAGATGCTTTCTTCCAAAGAAACATACATTTACATTACATTTACATGTATTCATTTAGCAGACGCTTTTGTCCAAAGCGACTTCCAAGAGACAGCTTTACAAAGTGCATAGGTCACTGATAATAACAACAAGATAGCCCCAAAGCATTGCGGGTAGCCAAAACAAGAAGCACACATTGTGAACAACCAAAAAATAAGTGCCAAAGGGAAGAACCATAAGAGCATGTAGTTAAGGAAGTTACAATTTAAACAACATGAATCTCTAGTGCAAGTGTACCTGTAGAAAAAGCAGCAGCAGTAAAAATAAAAATAAGATTAACTAAAATAGAATATTTTGCAGCGAATACAACAGTTTAAATACAAGGTTACAACAAACATACAAACTTGTGACTTCTTTATCTGCAGTCAAATGCTCTACCACTGAGATATACCCAAGGATCCTTGTAACTCGCAGTCTAATGTAGATCATTAACTAGCTGGATAATGTCCCCAGTACAGTCACATCAGATTAGGGATATTCAAAGATAGGGAAAAGTAAGGTGACCATGTCAGAAAATCTGAACATGGTCTTCCTCATTGTAGTCATCAGTCCAGAGCACTGAAGTACACTTAAGTAACAAATACAAAGAAAAATACCTGACCCTAATAACAAGTTGACCGAATACCCAGTGTTGTAGGACTTGAGACCAGTGCTCATGTTTTGGGTTAGGGTTAGGGTGCCCATGTTTTGAAGGTCTCGGTCTTGTCTCAGTCTCGAACAAAGAGGAATCTGGATTTTATTTCAAGACTAGTAAAGACCACAACTTATCACCAAATTGCATGTCTATTGTTAAATGAACCAAAGTTTCATTTCACTTTTATCAAAGCGACTTCCAAGAGAGAGTTTTACAAAAGTGCATGGGTCACTGATCATAACAACGAGATAGCCCCAAACATTGCGGGTAGTCAAACATGAAGCATACATTGTGAAAAACCAAATAAGTTCCAAAGGGAAAAACAATAAGAGCATGTAGTTTAACAAGTTACAATTAAACAGCAAGAACCTCAAAAGTGCAAGAGTGTACCTGTGGAAAAAGCAAGCAACAATAATATATTTCACAGCGAGTACAATAATTACAGTTACAACAAACCAACAAGAGCAACAAGTCTCTCAATAAGAGTCATTATGATGCTGGATAAAACTAACATCAGGTCCAATACCTAGTCAAACCCTACTGCCTGTGTGTTTGTTTTTGAGTGACTTGACTCAGTAACACTCTGCCTTGGTCTGGTCTTGACTCAGTAGCACTCTGCCTTGGTCTGGTCTTGACTCAGTAGCACTCTGCCTTGGTTTGGTCTTGACTCAGTAGCACTCTGCCTTGGTCTGGTCTTGACTCAGTAACACTCTGCCTTGGTCTGGTCTTGACTCAGTAACACTCTGCCTTGGTCTGGTCTTGACTCAGTAGCACTCTGCCTTGGTCTGGTCTTGACTCAGTAGCACTCTGCCTTGGTCTTGGTCTTGACTCAGTAGCACTCTGCCTTGGTCTGGTCTTGACTCAGTAGCACTCTGCCTTGGTCTTGGTCTTGACTCAGTAACACTCTGCCTTGGTCTTGGACTTGACTCGGTCTCGACCCATGAAAGTCTTGGTCTTGTCTTGGTCTCGACACACTGGTCTTGGTCATGACTTGGTCTCGGTTTAGGTGGTCTTGACTATAACACTGTGGATACCTAATGAGACCAATATAGTGTTATACTAGCTTGTGTCCTGTTCCCAATGGGACACACAGGCAGACACAAACAAACAAGTAGGCAGGCAGGCAGACTAACAGGCCATCTTCACAGACAGACAAGCAGCCAAACAAACAGACAGCCAAGCAGACAGACAGGCAGCCAAGCAGACAGACAGACAGGCTAATCTAACCTGTAGTTCCTGCTCGCTACAGGAAGTTCCCTGCGGTGCAGCGCCTGGAGGAACGGGATGATTACCGGACCGTGTTTAACGACCAGTACCAGGAGTACAGAGAACTGCATGCCGAGGTCAGCGCCACCCTGGACAAGTTCACACGCATGGATGCCATGATGGACACTCTGCTGAGGAACGGAGACCAGGGGGTGAGATTAGCAGACAGACAGACAAGCAGACAGGGAGGCAGACAGGCAGGCACACAGGCAGGAATACAGACATATAGGCAGGCTGGCAGACAGACAAGCAGGCATGGAGAGTAAGAGAGTAAGCTAGAGAAAGAGAGAGACTGCAGGTGTAGCCGGTGTGTGGTGAAACTCTGTAACTCTGTCTGTATGTAACACGCCACCCTCGTCAATGAATCGCTAGCTTTTCGTTGGCGTAGTTGGTAGTGGTGGCGCTTGGGAAGTCAGAGGTGGTGAGTTCGACTCCTGGTCGGAGCGGACAGTGCCTCTGACGGAACTTGCAAGACCACGCCTGTTACACAGGCAAACAAGCAGGCAGGCCATCTACACAGACAGACAGACAAATGAACAGACAGACAGGCAGCCAGACAACTATAGCATCTACACAGACAGACAGGCAGGCAGACAGACAGACCAAACATGTAATGTAAAGTATGTTATTAATTTTGTCTTACAGGAAAATATGAGAATTGATCATATATTGAAGAAATATGAACAAAAGAAAAATGTAAGTGATAAATAGATATTGTCTTTGCCATTCATTAATATTTTCTCAAATTGTCTTAAATAATTCCCCAAATTATCCAGCAACTGCCACAGCCTGTACTATAGTGGAACTATTCTCGCCTTTAGCTGCTGTAAACCCAGGTAGAACCAGCTCCCTGTAAACCCAGGTAGAACCAGCTCCCTGTAAACCCAATTAGAACCAGCTTCCTGTAAACCCAGGTAGAACCAGCTCCCTGTAATCCCAGGTAGAACCCGTTCCCTGTAAACCCAATTAGAACCAGCTCCCTGTAAACCCAATTAGAACCAGCTTCCTGTAAACCCAGGTAGAACCAGCTCCCTGTAAACCCAGTTAGAACCAGCTTCCTGTAAACCCAGGTAGAACCAGCTCCCTGTAAACCCAATTAGAACCAGCTCCCTGTAAACCCAATTAGAACCAGCTTCCTGTAAACCCAGGTAGAACCAGCTCCCTGTAAACCCAGTTAGAACCAGCTTCCTGTAAACCCAGGTAGAACCAGCTCCCTGTAAACCCAGGTAGAACCCGCTCCCTGTAAACCCAGGTAGAACCAGCTCCCTGTAAACCCAATTAGAACCAGCTTCCTGTAAACCCAGGTAGAACCAGCTCCCTGTAATCCCAGGTAGAACCCGTTCCCTGTAAACCCAATTAGAACCAGCTCCCTGTAAACCCAATTAGAACCAGCTTCCTGTAAACCCAGGTAGAACCTGCTCCCTGTAAACCCAGTTAGAACCAGCTTCCTGTAAACCCAGGTAGAACCAGCTCCCTGTAAACCCAATTAGAACCAGCTCCCTGTAAACCCAATTAGAACCAGCTTCCTGTAAACCCAGGTAGAACCAGCTCCCTGTAAACCCAGTTAGAACCAGCTTCCTGTAAACCCAGGTAGAACCAGCTCCCTGTAAACCCAGGTAGAACCCGCTCCCTGTAAACCCAGGTAGAACCAGCTCCCTGTAATCCCAGGTAGAACCCGTTCCCTGTAAACCCAGGTAGAACCCGTTCCCTGTAAACCCAGGTAGAACAAGCATCCTGTAATCCCAGGTAGAACCAGCTCCCTGTAAACCCAGGTAGAACCCATTCCCTGTAAATCCAGGTAGAACCAGCTTTCTCAGCAACGTTGCCCGTTCAACGTGTGTGTACATGTGCGTGTGGTTTTGTGGGTGTGTGTTCACCAGGACCCAGCCTTCCTGGAAAAGAAGGAACGTTGTGAATACCTGAAAGCTAAACTCAGCCACATCAAGGGCCGTATCCGAGAATACAACCAGAACATTGTTTGAGTGTGGGACTCTAGACAGGGAAGATCATAAACTCTCACCTTTGGACAGCTCTCCCCAGGAGACAAGTAAGGTGAAGTTGCCCAAGGCTTGCCCAAGGACACAACGTTATTTGGCACAGCTGGGAATCGATCCAGCAACCTTCTGATTACTAGCCCAACTCCCTCACCGCTCAGCCATCTGACTGCTTGCATTGCCATTGGTCAATTCTAATTCTTCATTGCCTACAAATAGAAATCCAACAATGAGTATTTGTATTGGCTATTGTTCCTACAATTTACATCACCTGTGACCGTGCACCCTCCTGTAACTGGTGTTCTAGTAAATCTTTTTCAAGATCAGCCTTTATTCTTCTACCCTAAGTAGGCCTACACCATCTCTTGGTCAGTTGTTGGCACTTTATTCATGAGATGCAGTTTGTACAACTTATTTACTTGAAACTGGGAATACACGAGATTACATCAAATTTCACAGTTCCACATGTAGAATTCACCTGCCATTAAATTAACATCTCAATGTTTACAGCATCCATGCTCTGTTCAACAAATTGTTTTTTATATTCATTATTCTCATGATGTCAATGACAATTCCACACAAGCCTGTAAATAAAAGTGCATGGGGAGAGAACTATGTGTAGCTACCATACATAATTCTCTGCCTACATTTCTGCGGGAGCAATGTGTCTTCGTCATCTTAATCATCATCATCATCATCATCTGTTGGGGATAACTGCTACTACAAGTTGAAATAGGTACCAATTAATATTTACTTTGTATCATGTCGAATATAATAAAACCAAGGTTACGTAGAGGCTACGATTACAAGCGTATAGGCCTAAGCAAAATATGCCTTACCTGTTTGTAGTATGTTTTAATATTTAATAACATTGAACTTGCTATTTTATTATTATTTTAAGTCCACCACTTTTTCTCCTGTAATATTAACGGACAGTGGGGTTAAATGTTCAATGTATGGACTGGCTATTGCATTTAAATGTAGCCTATGCATTGACTCGGGAGCAATTGTCTCCCACAGTGAAGTAGGACAATGATCCTAGTATCGGAGCTCCATTGATTTAGGCTTTTAGTAGTTCTCATGCATTACATTTACATTACATTGGGTCATTTAGCAGACGCTCTTATCCAGAGCGACTTACAGTTAGTACAGGGACATTCCCCACCGAGTCAAGTAGGGTGAAGTGCCTTGACCCAAGGACACAACGTCAGTTGGCATGGCGGGAATCGATCTGGTAACCTTCAGATTACTATCCCGGTGCCCTAACCGCTCAGCCATCTGACTGCTTGCATTGCCATTGTTACACACCGTACATTAGAGATGTGACGTGCAATCAGAACCGGCCAAATGCTTTTTGGCACTGAAATAAAGACAAATAATTCTAATTCTTCATTGCCTACAAATAGAAATCCAACAATGAGTATTTGTATTGGCTATTGTTCCTACAATTTACATCACCTGTGACCGTGCACCCTCCTGTAACTGGTGTTCTAGTAAATCTTTTTCAAGATCAGCCTTTATTCTTCTACCCTAAGTAGGCCTACACCATCTCTTGGTCAGTTGTTGGCACTTTATTCATGAGATGCAGTTTGTACAACTTATTTACTTGAAACTGGGAATACACGAGATTACATCAAATTTCACAGTTCCACATGTAGAATTCACCTGCCATTAAATTAACATCTCAATGTTTACAGCATCCATGCTCTGTTCAACAAATTGTTTTTTATATTCATTATTCTCATGATGTCAATGACAATTCCACACAAGCCTGTAAATAAAAGTGCATGGGGAGAGAACTATGTGTAGCTACCATACATAATTCTCTGCCTACATTTCTGCGGGAGCAATGTGTCTTCGTCATCTTAATCATCATCATCATCATCATCTGTTGGGGATAACTGCTACTACAAGTTGAAATAGGTACCAATTAATATTTACTTTGTATCATGTCGAATATAATAAAACCAAGGTTACGTAGAGGCTACGATTACAAGCGTATAGGCCTAAGCAAAATATGCCTTACCTGTTTGTAGTATGTTTTAATATTTAATAACATTGAACTTGCTATTTTATTATTATTTTAAGTCCACCACTTTTTCTCCTGTAATATTAACGGACAGTGGGGTTAAATGTTCAATGTATGGACTGGCTATTGCATTTAAATGTAGCCTATGCATTGACTCGGGAGCAATTGTCTCCCACAGTGAAGTAGGACAATGATCCTAGTATCGGAGCTCCATTGATTTAGGCTTTTAGTAGTTCTCATGCATTACATTTACATTACATTGGGTCATTTAGCAGACGCTCTTATCCAGAGCGACTTACAGTTAGTACAGGGACATTCCCCACCGAGTCAAGTAGGGTGAAGTGCCTTGACCCAAGGACACAACGTCAGTTGGCATGGCGGGAATCGATCTGGTAACCTTCAGATTACTATCCCGGTGCCCTAACCGCTCAGCCATCTGACTGCTTGCATTGCCATTGTTACACACCGTACATTAGAGATGTGACGTGCAATCAGAACCGGCCAAATGCTTTTTGGCACTGAAATAAAGACAAATAATTCTAATTCTTCATTGCCTACAAATAGAAATCCAACAATGAGTATTTGTATTGGCTATTGTTCCTACAATTTACATCACCTGTGAACGTGCACCCTCCTGTAACTGGTGTTCTAGTAAATCTTTTTCAAGATCAGCCTTTATTCTTCTACCCTAAGTAGGCCTACACCATCTCTTGGTCAGTTTTTGGCACTTTATTCATGAGATGCAGTTTGTACAACTTATTTACTTGAAACTGGGAATACACGAGATTACATCAAATTTCACAGTTCCACATGTAGAATTCACCTGCCATTAAATTAACATGACATCATGCCTGCGCTTAACTCAAAGTTGACGTACTCCGAGTTGACTTAACAAATTCAAATCAGCTTTTCTGGAACAAAAAAGAGAGTTTTCAAGAGTTTTCCCATTTTAGAGTAGATCAGAGTTCAGGGTTAGTTTTACGGTTTGTTAAACCTGCTACCTGGAATACCCCCCCTTGATAAGCTGAAGTCTTGTTTTTTTTAGTATTTTATTAATGATTTAAATTATATATTTCCCTGTCATAGTGTGTGAATTTATTAAGTAATGTTCCTAAATTTCCTCCATATCTATTGGGCAGAGACAGAGCCGACCGGAGTCCCCATTGTGACTGGGTCATCACCAGCTTCTCATGTTTTCTACCTGACATGCGCAGAGCAGTATTATAACAAGTACTCAACAGAACAAGTAGTCAACAGAACAGGTCGTCAACCTCAAGTCAAGTTTAAATAGGCACTTATGGCAGAGATGTGCCAGCATCTACAATAAATGACCTCTGCAAGTGGAAGTAATTTGTGATGTCACTCTCATCAACAAAAAACTTTCATGGAACAAAGCTGAACTTGCGCTATCTTCATTGCGTAAGTAAACAGAAAAAAAAAATCAGCGTCACTTATCTTGGGTAAAGAAACACTAAATGCTGCAATAGTTGCTGCAATCTGGTTGTGTGCCTTAAATGTATGATTGAACTGGAAAGTTAATCTGGTGAGATTGTAGTCTAACGAGGAGTAATTGCTTTAACATATATTCTTTTGTTCATGTATAGCACACAGAATGAAGAACATAGCATGAGCGCATGTGTATGTCTGACTGTCCTGGAATATTATACCTTACTCACTTTGAATAGAGTAGGAACACATCTGTTGGTGTATATAACACAACTGTGTTTGTATAGGGGTTTGTATATGGTGCAGAGATGGGCATTGGCAACTGGCCACACTCTGTGAATACCATGCCTGACTGACTCCTCTACTGATCACCGCACGTCTAAATTATTTAGGTCTGTTGGGTTCAGTTGCAGTAGATTGAAAAAGATAGGTTAGGACAGAAACACAGACTGATAGATAGGCTGGGACAGAGACAGGGTAGGATATAGACAGGGTAGGATAGAGACAGGGTAGAACAGAGACAGGGTAGAACAGAGACAGGGTAGAACAGAGACAGGGTAGGATAGAGACAGGGTAGGACAGAGACAGATACAGAGACAGGGTAGGACAGAGACAGACAGACAAGCAGGCATGGACAGCGATAGACAGACTATGGTAGAGACAAACTGAGACAAAACTGAAACAGAAAATATGTTATTGAACAGTGTCATGGTGTGATTGTATCATTGATTGTAAGTGTGAAACTTTCCCATTGTCTGATGTATAAGAGAAAACGTAATATTTTCGCTTTACAGGCATTCGATTTGTCAGAATCATGCATGACAGTCATTACAATGACAGCCCTCCCTTCTACAGCCCCCCCCAGCACAGCCCCTCCCCAGCCCTCTACCCACCACGCAACAGCCTCTACCCCCGCAGCAGCCTCTTCCCATGGAGCCAACACGAGGCCTCCCCTCCAGCAGACTCCATCTATCAGGACGAGCGTCCTCAGTTCTTCCACGACTGGTTTTCACCGCCCGGTCTGGTGAAGACCTTCCAGGGCGTCACCATCCTCATGAGCTTCCTGATCTTCGCCTGCGTGGCATCTACCCTGGTGTGGGACATGCATGGCCATGGGGCGGGGCTGGGGGGCTATGGGCTGGGCGCAGCGGGCACTCAGGTGGGCTACTACGGAGGCACCTACGGTTATGCCAGCTCCTACATGACCCCCTACTCCGCTAAGTCCGCCATGATCTCCATGGCAGCCATCAACTTCCTGGTGTCGTTGGGATTCCTGGTGGGGAGTTTCTCTCGCTCGCGTGCTGCGCGTGGCCGCAGGTTCTACCTGGCGGTGTTGGTGTGTGACGTGGTGCTGGCTGTTCTCCAGGGCATCATGGACATTGTGTTTGTGATTGGGGTGAACCCTGCGTCCCAGAGCTCCCAAAGTGTGCTGTACAACCCCATGCTGAGGATGTGCCAGTCCCTGCAGGGGCCCAGCCTGAGTGGCAGCGTGGGGTCCGGGTTCCCAGGGGGATTCCCCATGTACAACCAGTACCTGCAACATTACTGCTTCATGGACCCTGAGGAGGTGGGTCCTCTACATCCAGTAGCTCTGCTTTATATGTAGTATGTCAATATCTAGCAGGCTTCTCTTCATCCAACAGGTTTATATTTAGCAGGGCGCTTTACAGCTATGTCTAGTAGATATCTAGTCTTGGTGTTGGGTATGACTGTGTCTGTGCTGTCTGTTCCCCAGGCTGTGGCGCTGGTGTTGGGTCTGCTTGTGGTCATAGCTCTGACCATGGCTGCCTACTATGCCTACAAGACACGCAGTAAGATCTGGCGCCATGGTAAAGCCAACATCTACTGGGAGCAGCCGATGCTCAGGGCTGCAGAGGGGCAGGACGTCCAGGACTGGGTGAGCAGGGAGCAGTCAGGTCACATTCACACGTTACGCATTTTGTAGAAGTCTTTATTTAGTGCTTTGTGTCAAGCAGGTCCATATCAAGTAGGTTTATAAATGACAGGGTGCCCTATATCTAACACGTCTTTATCTAACAAGTCTATATCTAGCAGGCCTGTGTCAACTAACAGTGCTCAGGTTGGGGTAGAGTGTTCATGACTGGGGTAGAGGGCTCTGGACTATCAGGTTGGGGTAGAGGGTTCAGGGCTATCAGGTTGGGGTAGAGTGTTCATGACTGGGGCAGAGGGCTCTGGACTATCAGGTTGGGGTAGAGGGTTCAGGGCTATCAGGTTGGGGTAGAGGGTTCAGGACTGGGGTAGAGGGCTCAGGGCTATCAGGTTAGGTTAGAGTGTTCAGGGCTATCAAGTTGGGGTAGAGTGTTCAGGACTGGGGTAGAGGGCTCTGGACTATCAGGTTGGGGTAGAGGGTTCAGGGCTATCAGGTTGGGGTAGAGGGTTCAGGACTGGGGTAGAGGGCTCAGGGCTATCAGGTTAGGTTAGAGTGTTCAGGGCTATCAAGTTGGGGTAGAGTGTTCAGGACTGGGGTAGAGGGTTCAGGGCTATCAGGTTGGGGTAGAGGGTTCAGGGCTATCAGGTTGGGGTAGAGTGTTCAGGACTGGGGTAGAGGGCTCTGGACTATCAGGTTGGGGTAGAGGGTTCAGGGCTATCAGGTTGGGGTAGAGGGTTCAGGACTGGGGTAGAGGGCTCAGGGCTATCAGGTTAGGTTAGAGTGTTCAGGGCTATCAAGTTGGGGTAGAGTGTTCAGGACTGGGGTAGAGGGTTCAGGGCTATCAGGTTGGGGTAGAGGGTTCAGGGCTATCAGGTTGGGGTAGAGTGTTCAGGACTGGGGTAGAGGGCTCTGGACTATCAGGTTGGGGTAGAGGGTTCAGGGCTATCAGGTTGGGGTAGAGGGTTCAGGACTGGGGTAGAGGGCTCAGGGCTATCAGGTTAGGTTAGAGTGTTCAGGGCTATCAAGTTGGGGTAGAGTGTTCAGGACTGGGGTAGAGGGCTCTGGACTATCAGGTTGGGGTAGAGGGCTCTGGACTATCAGATTGGGGTAGAGGGCTCTGGACTATCAGGTTGGGCTAGAGGGTTCAGGGCTATCAGGTTGGGGTAGAGGGTTCAGGACTGGGGTAGAGGGTTCAGGGCTATCAGGTTGGGGTAGAGTGTTCAGGTTGGGGTAGAGGGCTCTGGACTATCAAGTTGGGCTAGAGGGTTCAAGACTATCAGGTGTGGCTAGAGCAGGGCTGCACAATTAATCGAATTTTAATCACAATCACAATTTTTATTTATTCTTTAATGAGATGCACTGAATTTTGTTGAATAAGAGGACCTATTTTATTTTGATGCACATATTTGTACACTAGCAGCTTTCACAATATGGATGTGAAAGCAGTTATAATTAGCCTATGTGACAATATTTTTTTTTGGGTTAAAATCAACTAATAAGCCTGATAGTTAATCATGATCTCAATATTGATCAAAATTATCGTGATTATCATTTTGGCCATAATCGTGCAGGCCTAGGCTACAGTATTCAGGACTGGGGTTGAGGGTTCAGGACTGGGTGGGGTTATTGTTTAAATAGCACTCCCTATTGTAATCTTAGTATCTGCTGAATGAAGTTGGTGTGAGTTATGACTGTAGTTTCTAGTGCCGTGGGTCTGTTTGTCTTTCAGTGGCACACCTGGTTTCTTTGTGGTACATCATTAACCAGGCTGATAACACCCTTAGTGTTGAAGGCCAGAGAGCAAACATGGTGTTTACAGTTAGTCAGCAGCATTCTTCAAGCCATTATATGGTCACCCTGATCTAAGGAACAAATAAAAACGTTTAACTCATTTCCAAATGGTGTTTAACAGGTTGCGTGTGAGCGTTTATTGTTTATTGTCAATAGGATCCCCATTAGCTGTCACCAAAGTGGGACGAGCTAATCTTCCTGGGGTCCAAGCGTCAGCATTAGATTTGAGGGAAGAAGAAGATAAATGGATAGAGAGATGTGGTATTCTAAGCATGTGTTATCCTTGGGATATACAAGCCCTTCACATGCTGTCTCCTATGCTATGCTCCTGCTATCTCTGGCTTGAACTATCCTAGGTTTGTACTATCCTAGGCTTGTGCATTACCAGGCTTGTGTTAACCTAGGCTTGTGTTATGCTAGGCTTGTGATATGCTAAGCTTTTTCAATTCTAAGCTTGTGTTATCCAATGGTCCAGGGCCGACAGGCAGGCCTGCATTTTATACCTAAGTAACAGTAGGCCAGTGAAGGCGATAGCCTTACATGGGAACATATATAATGGATGTTATGTATAATGAATACAAGTGTTGGATTGCCTCAAAGCTAACAGTGTGCAGCCGTGAATCATTTAATCTTTTAGGAACAGCACAGTTCTGCTAGTCTCAGGAAACAACTGATGTCATGTATGAAATGTATAACTCGTATAGCTGTTGATGACGGTGTAGATTTCTGCTGTTAGATTCACAGCATCATACTGTTAATGACTGTTGTTCCAAATGTATCAAGTTGATGGAGTTATATGTATCCTGCTGTAGCTTCATGCTTTTAAAGATGTTTATGGCCTGAGAAGCTTGAGTTTGCTCATCCTCCTCTGTAAGACTATTTGATTTAATAGTATAGAGATTCGTTAATAGTTCCTTCGTGTGAGAGGTTCGTACAAGGGTTAGGGCTATGGTTAGACTGTGTTCCATTACAGGTGTTCCATGATGGTGTTAACATTTACATGTATTCATTTAGCAGACGCTATTATCCAAAGCGACTTCCAAGAGAGAGCTTTACAAAAGTGCCAAGGTCACTGATCATAACAACAAGATAGCCCCAAACATTGCGGGTAGCCAAACATGAAGCATACATTGTGAAAAACTAAAATAAGTGCTAAAAGGGAAGAACCATAAGAGCATGTAGTTAAACAAGTTACAATTAAACAACACAAACCTCAAAAAGTGCCAGAGTGTACCTGTAGAAAAGCAAGTGTGACGGTAGGTAATGGACGTGGCCACGCTCCGTCACTACAAGGCGTCGTTCGCCACTCGCTGGGCTCGAACGCACGACCTCTGACTTGCCAAGCGCGACCACTACCAGCTACGCCAAAGAAAAGCTAGCTATTTGTTGACGCGGGTATCCCATTACATACCTGAGGAGTGAGTTTCACAGGTTTTCACCTGTTACATTCACCCCTCTGATATTCACTCCGGCAGTTAGCTAGTGCTAACCTCGTGAATCCGGGTCACGGCACCAATGTGATGCTATGTAACGGACGTGGCCACACTCCGTCACTACAAGGCGTCGTTCGCCACTCGCTGGGCTCGAACACACAACCTCTGACTTGCCAAGCGCGACCACTACCAACTACGCCAAAGAAAAGCTAGCTATTCGTGAGGCGGGTAGCCCATTAATTACCTGAGGAGAGAGTTTCACAGGTTCACACCCGTTACACAAGCAACAGTAAAAATATTTTACAGCGAGTACAAGAATTTTAAGTCAGTTACAGCTAACCAACAACAGCAACAAGTTTTTGTCTGAGAAATTTGGGATGTTATGTTATATTCTGAACATACTGGTGCTAGCATTCCTTGCCAGCAGAGAACCCTCTCCCCACCTGACCTATAGATGACACTAAGCTTAGGTAAACAAACTGACCTAGGTTGCTATTAGCATACTAGAGGTGCAATACATGTGTTTCTGTGCTAAGTAAATCATATGGTCAAGACAAGGGTCAGAGAACTCTGTAAGTTTCAACGTGCACGCGCACTCTACCTCTGGGATCGATCATATTGACAGCTGATATGCAGAGGAGGGGACTCTTTTCCATTAAATGGTCTTACATGACAATTTGTGAATCAGACAAACTTTGTATTGCGATCAGACTTGCTGGCAAGCATTAAACTATTGTACTTTCTTTGAATCCGACAACTCTGTGCATTACTTGATAAAGAAATTACCTTAACAGTTTCTAAGTAAAAGTCATTGTGATCCTGGAGGAAACTAACATCAGGTCCAGCAAATCATTCCTCAGTACTATTGTATTCGCGGAATAAGTGTGTCTTGAGCCTTTTCTTGAAGGTGGAGACAGTCAGGCCCTCATTTACTAACAGGATTGCGCCCATTTCAGGCATGAAATAGTGGGTAAAGACATAACACCATATTTACAAAGGCAGCGCACTGGAGTAAAAATGCAGATTACCGCTGCTGGGAGGGTGTAAGGGAAAATGTGTGTGTATATTTTCTAGCTCCTGTTTGCTGAACTTTTTTTTTATTTTCCTCAAATCACCAATGGTGGCAGTAACATGCAGGCGATTTTTCCAGTTTTTTAATGACACACTAATTAACACTAATGGGCGCTGATTGCCCAACGAGAATCTGGTTTGATAAATACCACGCAAAATACGGAAATACACCGTGTGCTATTTGAGGTTGGGCAAAGGCACGGATTAAGCTGCGGTCGCGATGTTAGTAAATGAGGCCCTCAGTGTCTCTGATGGAGGTGGGGAGTTGATTCCACCACTGGGGGGCCAGACAGGAGAAGAGCTTGTGTTGGGACCGGGCGGTCTTGAGCGGTGGGACCACCAGACGGTTGTCAGAAGAAGACCGTAGGTGGCGGGTGGGGGTGTAAGGCTGCAGCAGAGACTTGATGTAGTCGGGTGCAGTCCCGTTCACCACTCGGAAGGTCAGTACCAGGGTCTCGAATCTGATACGGGCCGTGATGGGAAGCCAGTGAAGGAAGATGAGGAGTAGGGTAACATGGGAGTGTCTGGGTAGGTTGAAGACCAGGCGGGCCGCTGCGTTCTGAATCCTCTGGAGAGGACGGGTTGCCCATGTTGGGAGACTGGCAAGCAGAGTGTTGCAATAGTCCAACTTGGAGAGGACAAGTGCCTGGACTAGCAGCTGGGTGGAATGCTCAGACAAGTATCTCCTGATCTTCCGGATGTTGTAGAGGGTGAACCTACATGACCGGGAGATTGCAGCAATGTGGGCTGTGAGGGAGAGCTTGTCATCCATGGTAACCCCGAGGTTCCTGGCAGAGGATGAGGGAGTCACAGTCGCAGATCCCAGGGTGATTGACAGATGGGGGAGGTGGGTTAAGAGGGGAGGAGAAGGTAGAGAAGAGTTTGTGGGGGTTTGAGGCAGAGTTAATTTTGTTCAGGAAGTAGTGGGTTTTAGCACCAGTTGTGAGCAGAGAAGGATTTAAGGAGGGAGTGATACCTATCAAGGTCCAGACCGTCTTTGGACTTGCGCCATCTCCTCTCAGGTGAACCATGTTGGAGAGGGCCGCAGCGTCCTTCAGGCCCCCACGCTTGTCATCTGTGAGAGAGCTGATCCCCTGCTCAGGGTCCAGAACAGCGTGGTCGCCTATGGCGACGGACCAGCAAGCATCTACAGTGAGGGAACCTACAATGCGTGAGTGTTCAAACTCGGTTGCTTAGGTAATGATGTTAGCGCAAACAGAGGTAAACAGCTCCATTTTAATACAAGGTCAAATATCCGGTTGAATCTGTATTATTGTTCAATGAACATATTGAACATATTGTACAATATATTCTACCTTAAACAAGCTACAAGCCACACACTGATAATTTCTGCCTTGACGCCTCTGTTCCCTGAGCTAACAGCAGCACAGCCTCTGTTCCCTGAGCTAACAACAGCACAACCTCTGTTCCCTGAGCTAACAGCAGCACACATAGTTGCCAAACAGGAAATCATACTAAGTGTGTGATGTCTGTAGTTGTCATGACAACACCAACGGGCCTAAGGCCGGGCCTCCGGGGGCGAGTCCCAGAACATCAGAGCTGGCTGATAGCCCAAAGAAGAGCCTGCGCTGCCAGACCCCCCCACCAGAGCTGGAGACCAAGGATTACCAGACTGGCTACACCACTGGAGAGACTGCGGAGCTGAGGAGGAGCTGGGGAGGAGGTGCGGAAGATACCAGGGAGGAGGGCCAGGACCAGAGCCACCTCCTGTTCAGGTGAGTCACTGGGGAGGAGGTGCGGAAGATACCAGGGAGGAGGGCCAGGACCAGAGCCACCTCCTGTTCAGGTGAGTCACTGGGGAGGAGGTGGGGGAGATGCAGGAAAAATGCTGAGGAGGATGGGGGTGTACGCTTGGGGACGTACTGCATAGGCAGGTCACACTGGATAGAATTGTTATTGATTGTCTCATTATTATCCTCTTCTCTGCAGTTTAAGACTTGAGTACCGTCCTCTTTCCCTATCTCCTCCTTCCCAACCCTACTCTCCTTTCCTCCTCAGCATGTACCCTGTGATCAGCTGTGACAAGCAGCGCCAGCAGTGCAGGAGGGAGTTTGCAGTTACCCTGCAGGTCTACAGGAGCCTGTGTGCTGACATGGATGACATCAGTGACCAGCTGCACAAACTGAGCTGTGAGCTGGACTCCCTGGATGAGAGCTCTGTGAAGTACCAGGTAAGACAGCTCTGTGAAGTAACAGGTAAGAGAGCTCTGTGAAGTACCAGGTAAGAAACGGTTGACAGTAAAATGTGTATGTTTACATTATATTATACACACTCTCTCTACTGCTCTCTCTCTACTGCTCTCTCTCTACTGCTCTCTCTCTACGGCTCTCTCTCTACGGCTCTTTCTGCTGCTCTCTCTCTCTCTGTTGCTCTCTCTCTCTGCTACTCTCTCTCTACTACTCTCTGCTGCTCTCTCTCTACTACTCTCTGCTGCTCTCTCTCTACTGCTCTCTCTGCTGCTCTCTCTCTACTGCTCTCTCTCTCTCTCTCTCTCTACTGCTCTCTCTTTCTCCCTGATGCTCTCTCTCTGTTGTTCAGGGAGTGGCCGATGAGTACAACCGTCTGAAGGACCTGAAGAGAGTAAGACCATTACCCATCTATTAATATCTAAATCTATTATCTACAGTATACTATATGTCTATGGTAATGGTGGGCATAGATTATAATTTTTTATCTAGATTAATCTCACTGTAATCTTGGAATTAATCTAGATTAAAATGGCTCATTTGAATCCCGCCAAAGGCATTCAGAGTGTGCTATTTATGTGTGCTACCCAAATAATGACTAAAAGTAAGTCTTTGAGAACGGGGTTCTCAAGCCAAGTGAACAAGGAGATTAGTTAGCTTGGCTGATAGAGCTGAGCTGACGGGCTTGCCTCGGTTGCACTCAAACATAGTAGTTTGACGACGACTCTTCCCCTGCGCTACATCAGTGCTTGGCCCGGCATCGTCCGCATTAGCTAAGGGATGCTTTGCATTTATGTGGTATTTGAGACTGGAAGTCGTACAGTAAACTAATTCCGCATCACACAAGGTGCAAACAACCTTAGTCTAGTTGAGGTTTCCATTGGGAAGGTTCTTAAAAATATTTTTTTTCATTTCCATGTTAGCACGTCACGTTTGATGTGGTAATTTCGTACACAAGGCATACACACAGGTTCGAAGACTTGTTCTCGCCCCCTACAGTGCAATTCGGCTAGGTATACATCCGCTTTAAAATATCAAGGTGAAAGTCATCATAGCTTGCGTAGTATAGACCCAGCTCCCAACCCAACTTTGAGAATAGATTAATTAATGGCGATATTTCTTTTATCGCCCAATAAGAGTCTCACCGATAACGCACCACTAGTCTATGGACATGGACTATGTAATTATGTAAATGAGATATTTCAGTTTGAGGACATACAGATAACTGTGTAGTTTAATTATTATTATTTTATGGCAGTTTTATCTGTTAATAATTAAAGCACAATAAAATATACCAACAATAAAGGGGTTTGAGTACTTTCTGAAGCCACTGTTTGTTAAAGCTATGTTACTATAAAGACAGCAACCTGCTGTATTAATGATAACATTTTCTATTTTATTTCTGGGACTTCACAGCTTAACAGAATTGTTATGAATGTGTGGTGAGTGTATGATGCATAGGTGATGTCTGGATGATATCTGGTACCTGTGCCCCTCTGTAGACCATAACCCTCTGTAGACCCTAACCCTAACCTTCTGCAGACCCCAGACTACCTGACCAAGAAGAAGCGGAGTCAGGAGCTCAGACAGAAACTCTGCCACATAAAGCGACTGGTGAAGAACTATGACAGTGGCTTGTGCTGAAATTGGTTTCTCTGTCCATCCAGCCCTGAACACCACCCTGTGCTCAGGGGCTCAACAACCCCAACACCCTGAAAACCGTTATCCAGGACAGGAGAGTGGCCTTAAGCCTTATGGACGAACAGCTCTTATCCAACATAGAGGTTAAAACTGTTGGCAAGAGTATACTTAGTGGTAGAGTATTTGACTGCAAATCACAACTTTGCAACTCTGCAAATACCCCCTGTAAGAATATAAATACATCATTTTGTACAAGAAGCATGGGTATCTACTGGTTACTTCATCATCCAGCAGCCCACCAGTCCCCCCTCTCCCATAACAGGACTGGATGGGTGAGTCTGGTCACTTCAGGTCAGTTCCTCCAATGGAAATAAGTATCGCAAGATTTCAGATAGTTGATGCCTCTAATTGAGACTTTTACCAAAGACATACTGTTTGAATTCTGATTGTGGCATTTTCCAGGTATTTTATGTATGTACAGATGTAATGTTGTTATTAAACAACAAATATATCAAATCAACAAAGCTTGTTTCTGTTGCACAGACTGCCTTCAACTTCCTTTGAATTTACTTAACAACTGTAAAGACCAACAAACAAACATTCAATTAGGTTTTGGTCTTTTAATGCTTCCATACACATGAAACAAACAAAATAACTCATCAACACAATGATACTAAAACATGAATAATACATTTATCAGTATGTGACTTGGTGTGTGTGTGTGTGTGGGGGGGGGGGGGGCGGGGGGTGATGGTGAGAGATAGAGAGAGAACATTAATTGACATTTTTTTAAGATGAGGGCTTTGTGAGGTAAACAGTTGTTAGAATGACTTGGTAGGGCCTACCCTCTCTCTGTCTCTCTAACAGGTAGTGTTTTGGCATTGTAGCCATGACGACCCATGGTGTTAGTCCCTCTCCTGGGCTAACACTATCCCTAAAACATGGTGTCGCGGACCTGCCATGCTTGAGAAAGGGCCCACACGATTCAGAGCCTCACTCTGCAACTGTCCCAGCTTGACAGTCTTCAGGTATCTCAGTAGATGTTAAGAGGTATTTCATGTGAAACATTAAAGTTAAAAAAGTAACCATCCAACTTTAGAAAAAGGCCTAATTTATCCCATTGTGTAAATAGTAGAATTAAACACAGAATCTAAACATGCAACAAGACAACTTCACCTCAAAAGGAATATTCTAGAACAATAGTTGAGTGTTCAGTTCCCCATGTTTGGTACAATTTACACCTCTCAGGGCTTGTCATGTTGGAAGGGTCCAGCATGGTCAGGTCACAGGAAAACCCATTTGCCTTTTCTGTCACGTTAGAACAGTGGTCAACAATCAGCTTGTCACAGTCTCACAATCTAGCCATGTCATCATCTTGTTCAGCTGTTATAAGAACATTTCAGTTGACAGATTGTGCGGACATTTGAACTAGCAGTGTTTATTGTCCAGGGTTGTGAATGTCTGGAACCCCGGGTGTTGAAGTCGAACAGGCAGTTCTCATGAAGAAGAAGGCGGCTTGTGGTGAAAGAGCAGCTGCATATTGCCAGAGGTCCCCTCTACATGGCAGACTGCAGAGGTATCAGTCCAGTTCATTGTGTTATTTAAACTGCTCAAAAGCAACAACATCAAGAGCCCTATGAATGATTCAACAATGCAAGTATTTTGTTTCTCACACACACAACCATATGATCGGACTGGTTGACATGGTGACATCTTCGTCTGTGTGGTCTGGCTGTGTGAGGGTTCTGGGTGATAGAGACTCCGGTGCAGCTGAGACAGCAGAGCAGGACAGTAGCAGAGGCCATCTGGAGCCCTGTGTGTGTGCCGTCACATCCGTAGTCTGTGATAGGAGGATGGCATAGTGGGTCCCAGCAGCACTGCGGGCACCAGGACACAGGCACCGGGCTGGGATGGACCAGAACTCTGTAATGGGGTTGGGAAGGGCCAGAACCCTGTACCAGGGAATGGAAGGATTGGGACAGCACAGAGAACAGAGCTGAGCCAGGCTGGGACCAGTCTGAGCTTGGATGATAACAGTTGGTTATGATCAAGAGAGGAAGGCAGTACAGTACGTATGATATCCAGCTGGCTGTGAATCCACACAGATGGGTAATAATGAATCAACCAGGAGGGGTGGTGTGCCAAGCCCCCCTGCCCAGGAGGGGTGACCTTCGCAGGGGTTACTGTCCCGGGACGTAGGGCCAGCTGATGGAGCTCCCAGACAGCTGCATGTCTCGGATAAGCGTCTCGATGGGTGTCTTGCCCACCAGGCGCATGAAGAACAGCTGGGAGATGAGGCTGGCGGGCACGGCGCGCAAGGCAGGCAGGCGCAGCAGCAGGCGGCCGAAGCGCTGCGGCTGGCCAGGGTACTGCATCCTCTCGTACTCCGTCAGGGCCACCTGGGCCTTCTCCTGCTGGGTCTCCACGTGTACCGGGTCTGTCAGTCCACAGGCATCTGGGGAGGGGGAGCATGCTCTGTTAACATCCAACATGTTGATGTAGAGTTGTGGACAAAAGTATTGTCAGTGACATACATTTAGCCTCTAAGTGGACTCATGTAAGAGGGGTGTCAGATGGCTGAGCGGTGAGGGAGTCGGGCTAGTAATCAGAAGGTTGCCGGATCGATTACCCCCCCGTGCCAAATGATGTTGTGTCCTTGGGCAAGGCACTTCACCCTACTTACCTCAGGGGGAATGTCCTTGTACTTACTGTAAGTCGCTCTGGATAAGAGCGTCTGCTAAATGACTAAATGTAAATGTATATATAGTTGATTGTCATTTTATTGAATTGAATTGGATTAAAGAGATTTTTAAATAGTGTGATAACTTGACGAATATGTGACTGAGTGACAAGTTGGCAATGGTTCTAACAAATCTCATCTTCTGCAATATGTTGAGGTGGTTGTCTCCACCTTGATACATGAAGCCAAGATTTTTGTGAAATTACAAAGTATAATGACTCACCTGGGGAGAAAAGAGCAATTGCCTTGAGGCAGCTGTACTCAGCAGAGTCCACCTGCAGCCTGCTCAGCTTGTCCACCTGGTCTTGGAACACCCTCACCTGGTCCATGAAGGACACCACCCTCTCAGCCGACATGGGCGAGGAGTGGAACCCCGCAGCAGCGAGTAGAGGTGCCATGTGTAGAGGCAGGGCGGACTGGGCTGCGTTCAGAATGAACAGCTCGCTCCAGCTCAGCCTCAGCAGTGCCACCTGATCTGAGACGGGCAGCTCAGGGAAGTAGGGGATGTTCCTGGCCCACTCAATGGTACTGAAGAGCAGGCGGGCAGCCAGCTCGCAGATGTTATCAATGCCCATGGAGGTCCCCTGGCCCCCTGGGCCCCCCTGCTGGCTGTACTGGTGGCCGTAGCGGCTACTTGGATATGGCTCGGCACGCAGCAGCTGGGAGATCAGCTCCGACACCGGCTGCCCTCCACTACCGTTGTTGCTGCTGTAGAAGTCGCTGGCTCCCAGGCCACTGGTGCCCCCTGCTGGGGGTATGGAAGGGCTCAGGCTGGCGTGTGAGGGGGGGATGCGCCCGCGCTGAACTGCTGGAGTGGAGATGGGGGGACAAGGGGGAGAGGGGGAGGACAAGGAGTTGAGGGGGGAGTAATATGGGGGAGAGGAGGAGAGATGGAAAGGATTATGGATGATTGGGATTGGATTTCAGGTGGGGTTCAGAAGGAACAGAGGAGATGAATTGGACATGCTCTCTATATCTGAGATGCACCAGATTAGCTGACTTGCCAGATCAGCTGACCTGCCAGATCAGCTGACCTGCCAGATCAGCTGACCTGCTAGATCAGCTGACCTGCTAGATCAGCTGACCTGCCAGATCAGCTGACCTGCCAGATCAGCTGACCTTCCAGATCAGCTGACCTGCCATCGAGGTCTTCACTAATGAGTTTATCTAAGGGCACAGTATGCAGCATCGTGTAGGGTTCGGGTTAGTGTACAACATATGGTACTTATTATTCAAAATGGACCCTTTTTTGTAAATTGTATTCCAGTTGTTGTTGTTGCAAACACAGACTGTTACTAGTCACCAACACCTATAATACTGTTAGAACTGCACACTTCAAGTTTTTAATTATGTACTGGACCATCGTTAAATAAGCTACTATACGTTGCTTTGGAGAAAAGCATCTGCTATGAATGAATGAATATACATATATCAAACTGTGCAATAAAGGCAGAGCAGAGAAGTAAGATATGCCCTGCTCTCCCACGATTTCACTGTGCTAAAATGGGAGACATACACTTATGTGGGAGACGGTGGCTGTAACACTGGTCTGATGTGCAGCAAGTGCTTTTGTCCTTTGTTTGAAGTCACAGAGGGTTCACTGTCCACTTTAGTTTCTACAGGGCTGCTAGAAACATTATTCTCCTGATGCATACTTCTCTTATGGAATTTAAGTCTTCCACCGTCTGTGTGTGTGTATAAGTTCAATTAAAACAATAATTATGTATTGTTGTTCAACCAAGAGTTGAACTATTCAACTTGACATGTTCACTGCCGTTCAAATAATTTGATGTGTTCCTTAAAAATGTCATATTTTGTTCAACAAAAATATTTTAGAACTGTAATCACATTACCTTGGTACTGTGAAACCATTATAATTTTTCTCAAGGTTATCATACCGTCGAAATCTGATACCGGCCCATGCCTAGCTGGGAGTCAGATGGCTGAGCGGTGAGGGAGTCAGGCTGGTAATCAGAAGGTTGCTTGATCGATCCCCGCCATGCCAAAATGACGCTGTGTCCTTGGGCAAGGCACTTCACCCTACTTGCCTCGGGGGGAATGTCCCTGTACTTACTGTAAGTCGCTCTGGATAAGAGCGTCTGCTAAATGACTAAATGTAAATGTGGATAGTTCCTATTTGGAGCCATGATTACAGTGTATTCAAACCAAATCATTTTAGCTCCCTCTGCGCTTTCAATCTTTCCACAATCATTTAGCTTTTACATTTTAGCTCATTAAAATAGGCTAATATTGAAACAACAATATTACAGGAAAGAAACAATTATAATTTGAAATCCCATTTCAATTATGTAATGGTTAAGGTATTTTCATTCAAAGTACTATTTTTTGTTTATTAATAAATTGTATTCACTTTTTAAATGTTGGAGATTCCTCTGCGTAACACTAGAGGGAGCACTGCATGCCACTGTTTGAGAATCACTGGTGAATTTGTGGAAGAGAATGCTTGGTGTGAAAGTGATGAAAGAGCTCATAAGTAGGTACCTTCTTTGCGCATGCCCACACGGAAGCACTTCTTCAAACGGCAGTACTGGCACTGGTTACGGTGGTGTTGGTCAATCTGGCATTCTCGGTTGGACCTAGAAAAGAGTAAATGGTGACATTACTTAATCAAACCTGATTGTATTTGTATAACTTACAAGCAATGTCACAGAGGTCTTCACATATGCCCATAGAAATTCCTATGGAAATTCCTAAATAAATCTAACTGCCAGCTAACCCTACCCCATACCAGACAACCCTAACCCTGCATCATACCAGCTAATCTTGTATCATACCAGGTAACCCTGCATCGTACCAGCTAGGCATGGGCCGGTATCAGATTTTGACGGTATGATAACCTTGAGAAAAAATATAATGGTTTCACAGTACCAAGGTAATGCGATTGCAGTTCTAAAATATTTTTGTTGAACAAAATATTACATTTTTAAGGAACACATCAAATTATTTGAACAGCTGTGAACATGTCAAGTTGAATAGTTCAACTCTTAGTTGAACAACAATACATAATTATTGTTTTAATTGAACTTATACACACACACAGACGGTGGAATACTTAAATAAAAGTATAAACATGAAACCAGCTAAATGTAGGCCCACATTTTTGTACTAAATCACAGAAATGTTGTAGCAGGGCTCTCAAGTTTGATCAAAAGTGTGGCGTGAGATTACCATACCATGTTTCTTATTAACTTGTTTTAACTCTGTATAACTCGAGATCAATTCTGCAGAAATCTGCGCTTCTTCAGTGTGAGAAATGGTTGAAATGTGTGAGTGTCACAGCAAATCCGCAAGATTTGAGAGACCTGTAGTAGGCTACTCTGGTCTTCCCCAGAATTTTTTTTTCTACGGCTCTGGTGTAACGTAGGCTAACGTGAAACTAGCTGATATTAGCTAGCAATCAACTCGCATCGCCACCATTACTGAATTACAACTACAACTAGCACACAACATCAACGTCATCGTTCTCAACCATTCCCGCTGTTCGCTGATTGGACCGGTAAAAAGTTGATTTTAAAAATCCGACTAATATGCCAAAATTCCAGACCTCCCTTACAAAAAAGAAGTATACTTAAAGTTTATTTTGTAAGCATACTTAGTATAATAAAAGTATACTATTATAATGTAACTTAAAGTATAGTAGCAGTGTACTTATTTATGTACTATTTTTGTACTAAGTAAACTGAATTGGCCCACTTTTTAGGTAATTTAGTACACTTTAAAGTACACTTAGTGTATTTGAGGTTTACTTTTGAATACTGTAAAGTAGCCTGTGTAGTGCACTTTCAGTTTATAAAGTATACTTCCTAAAGTACTTAAAAGTATACCATGGAATACTCTAAAGTAACCTGTGTAGTGCACTTTCAGTTCATTAAGTATACTTGCTAAAGTGCCACAAAATATACTATGCAATACTTTCAGGTGCACTTTCAATTACTGAAAGTACTTCAATAATAAATGTAATAAACGTCTATTCACTATGATCTACTAATATATGTAGATGTTAAGGGGCACCTCAAACGCCGCTGAGCTTGAGACACTTGTCGAAAAGGGGGGGCCTGTAGAGTCTTAGCTGTAGTAAGCTAATTACTGTGTCAGTGTCAAACACTGCTCTTAAACAGCTCTTCTTATGAAATGTAGCAGTCATTTAACTCATGGTTACAATGTCAAACCTGCACAACAATGACAATTACCTCGCAACAAAACACTTCATTCTAAGCAGACACATTAAAAGAACGAAATTCATGAAGTCACATTTGTATTTTGAACAAACGGCAAATTTATCGGGAAATTTTAACACTATTTACCGCATTGCATCATGGGAATTGACCAGCCCATGAGCCACGCTATCTTAATTTTTTCACGTTATTTAATTCTTCAGTCAGTTTGACAGTATAACCTTCAAATGTAACCCTTCTGTCTGCGACTTTCTCAAGTAGCTTTTTTGTTTTTTTCCATTAATACTCCAATTGATAATTATCAGTATAGGAGTATAGGGCTTCAGAATGTTTTGGCAGTAATTAAGGTTACAGCTTCAATGTGCAATGCATAATCGATTTTCCTAGACGTGAATAATTAGAATGAAATGGATCTAAAAAATGTAACCTGTTATGTACTTTAAAATTGTTTTGACTGTTTTTGCTGTATAATAATAGCAAATGTACATCCTACTCCAGAAGAAATGTATAGCCTACCATTTTCTCTTTCTAAGCATACTTCCTTAAAGTATATCAAAAGTGAACTAATTTCAAAGCATACTTAACGTATATCGAAAGTGAACAATTTTCTAAGTATACTCCTTAAAAGTAGCCTGGCTGCCAGCCCACCTTATCCCCGCCCACAAAAAATGTGGTCGGGAAGTTGGGTCTTGAGTAGCTTGTTTGCGGAAACACTAAATCCAAATAGGAGCTGTTCGGACAAATCAAATTGTCAGGGCGGGCTTTATACGATGATGGACAGATGATCAACAGTAACGTAATCAACAACGTCAAAGAGCGCTTGGAATGAATTCGTTTTCAACAAACAACATATTACGTTGCTCTGATTGGTTGTAGGCCTATCCAATTGAGCGAAGAGGCATTTGTTATACGAGTTCGGTTGAAACATGCCCCATAGTCACAGCCCAACGGAGAGTTATCAGACTCAAATTCTGACTAGAATTATAAGTATGACAACGTCAGGCTACCTTAAAAGTATATCAAAAGTGAAATATCTTCTAAGCATACTTCTTAAAAGTATATCAAAAGTGAACTAAAAGTTTATTATCCATATTTTAGTATACTTATAGTATAGGAGAGGCAGGTGTCTGAGCGGTTAGGGAATCGGGCTAGTAATCAGAAAGTTGCTGGATCGATTCCCGCACCTGCAAATGACGTTGTGTCCTTGGGCAAGGCAATTCACCCTATTTGCCTATGGGGAATGTCCCTTTACTTACTGCAAGTCTCTCTGGATAAGAGCGTCTGCTAAATGACTAAATGTAAATGTACTTTAATACACTTCTTTTTTGTAAGGGCTAGTACAGAAGCAAAATGAAAATTGTCTGTGACGAGACATAAAAAAAATACAGCTCTGTGACTTTTTGAAACCGCGGTATACCTTGAAACCAGTAACCTGCCCATGCCTAGTACCAGCTAACCCTGCATCATACCAGGTAATTCATACCAGCTAACCCTGCATTATGCCAGCTAACATTGCATTGCACCAGCTAACCCTGCATCGTACCAGCTAGCCCACACCCATACCAAATAATCCTGCATAATACCAGCTCACCCATACCAGCTAACCCTGCATCGTAACCAGCTAACCTGAGTAACCCTAACCCTATCCACCCGAGTTACATCACAACTCATACACAACACTTAACTCACACATAACAAGGGGTTAGGCTTTATCTAATCCTAACACATCTGTGTCATCAGTTATCTAACCCAAATACTAGGGGTGGATGGTATGAATGGTATAGAAATATAACAGTATGAATGTGCCCTACAGTATGGATTTAGACTATACCATGCTAACCGCGGTAGAGCCTTCCGTAAATTTGATTTGTCACAGCCCCATTCACACCAGGCACGGTATAAAATTACTGTACAGAATGTTAACGCAGACATCACAATCAACCTATGCAAACATCGTAAGCAATCTTCCCCATCCTCATAACCAGTATTGTTCAGATGGAGGACAGTCTTGTTTTTCCGGCTTTATCATTTGGTTTTATATGACACAACTTCTGAGATTTACAGAGACTTAAACGGAGGCCCGGCCCAAGGCTGAAGCAAAAAAAGCGACTGCTTAGGGCCCCATGGCCACTAGAGGGTTCCCAAGAGCACATAAAATTACAGTTTATTGTAAAAAAAATAAAAATGCCCCCTAATCAATTCTGCTTAAGAGCCCATAAAGGCTTGGGCCGGCCCTGCTTAAACGTCAAAAATGCAGCATGGAAGAGTGTAGCCATGTAAGCAAGTGAAATATTTAATGTAGGCCAACCAAATTGAGTATTCAGCCATGTAATAATTTATTATAGCTGTCTCACTTCAAATATTGAAAAGGGTTAAAAAAAGACAAATTCAACTAATGCGACACCTGCTGTATCCCATCCAAATCCAGCCGAGTGCGGTAGATTAGCCGCAGCAATGCATATTTGCATTCTACTGAAATAAATGTACTAGAAATATTAATACTGTTACCGTCCTTGCTCTGAAATTATATTGTGATACACATTTTAGGCCATACACATCTGTGTCATCATTTATATCATTTTAGTGTTTTCCTGACAATCTAAGATAGGCTGAACCATTCCCTTCACAACCAAATTATATAAATATCAATCTAACACTTAGCAATACGATAAAACAAAGTTTGTGAAATGACACTAAATAGAATATACTGTACACAAAGACAAGATAAAGCATGTCACAACATCAGAAATAGATAAAGCATCATGTCCCAACATCAGACATAATGAACACCACAATGATGTTCATTTGATAATGTTATGAGACCAATGATATCAAAAACAGCACTCATTTCACTAACATGACTCACATATTTGTGTGCAAACACAGGACAAACAATGCTGTGGGCCATTGTAACAACTCTGCATGAAGTCAACTATATATTAACGAATGACTCACTACACCAAATCGCATCCATTTCCTCTGTGCAGCTGTGACATCCATAATAGACTAACTTAGGGTTCACTATTAAATATGTAGAAATGTATCATGCAGTTGTAGTTCGAAATGGTGCTTCAATGATACAGGCATAATGCATAAACGCTCTATTCGAAGTTCTTCCCCACTCACACATTCAACCAATGACTCCATTACCCAGCATGCCCCTCACCTGCAGGTGTAGTTGAGGTTGCGTCTAATGCTCCTCTTGAAGAAACTCTTGCACCCCTCACAGGTGAACACTCCATAGTGCTTCCCACTGGACTTGTCTCCACACACCACACAGTCCACCACGCACGCCTTGTCCTCATCCCCAGCTTCCATGTCGCTGCCTCCTGCCTGGAGCGAGGTCTCATCTTCCTCCCTCAGGTAGTTCTTCTCTCCCAGCCCATTGGTGCCCCCATTGGGATCTCCCCACCCCCCGCTCACCATGGCCATCGCTCGCTCCTCAGACCTTTAGAGGAAAATGCAGGGCCCCAGGGCCCAGGGTGCAGGTAGGCTAACCTGGAGTTTGACTCACCTGAGACTGAGAACCTAGCGGTATGCTAACTACAGGGCACTATGACCCAGCACAGGATCAGAACTATCAAGCCGTGACCTGGAAACAGTGAGATTTGAGGAATTCCTGTCTTGCCTGTATGTAAATACTAAATGCTTTGTTCTTTTCTGTGTCCCTTTTCCTGTTATTATTAAGTTACAATGTACTTTTAGCCCAATTTGTAGGAAGTATGGTCTTCTGCACTTCAAACCTGAAATATTTAACATGAAAAACAGTGAGTTAGTTAAGTTATTTTTTTAAACAATACTGGGTAGTAAGACAAATTATTTGTCTGTGTTCCGTCTGTCTCGCATACCATGGGGTTAGATACAAATGTTGTGTTTAGCATCAGTCATGGCTGAAGTAGCTTAGCTACTACCTACCCCTCAGCACATGTATGGAGAACCATTATTTGTCTCTCCAAGCTTACCCTCACACAACACCTTGGCATGTTTAACATAATATTACTGGGAACTGTTTCAGCTTACCTCAGGAGAAGCAGTCATAGATGCCTTCCCTTCAGACAGTCCAGTGTCAGCTAATCTTGTTCCTGATCAGCCCTCTACACACTGAGTCCAGGTTTGAGGGAAAGCATAGCCAAAGCACAGTTTAACTTCAGTCTCTTAAGCAACAACAACATTCTGCCACACAAGTCCTCTTCCGGTCCAACCACCAGCAGAACAGCTTGGTTCAGCCCACTTCTCTTGCAATATCCTAAAGGAACTGAGCCTGCCTCTGCTGGGGTCGTTTCAGCCTGCACGTCCAACACTCCCCTGCTACAGGAAGTATTCTCTTCCTTGTTGGTGGCTACCAGAGCCCGGCTTGGTTGAGATGGTAGTATTCTGCCCTATAGCACCAGCCGAAAGCAATGTGGCTTTGACCAGGCTAGCTAGCTGCTATGTAACCCTGACAAGGCTAGATAGCTTTTATGTAACTCTAACCAGACTAGCTAGTTTCTAAATAGCTCTGACCTGGCTAGCTAGCAGCTAAGCTACTCTCAGGGGGTAGCTGCTTCCAAAGCACACTGTCTCACGATGATTGTCAGCTCTTGTCCACTGAGAATTAAAGGCTAGCGGCCTAGCCTCACACTACCTCCTTCCTGCTGTCCTTAAGAGTGAGCTTCCCGTGTGGCTCAGCAACGGGGGACGGGATCAATCTTCTTTTCCTCCTTCTCTGTGCTTCCACAGTTCACAGATTGGATTAAGATGTAAAGGTCTAGACTCCGGATAGGCTGGTTGCTTCTCAGTCTGTCCTCTCCTTCTCCCTCTGTCTTCCTCTCCTTTGCTTCTCCCTCCGTTTTTCTCAGCCTCTGTTTTGTGTGAGAGAAAAAGGGGGAGGAGTGTGTGAGGAGGGGGAGGGGGCTTAGTGTGTGTGTGCTCAGGGATTTGACACTGCTATTCAAGCTCTGTGGTTGCCATGGAGCCAGCAGCCTTATATGGACATAGGAGTCAAAGAGCAGTGAGTGGGCTGTGGGGGCTGCTCACACACACACAGTGACAAGTTGACCCCCCCCCCCACGCGCTTGACACACACACAGAAAGAATGTGAGTACTCTTTCCTCATAGAGAATGGTAAAACCCGAGGCCCTGACTTGTTCATCTCACACAAAGTCCAAACATCAACTCCTCCACAAACCAACACTCTCCCATAAGACTCCTACAGTGAACATGCTGATATCTGCACTCATTTGGAGTCAGGCTTTGAATATCTCTAAGAGTAAACAAACTGCAAGTTTTGTATTTATGTATTATTGCACAACACTACTACATGCTCTCTCACCATAACCCTATGGCCAAGGACTCACACTGACATAACACTTTACCTATATTTATTTACTCAAGTCCACCACCTATTTGCACATGCCATTTGCAATATGCTGCCCGTTTTCATATATTTTTGTATCATTTTTAGTGCTGTCAGTTTAACACATTATTAACGGCGTTAACGCAAACCCAAATTAACGGCGTACATTTTTTTATCGCACGATTAACGCTCTTTTTGGCCTAGCAAACTTTGTAGTTTTTTTCACATGCTGTTGCAACAACTACCGACGTTAGAAAAACTACAACACCACACCGGAACTAGCTAGACCGGAAAAAAAACAACAGGCACGCCAAACATCGTTTGACAACACTAATCCTTTTATATTTATTATGGCTGTGAATCCAAAACAAATTTGTACTAATTAATCACACAATATGCTGTGATTAATCACAATTAATAGCATTTTCCCTGAGCTCCTTATCATCTTATAGAACACTGAATTAAATCAATAAACACAAGTATATTTTAAATAGAACATTTTATGACAGTTCGTGAATTGTAAACTATCTCTCCTGGGAACTACAAAATAGTCATTCTCATCAAATATATGCAACAACTTGAACTTGAAAAGTTCATGTTGACTATTTAAAGTTTAGACCCTGAAGGTTATCAAAAATACTGAACAGGGCTCTACGCAAAAACATTTTTTGCTAGAGCACATGTGCCCCCAAGTGAAAAACTTTCGGGGCACAGACAAAAATGTAGGGGCACAGTCAGTTTCTGTTTTTAAAACTTGAAACATTGTATCATTATCATACTATTGAATTAATTACACATTCACTGGACACAGGATTGATTACTTATTTATTAATTACATATTAATTTATTACTTTTTTGTAAATCCAAAACACGCCCCTAGAGGGGACTCTGATGAACAGGCCAGGCCAAGTTTGGGGCCTCTGGGGCCTTCCTAGGCAGAGTTATGGGCCCGACAAAAGGGGAGGACGAATTTGGTCCCAAAAATCTCCAAATCCAATCCAAAACATGCCCTTAGAGGGGACTCTGATGAACAGGCCAGGCCAAGTTTGGGGCCTCTGGGGCCTTCCTAGGCAGAGTTATGGGCCCGACAAAAGGGCAGGGCGAATATGGTCCAAAAAATCTCCAAATCCAGTCCAAAACACGCCTGTAGAGGTGACTCTGATGAACAGACCAGGCCAAGTTTGGGGCCTCTGGAGCCTTCCTAGGCAGAGTTATGGACCCCACACAGGGCAGGGCGAATTTGGTCCAAAAAATCTCCAAATCCAATCCAAAACATGCCCTTAGAGGGGACTCTGATGAACAGGCCAGGCCAAGTTTGGGGCCTCTGGGGCCTTCCTAGGCAGAGTTATGAGCCCGACAAAGGGGGAGGGCGAATTTGGTCCCAAAAATCTCCAAATCCAATCCAAAACATGCCCTTAGAGGGGACTCTGATGAACAGACTAGGCCAAGTTTGGGGCCTCTGGGGCCTTCCTAGGCAGAGTTATGGGCCCGACAAAAGGGCAGGGCGAATATGGTCCCAAAAATCTCCAAATCCAGTCCAAAACACGCCCGTAGAGGGGACTCTGATGAACAGGCCAGGCCAAGTTTGGGGCCTCTGGGGCCTTCCTAGGCAGAGTTATGGGCCCGACAAAAGGGCAGGGCGAATATGGTCCACAAATCTCCAAATCCAATCCAAAACATGCCCTTAGAGGGGACTCTGATGAACAGACCAGGCCAAGTTTGGGGCCTCTGGGGCCTTCCTAGGCAGAGTTATGGGCCCGACAAAAGGGCAGGGCGAATATGGTCCAAAAAATCTCAAAATCCAGTCCAAAACACGCCCGTAGAGGGGACTCTGATGAACAGGCCAGGCCAAGTTTGGGGCCTCTGGGGCCTTCCTAAGCAGAGTTATGAGCCCGACAAAGGGGGAGGGCGAATTTGGTCCCAAAAATCTCCAAATCCAATCCAAAACATGCCCTTAGAGGGGACTCTGATGAACAGACCAGGCCAAGTTTGGGGCCTCTGGGGCCTTCCTAGGCAGAGTTATGGACCCAACAAAAGGGCAGGGCGAATTTGGTCAAAAAAATCTCCAAATCCAGTCCAAAACACGACCTTAGAGGGGACTCTGATGAACAGGCCAGGCCAAGTTTGGGGCCTCTGGGGCCTTCCTAGGCAGAGTTATGGGCCCGACAAAAGGGCAGGGCGAATATGGTCCAAAAATCTCCAAATCCAGTCCAAAACACGCCCGTAGAGGGGACTCTGATGAACAGGCCAGGCCAAGTTTGGGGCCTCTGGGGCCTTCCTAAGCAGAGTTATGGGCCCGACAACAGGGCAGGGCGAATTTGGTCCAAAAAATCTCCAAATCCAATCCAAAACATGCCCTTAGAGGGGACTCTGATGAACAGACCAGGCCAAGTTTGGGGCCTCTGGGGCCTTCCTAGGCAGAGTTATGGGCCCGACAAAAGGGCAGGGCGAATTTGGTCCCAAAAATCTCCAAATCCAATCCAAAACATGCCCTTAGAGGGGACTCTGATGAACAGACCAGGCCAAGTTTGGGGCCTCTGGGGCCTTCCTAGGCAGAGTTATGGGCCCGACAAAAGGGCAGGGCGAATATGGTCCAAAAAATCTCCAAATCCAGTCCAAAACACGCCTGTAGAGGTGACTCTGATGAACAGGCCAGGCCAAGTTTGGGGCCTCTGGGGCCTTCCTAGGCAGAGTTATGAGCCCGACAAAGGGGGAGGGCGAATTTGGTCCCAAAAATCTCCAAATCCAATCCAAAACATGCCCTTAGAGGGGACTCTGATGAACAGACCAGGCCAAGTTTGGGGCCTCTGGGGCCTTCCTAGGCAGAGTTATGGGCCCGACAAAAGGGCAGGGCGAATATGGTCCAAAAAATCTCCAAATCCAGTCCAAAACACGCCCGTAGAGGGGACTCTGATGAACAGACCAGGCCAAGTTTGGGGCCTTCCTAGGCAGAGTTATGGGCCCGACAAAAGGGCAGGGCGAATATGGTCCAAAAAATCTCCAAATCCAGTCCAAAACACGTCTGTAGAGGTGACTCTGATGAACAGGCCAGGCCAAGTTTGGGGCCTCTGGGGCCTTCCTAGGCAGAGTTATGAGCCCGACAAAGGGGGAGGGCGAATTTGGTCCCAAAAATCTCCAAATCCAATCCAAAACATGCCCTTAGAGGGTACTCTGATGAACAGACCAGGCCAAGTTTGGGGCCTCTGGGGCCTTCCTAAGCAGAGTTATGGTCCCGACAACAGGGCAGGGCGAATTTGGTCCAAAAAATCTCCAAATCCAATCCAAAACATGCCCTTAGAGGGGACTCTGATGAACAGACCAGGCCAAGTTTGGGGCCTTCCTAGGCAGAGTTATGGGCCCGACAAAAGGGCAGGGCGAATATGGTCCAAAAAATCTCCAAATCCAGTCCAAAACACGCCTGTAGAGGTGACTCTGATGAACAGACCAGGCCAAGTTTGGTGCCTCTGGAGCCATCCTAGGCAGAGTTATGGACCAAGAAACAGGGCAGGGCGAATTTGGTCCAAAAAATCTCCAAATCCAATCCAAAACATGCCCTTAGAGGGGACTCTGATGAACAGACCAGCCCAAGTTTGGGGCCTCTGGGGCCTTCCTAGGCAGAGTTATGGGCCCGACAAAAGGGCAGGGCGAATTTGGTCAAAAAAATCTCAAAATCCTATCCAAAAAATGCCCGTAGAGGGGACTCTGATGAACAGACCAGGCCAAGTTTGGGGCCTCTGGAGCCATCCTAGGCAGAGTTATGGGCCCAGAAACAGGGCAGGGCGAATTTGGTCCAAAAAATCTCCAAATCCAATCCAAAACATGCCCTTAGAGGGGACTCTGATGAACAGGCCAGGCCAAGTTTGGGGCCTCTGGGGCCTTCCTAGGCAGAGTTATGGGCCCGACAAAAGGGCAGGGCGAATTTGGTCCAAAAAATCTACAAATCCAATCCAAAACATGCCCTTAGAGGGGACTCTGATGAACAGACCAGGCCAAGTTTGGGGCCTCTGGGGCCTTCCTAGGCAGAGTTATGGGCCCGACAAAAGGGCAGGGCGAATATGGTCCAAAAAATCTCCAAATCCAGTCCAAAACACGCCTGTAGAGGTGACTCTGATGAACAGGCCAGGCCAAGTTTGGGGCCTCTGGGGCCTTCCTAGGCAGAGTTATGAGCCCGACAAAGGGGGAGGGCGAATTTGGTCCCAAAAATCTCCAAATCCAATCCAAAACATGCCCTTAGAGGGGACTCTGATGAACAGACCAGGCCAAGTTTGGGGCCTCTGGGGCCTTCCTAGGCAGAGTTATGGGCCCGACAAAAGGGCAGGGCGAATATGGTCCAAAAAATCTCCAAATCCAGTCCAAAACACGCCCGTAGAGGGGACTCTGATGAACAGACCAGGCCAAGTTTGGGGCCTTCCTAGGCAGAGTTATGGGCCCGACAAAAGGGCAGGGCGAATATGGTCCAAAAAATCTCCAAATCCAGTCCAAAACACGTCTGTAGAGGTGACTCTGATGAACAGGCCAGGCCAAGTTTGGGGCCTCTGGGGCCTTCCTAGGCAGAGTTATGAGCCCGACAAAGGGGGAGGGCGAATTTGGTCCCAAAAATCTCCAAATCCAATCCAAAACATGCCCTTAGAGGGTACTCTGATGAACAGACCAGGCCAAGTTTGGGGCCTCTGGGGCCTTCCTAAGCAGAGTTATGGTCCCGACAACAGGGCAGGGCGAATTTGGTCCAAAAAATCTCCAAATCCAATCCAAAACATGCCCTTAGAGGGGACTCTGATGAACAGACCAGGCCAAGTTTGGGGCCTTCCTAGGCAGAGTTATGGGCCCGACAAAAGGGCAGGGCGAATATGGTCCAAAAAATCTCCAAATCCAGTCCAAAACACGCCTGTAGAGGTGACTCTGATGAACAGACCAGGCCAAGTTTGGTGCCTCTGGAGCCATCCTAGGCAGAGTTATGGACCAAGAAACAGGGCAGGGCGAATTTGGTCCAAAAAATCTCCAAATCCAATCCAAAACATGCCCTTAGAGGGGACTCTGATGAACAGACCAGCCCAAGTTTGGGGCCTCTGGGGCCTTCCTAGGCAGAGTTATGGGCCCGACAAAAGGGCAGGGCGAATTTGGTCAAAAAAATCTCAAAATCCTATCCAAAAAATGCCCGTAGAGGGGACTCTGATGAACAGACCAGGCCAAGTTTGGGGCCTCTGGAGCCATCCTAGGCAGAGTTATGGGCCCAGAAACAGGGCAGGGCGAATTTGGTCCAAAAAATCTCCAAATCCAATCCAAAACATGCCCTTAGAGGGGACTCTGATGAACAGGCCAGGCCAAGTTTGGGGCCTCTGGGGCCTTCCTAGGCAGAGTTATGGGCCCGACAAAAGGGCAGGGCGAATTTGGTCCAAAAAATCTACAAATCCAATCCAAAAAATGCCCGTAGAGGGGACTCTGATGAACAGGCCAGGCCAAGTTTGGGGCCTCTGGGGCCTTCCTAAGCAGAGTTATGGGCCCGACAACAGGGCAGGGCGAATTTGGTCCCAAAAATCTCCAAATCCAATGCCCTTAGAGGGGACTCTGATGAACAGACCAGGCCAAGTTTGGGGCCTTCCTAGGCAGAGTTATGGGCCCGACAAAAGGGCAGGGCGAATATGGTCCAAAAAATCTCCAAATCCAGTCCAAAACACGCCTGTAGAGGTGACTCTGATGAACAGGCCAGGCCAAGTTTGGGGCCTCTGGGGCCTTCCTAGGCAGAGTTATGGGCCCGACAAAAGGGCAGGGCGAATTTGGTCAAAAAAATCTCAAAATCCAATCCAAAAAATGCCCGTAGAGGGGACTCTGATGAACAGGCCAGGCCAAGTTTGGGGCCTCTGGAGCCATCCTAGGCAGAGTTATGGGCCCAGAAACAGGGCAGGGCGAATTTGGTCCAAAAAATCTCCAAATCCAATCCAAAACATGCCCTTAGAGGGGACTCTGATGAACAGGCCAGGCCAAGTTTGGGGCCTCTGGGGCCTTCCTAGGCAGAGTTATGGGCCCGACAAAAGGGCAGGGCGAATTTGGTCAAAAAAATCTCAAAATCCAATCCAAAAAATGCCCGTAGAGGGGACTCTGATGAACAGGCCAGGCCAAGTTTGGGGCCTCTGGGGCCTTCCTAGGCAGAGTTATGGACCCAACAACAGGGCAGGGCGAATTTGGTCAAAAAAATCTCCAAATCCAGTCCAAAACACGACCTTAGAGGGGACTCTGATGAACAGGCCAGGCCAAGTTTGGGGCCTCTGGGGCCTTCCTAAGCAGAGTTATGGGCCCGACAACAGGGCAGGGCGAATTTGGTCCAAAAAATCTCCAAATCCAATCCAAAACATGCCCTTAGAGGGTACTCTGATGAACAGACCAGGCCAAGTTTGGGGCCTCTGGGGCCTTCCTAAGCAGAGTTATGGGCCCGACAACAGGGCAGGGCGAATTTGGTCCAAAAAATCTCCAAATCCAATCCAAAACATGCCCTTAGAGGGGACTCTGATGAACAGACCAGGCCAAGTTTGGGGCCTCTGGGGCCTTCCTAAGCAGAGTTATGGGCCCGACAACAGGGCAGGGCGAATTTGGTCCAAAAAATCTCCAAATCCAATCCAAAACATGCCCTTAGAGGGGACTCTGATGAACAGACCAGGCCAAGTTTAGGGCCTTCCTAGGCAGAGTTATGGGCCCGACAAAAGGGCAGGGCGAATATGGTCCAAAAAATCTCCAAATCGAGTCCAAAACACGCCTGTAGAGGTGACTCTGATGAACAGGCCAGGCCAAGTTTGGGGCCTCTGGGGCCTTCCTAGGCAGAGTTATGAGCCCGACAAAGGGGGAGGGCGAATTTGGTCCCAAAAATCTCCAAATCCAATCCAAAACATGCCCGTAGAGGGGACTCTGATGAACAGACCAGGCCAAGTTTGGGGCCTCTGGGGCCTTCCTAGGCAGAGTTATGGGCCCGACAAAAGGGCAGGGCGAATATGGTCCAAAAAATCTCCAAATCCAGTCCAAAACACGCCTGTAGAGGTGACTCTGATGAACAGGCCAGGCCAAGTTTGGGGCCTCTGGGGCCTTCCTAGGCAGAGTTATGAGCCCGACAAAGGGGGAGGGCGAATTTGGTCCCAAAAATCTCCAAATCCAATCCAAAACATGCCCTTAGAGGGGACTCTGATGAACAGACCAGGCCAAGTTTGGGGCCTCTGGGGCCTTCCTAAGCAGAGTTATGGGCCCGACAACAGGGCAGGGCGAATTTGGTCCAAAAAATCTCCAAATCCAATCCAAAACATGCCCTTAGAGGGGACTCTGATGAACAGACCAGGCCAAGTTTGGGGCCTTCCTAGGCAGAGTTATGGGCCCGACAAAAGGGCAGGGCGAATATGGTCCAAAAAATCTCCAAATCGAGTCCAAAACACGCCTGTAGAGGTGACTCTGATGAACAGGCCAGGCCAAGTTTGGGGCCTCTGGGGCCTTCCTAAGCAGAGTTATGGGCCCGACAACAGGGCAGGGCGAATTTGGTCCAAAAAATCTCCAAATCCAATCCAAAACATGCCCTTAGAGGGGACTCTGATGAACAGACCAGGCCAAGTTTGGGGCCTTCCTAGGAAGAGTTATGGGCCCGACAAAAGGGCAGGGCGAATATGGTCCAAAAAATCTCCAAATCGAGTCCAAAACACGCCTGTAGAGGTGACTCTGATGAACAGGCCAGGCCAAGTTTTGGGCCTCTGGGGCCTTCCTAGGCAGAGTTATGAGCCCGACAAAGGGGGAGGGCGAATTTGGTCCCAAAAATCTCCAAATCCAATCCAAAACATGCCCGTAGAGGGGACTCTGATGAACAGACCAGGCCAAGTTTGGGGCCTCTGGAGCCATCCTAGGCAGAGTTATGGACCCAGAAACAGGGCAGGGCGAATTTGGTCCAAAAAATCTCCAAATCCAGTCCAAAACACGCCCGTAGAGGGGACTCTGATGAACAGGCCCGGCCAAGTTTGGGGCCTCTGGGGCCTTCCTAAGCAGAGTTATGGGCCCGACAACAGGGCAGGGCGAATTTGGTCCAAAAAATCTCCAAATCCAATCCAAAACATGCCCTTAGAGGGTACTCTGATGAACAGACCAGGCCAAGTTTGGGGCCTCTGGGGCCTTCCTAAGCAGAGTTATGGGCCCGACAACAGGGCAGGGCGAATTTGGTCCAAAAAATCTCCAAATCCAATCCAAAACATGCCCTTAGAGGGGACTCTGATGAACAGACCAGGCCAAGTTTGGGGCCTCTGGGGCCTTCCTAAGCAGAGTTATGGGCCCGACAACAGGGCAGGGCGAATTTGGTCCAAAAAATCTCCAAATCCAATCCAAAACATGCCCTTAGAGGGGACTCTGATGAACAGACCAGGCCAAGTTTAGGGCCTTCCTAGGCAGAGTTATGGGCCCGACAAAAGGGCAGGGCGAATATGGTCCAAAAAATCTCCAAATCGAGTCCAAAACACGCCTGTAGAGGTGACTCTGATGAACAGGCCAGGCCAAGTTTGGGGCCTCTGGGGCCTTCCTAGGCAGAGTTATGGGCCCGACAAAAGGGCAGGGCGAATATGGTCCAAAAAATCTCCAAATCCAGTCCAAAACACGCCTGTAGAGGTGACTCTGATGAACAGGCCAGGCCAAGTTTGGGGCCTCTGGGGCCTTCCTAGGCAGAGTTATGAGCCCGACAAAGGGGGAGGGCGAATTTGGTCCCAAAAATCTCCAAATCCAATCCAAAACATGCCCTTAGAGGGGACTCTGATGAACAGACCAGGCCAAGTTTGGGGCCTCTGGGGCCTTCCTAAGCAGAGTTATGGGCCCGACAACAGGGCAGGGCGAATTTGGTCCAAAAAATCTCCAAATCCAATCCAAAACATGCCCTTAGAGGGGACTCTGATGAACAGACCAGGCCAAGTTTGGGGCCTTCCTAGGCAGAGTTATGGGCCCGACAAAAGGGCAGGGCGAATATGGTCCAAAAAATCTCCAAATCGAGTCCAAAACACGCCTGTAGAGGTGACTCTGATGAACAGGCCAGGCCAAGTTTGGGGCCTCTGGGGCCTTCCTAAGCAGAGTTATGGGCCCGACAACAGGGCAGGGCGAATTTGGTCCAAAAAATCTCCAAATCCAATCCAAAACATGCCCTTAGAGGGGACTCTGATGAACAGACCAGGCCAAGTTTGGGGCCTTCCTAGGAAGAGTTATGGGCCCGACAAAAGGGCAGGGCGAATATGGTCCAAAAAATCTCCAAATCGAGTCCAAAACACGCCTGTAGAGGTGACTCTGATGAACAGGCCAGGCCAAGTTTTGGGCCTCTGGGGCCTTCCTAGGCAGAGTTATGAGCCCGACAAAGGGGGAGGGCGAATTTGGTCCCAAAAATCTCCAAATCCAATCCAAAACATGCCCGTAGAGGGGACTCTGATGAACAGACCAGGCCAAGTTTGGGGCCTCTGGAGCCATCCTAGGCAGAGTTATGGACCCAGAAACAGGGCAGGGCGAATTTGGTCCAAAAAATCTCCAAATCCAGTCCAAAACACGCCCGTAGAGGGGACTCTGATGAACAGGCCCGGCCAAGTTTGGGGCCTCTGGGGCCTTCCTAAGCAGAGTTATGGGCCCGACAACAGGGCAGGGCGAATTTGGTCCAAAAAATCTCCAAATCCAATCCAAAACATGCCCTTAGAGGGTACTCTGATGAACAGACCAGGCCAAGTTTGGGGCCTCTGGGGCCTTCCTAAGCAGAGTTATGGGCCCGACAACAGGGCAGGGCGAATTTGGTCCAAAAAATCTCCAAATCCAATCCAAAACATGCCCTTAGAGGGGACTCTGATGAACAGACCAGGCCAAGTTTGGGGCCTCTGGGGCCTTCCTAAGCAGAGTTATGGGCCCGACAACAGGGCAGGGCGAATTTGGTCCAAAAAATCTCCAAATCCAATCCAAAACATGCCCTTAGAGGGGACTCTGATGAACAGACCAGGCCAAGTTTAGGGCCTTCCTAGGCAGAGTTATGGGCCCGACAAAAGGGCAGGGCGAATATGGTCCAAAAAATCTCCAAATCGAGTCCAAAACACGCCTGTAGAGGTGACTCTGATGAACAGGCCAGGCCAAGTTTGGGGCCTCTGGGGCCTTCCTAGGCAGAGTTATGGGCCCGACAAAAGGGCAGGGCGAATATGGTCCAAAAAATCTCCAAATCCAGTCCAAAACACGCCTGTAGAGGTGACTCTGATGAACAGGCCAGGCCAAGTTTGGGGCCTCTGGGGCCTTCCTAGGCAGAGTTATGAGCCCGACAAAGGGGGAGGGCGAATTTGGTCCCAAAAATCTCCAAATCCAATCCAAAACATGCCCTTAGAGGGGACTCTGATGAACAGACCAGGCCAAGTTTGGGGCCTCTGGGGCCTTCCTAAGCAGAGTTATGGGCCCGACAACAGGGCAGGGCGAATTTGGTCCAAAAAATCTCCAAATCCAATCCAAAACATGCCCTTAGAGGGGACTCTGATGAACAGACCAGGCCAAGTTTGGGGCCTTCCTAGGCAGAGTTATGGGCCCGACAAAAGGGCAGGGCGAATATGGTCCAAAAAATCTCCAAATCGAGTCCAAAACACGCCTGTAGAGGTGACTCTGATGAACAGGCCAGGCCAAGTTTGGGGCCTCTGGGGCCTTCCTAAGCAGAGTTATGGGCCCGACAACAGGGCAGGGCGAATTTGGTCCAAAAAATCTCCAAATCCAATCCAAAACATGCCCTTAGAGGGGACTCTGATGAACAGACCAGGCCAAGTTTGGGGCCTTCCTAGGAAGAGTTATGGGCCCGACAAAAGGGCAGGGCGAATATGGTCCAAAAAATCTCCAAATCCAGTCCAAAACACGCCCGTAGAGGGGACTCTGATGAACAGGCCAGGCCAAGTTTGGGGCCTCTGGGGCCTTCCTAGGCAGAGTTATGGACCCAACAAAAGGGCAGGGCGAATTTGGTCCAAAAAATCTCCAAATCCAGTCCAAAACACGCCCATAGAGGGGACTCTGATGAACAGGCCAGGCCAAGTTTGGGGCCTCTGGGGCCTTCCTAAGCAGAGTTATGGGCCCGACAACAGGGCAGGGCGAATTTGGTCCAAAAAATCTCCAAATCCAATCCAAAACATGCCCTTAGAGGGGACTCTGATGAACAGACCAGGCCAAGTTTGGGGCCTCTGGGGCCTTCCTAGGCAGAGTTATGGGCCCGACAAAAGGGCAGGGCGAATATGGTCCAAAAAATCTCCAAATCCAGTCCAAAACACGCCCGTAGAGGGGACTCTGATGAACAGGCCAGGCCAAGTTTGGGGCCTCTGGGGCCTTCCTAAGCAGAGTTATGAGCCCGACAAAGGGGGAGGGCGAATTTGGTCCCAAAAATCTCCAAATCCAATCCAAAACATGCCCTTAGAGGGGACTCTGATGAACAGACCAGGCCAAGTTTGGGGCCTCTGGGGCCTTCCTAGGCAGAGTTATGGACCCAACAAAAGGGCAGGGCGAATTTGGTCCAAAAAATCTCCAAATCCAGTCCAAAACACGACCTTAGAGGGGACTCTGATGAACAGGCCAGGCCAAGTTTGGGGCCTCTGGGGCCTTCCTAGGCAGAGTTATGAGCCCGACAAAGGGGGAGGGCGAATTTGGTCCCAAAAATCTCCAAATCCAATCCAAAACATGCCCTTAGAGGGGACTCTGATGAACAGACCAGGCCAAGTTTGGGGCCTCTGGGGCCTTCCTAAGCAGAGTTATGGGCCCGACAACAGGGCAGGGCGAATTTGGTCCAAAAAATCTCCAAATCCAATCCAAAACATGCCCTTAGAGGGGACTCTGATGAACAGACCAGGCCAAGTTTGGGGCCTCTGGGGCCTTCCTAGGCAGAGTTATGGGCCCGACAAAAGGGCAGGGCGAATATGGTCCAAAAAATCTCAAAATCCAGTCCAAAACACGCCCGTAGAGGGGACTCTGATGAACAGGCCAGGCCAAGTTTGGGGCCTCTGGGGCCTTCCTAAGCAGAGTTATGAGCCCGACAAAGGGGGAGGGCGAATTTGGTCCCAAAAATCTCCAAATCCAATCCAAAACATGCCCTTAGAGGGGACTCTGATGAACAGACCAGGCCAAGTTTGGGGCCTCTGGGGCCTTCCTAGGCAGAGTTATGGGCCCGACAAAAGGGCAGGGCGAATATGGTCCAAAAAATCTCAAAATCCAGTCCAAAACACGCCCGTAGAGGGGACTCTGATGAACAGGCCAGGCCAAGTTTGGGGCCTCTGGGGCCTTCCTAAGCAGAGTTATGAGCCCGACAAAGGGGGAGGGCGAATTTGGTCCCAAAAATCTCCAAATCCAATCCAAAACATGCCCTTAGAGGGGACTCTGATGAACAGACCAGGCCAAGTTTGGGGCCTCTGGGGCCTTCCTAGGCAGAGTTATGGACCCAACAAAAGGGCAGGGCGAATTTGGTCCAAAAAATCTCCAAATCCAGTCCAAAACACGACCTTAGAGGGGACTCTGATGAACAGGCCAGGCCAAGTTTGGGGCCTCTGGGGCCTTCCTAGGCAGAGTTATGGGCCCGACAAAAGGGCAGGGCGAATATGGTCCAAAAATCTCCAAATCCAGTCCAAAACACGCCCGTAGAGGGGACTCTGATGAACAGGCCAGGCCAAGTTTGGGGCCTCTGGGGCCTTCCTAAGCAGAGTTATGGGCCCGACAACAGGGCAGGGCGAATTTGGTCCAAAAAATCTCCAAATCCAATCCAAAACATGCCCTTAGAGGGGACTCTGATGAACAGACCAGGCCAAGTTTGGGGCCTCTGGGGCCTTCCTAGGCAGAGTTATGGGCCCGACAAAAGGGCAGGGCGAATTTGGTCCCAAAAATCTCCGAATCCAATCCAAAACATGCCCTTAGAGGGGACTCTGATGAACAGACCAGGCCAAGTTTGGGGCCTCTGGGGCCTTCCTAGGCAGAGTTATGGGCCCGACAAAAGGGCAGGGCGAATATGGTCCAAAAAATCTCCAAATCCAGTCCAAAACACGCCTGTAGAGGTGACTCTGATGAACAGGCCAGGCCAAGTTTGGGGCCTCTGGGGCCTTCCTAGGCAGAGTTATGAGCCCGACAAAGGGGGAGGGCGAATTTGGTCCCAAAAATCTCCAAATCCAATCCAAAACATGCCCTTAGAGGGGACTCTGATGAACAGACCAGGCCAAGTTTGGGGCCTCTGGGGCCTTCCTAGGCAGAGTTATGGGCCCGACAAAAGGGCAGGGCGAATATGGTCCAAAAAATCTCCAAATCCAGTCCAAAACACGCCCGTAGAGGGGACTCTGATGAACAGACCAGGCCAAGTTTGGGGCCTTCCTAGGCAGAGTTATGGGCCCGACAAAAGGGCAGGGCGAATATGGTCCAAAAAATCTCCAAATCCAGTCCAAAACACGCCTGTAGAGGTGACTCTGATGAACAGACCAGGCCAAGTTTGGTGCCTCTGGAGCCATCCTAGGCAGAGTTATGGACCAAGAAACAGGGCAGGGCGAATTTGGTCCAAAAAATCTCCAAATCCAATCCAAAACATGCCCTTAGAGGGGACTCTGATGAACAGACCAGCCCAAGTTTGGGGCCTCTGGGGCCTTCCTAGGCAGAGTTATGGGCCCGACAAAAGGGCAGGGCGAATTTGGTCAAAAAAATCTCAAAATCCAATCCAAAAAATGCCCGTAGAGGGGACTCTGATGAACAGGCCAGGCCAAGTTTGGGGCCTCTGGGGCCTTCCTAAGCAGAGTTATGGGCCCGACAACAGGGCAGGGCGAATTTGGTCCCAAAAATCTCCAAATCCAATGCCCTTAGAGGGGACTCTGATGAACAGACCAGGCCAAGTTTGGGGCCTTCCTAGGCAGAGTTATGGGCCCGACAAAAGGGCAGGGCGAATATGGTCCAAAAAATCTCCAAATCCAGTCCAAAACACGCCTGTAGAGGTGACTCTGATGAACAGGCCAGGCCAAGTTTGGGGCCTCTGGGGCCTTCCTAGGCAGAGTTATGGGCCCGACAAAAGGGCAGGGCGAATTTGGTCAAAAAAATCTCAAAATCCAATCCAAAAAATGCCCGTAGAGGGGACTCTGATGAACAGGCCAGGCCAAGTTTGGGGCCTCTGGAGCCATCCTAGGCAGAGTTATGGGCCCAGAAACAGGGCAGGGCGAATTTGGTCCAAAAAATCTCCAAATCCAATCCAAAACATGCCCTTAGAGGGGACTCTGATGAACAGGCCAGGCCAAGTTTGGGGCCTCTGGGGCCTTCCTAGGCAGAGTTATGGGCCCGACAAAAGGGCAGGGCGAATTTGGTCAAAAAAATCTCAAAATCCAATCCAAAAAATGCCCGTAGAGGGGACTCTGATGAACAGGCCAGGCCAAGTTTGGGGCCTCTGGGGCCTTCCTAAGCAGAGTTATGGGCCCGACAACAGGGCAGGGCGAATTTGGTCCCAAAAATCTCCAAATCCAATCCAAAACATGCCCTTAGAGGGGACTCTGATGAACAGACCAGGCCAAGTTTGGGGCCTCTGGGGCCTTCCTAGGCAGAGTTATGGACCCAACAACAGGGCAGGGCGAATTTGGTCAAAAAAATCTCCAAATCCAGTCCAAAACACGACCTTAGAGGGGACTCTGATGAACAGGCCAGGCCAAGTTTGGGGCCTCTGGGGCCTTCCTAAGCAGAGTTATGGGCCCGACAACAGGGCAGGGCGAATTTGGTCCAAAAAATCTCCAAATCCAATCCAAAACATGCCCTTAGAGGGTACTCTGATGAACAGACCAGGCCAAGTTTGGGGCCTCTGGGGCCTTCCTAAGCAGAGTTATGGGCCCGACAACAGGGCAGGGCGAATTTGGTCCAAAAAATCTCCAAATCCAATCCAAAACATGCCCTTAGAGGGGACTCTGATGAACAGACCAGGCCAAGTTTGGGGCCTCTGGGGCCTTCCTAAGCAGAGTTATGGGCCCGACAACAGGGCAGGGCGAATTTGGTCCAAAAAATCTCCAAATCCAATCCAAAACATGCCCTTAGAGGGGACTCTGATGAACAGACCAGGCCAAGTTTAGGGCCTTCCTAGGCAGAGTTATGGGCCCGACAAAAGGGCAGGGCGAATATGGTCCAAAAAATCTCCAAATCGAGTCCAAAACACGCCTGTAGAGGTGACTCTGATGAACAGGCCAGGCCAAGTTTGGGGCCTCTGGGGCCTTCCTAGGCAGAGTTATGAGCCCGACAAAGGGGGAGGGCGAATTTGGTCCCAAAAATCTCCAAATCCAATCCAAAACATGCCCGTAGAGGGGACTCTGATGAACAGACCAGGCCAAGTTTGGGGCCTCTGGGGCCTTCCTAGGCAGAGTTATGGGCCCGACAAAATGGCAGGGCGAATATGGTCCAAAAAATCTCCAAATCCAGTCCAAAACACGCCTGTAGAGGTGACTCTGATGAACAGGCCAGGCCAAGTTTGGGGCCTCTGGGGCCTTCCTAGGCAGAGTTATGAGCCCGACAAAGGGGGAGGGCGAATTTGGTCCCAAAAATCTCCAAATCCAATCCAAAACATGCCCTTAGAGGGTACTCTGATGAACAGACCAGGCCAAGTTTGGGGCCTCTGGGGCCTTCCTAAGCAGAGTTATGGGCCCGACAACAGGGCAGGGCGAATTTGGTCCAAAAAATCTCCAAATCCAATCCAAAACATGCCCTTAGAGGGGACTCTGATGAACAGACCAGGCCAAGTTTGGGGCCTTCCTAGGCAGAGTTATGGGCCCGACAAAAGGGCAGGGCGAATATGGTCCAAAAAATCTCCAAATCGAGTCCAAAACACGCCTGTAGAGGTGACTCTGATGAACAGGCCAGGCCAAGTTTGGGGCCTCTGGGGCCTTCCTAAGCAGAGTTATGGGCCCGACAACAGGGCAGGGCGAATTTGGTCCAAAAAATCTCCAAATCCAATCCAAAACATGCCCTTAGAGGGGACTCTGATGAACAGACCAGGCCAAGTTTGGGGCCTTCCTAGGAAGAGTTATGGGCCCGACAAAAGGGCAGGGCGAATATGGTCCAAAAAATCTCCAAATCGAGTCCAAAACACGCCTGTAGAGGTGACTCTGATGAACAGGCCAGGCCAAGTTTTGGGCCTCTGGGGCCTTCCTAGGCAGAGTTATGAGCCCGACAAAGGGGGAGGGCGAATTTGGTCCCAAAAATCTCCAAATCCAATCCAAAACATGCCCGTAGAGGGGACTCTGATGAACAGACCAGGCCAAGTTTGGGGCCTCTGGAGCCATCCTAGGCAGAGTTATGGACCCAGAAACAGGGCAGGGCGAATTTGGTCCAAAAAATCTCCAAATCCAGTCCAAAACACGCCCGTAGAGGGGACTCTGATGAACAGGCCCGGCCAAGTTTGGGGCCTCTGGGGCCTTCCTAAGCAGAGTTATGGGCCCGACAAAAGGGCAGGGCGAATTTGGTCAAAAAAATCTCAATCCAATCCAAAACACGCCCGTAGAGGGGACTCTGATGAACAGGCCAGGCCAAGTTTGGGGCCTCTGGAGCCATCCTAGGCAGAGTTATGGACCCAGAAACAGGGCAGGGCGAATTTGGTCCCAAAAATCTCCAAATCCAATCCAAAACATGCCCTTAGAGGGGACTCTGATGAACAGACCAGGCCAAGTTTGGGGCCTCTGGGGCCTTCCTAAGCAGAGTTATGGACCCAACAACAGGGCAGGGCGAATTTGGTCAAAAAAATCTCCAAATCCAGTCCAAAACACGACCTTAGAGGGGACTCTGATGAACAGGCCAGGCCAAGTTTGGGGCCTCTGGGGCCTTCCTAAGCAGAGTTATGGGCCCGACAACAGGGCAGGGCGAATTTGGTCCAAAAAATCTCCAAATCCAATCCAAAACATGCCCTTAGAGGGGACTCTGATGAACAGACCAGGCCAAGTTTGGGGCCTTCCTAGGCAGAGTTATGGGCCCGACAAAAGGGCAGGGCTAATATGGTCCAAAAAATCTCCAAATCCAGTCCAAAACACGCCTGTAGAGGTGACTCTGATGAACAGGCCAGGCCAAGTTTGGGGCCTCTGGGGCCTTCCTAGGCAGAGTTATGAGCCCGACAAAGGGGGAGGGCGAATTTGGTCCCAAAAATCTCCAAATCCAATCCAAAACATGCCCTTAGAGGGTACTCTGATGAACAGACCAGGCCAAGTTTGGGGCCTCTGGGGCCTTCCTAAGCAGAGTTATGGGCCCGACAACAGGGCAGGGCGAATTTGGTCCAAAAAATCTCCAAATCCAATCCAAAACATGCCCTTAGAGGGGACTCTGATGAACAGACCAGGCCAAGTTTGGGGCCTTCCTAGGAAGAGTTATGGGCCCGACAAAAGGGCAGGGCAAATATGGTCCAAAAAATCTCCAAATCCAGTCCAAAACACGCCTGTAGAGGTGACTCTGATGAACAGGCCAGGCCAAGTTTTGGGCCTCTGGGGCCTTCCTAGGCAGAGTTATGAGCCCGACAAAGGGGGAGGGCGAATTTGGTCCCAAAAATCTCCAAATCCAATCCAAAACATGCCCGTAGAGGGGACTCTGATGAACAGACCAGGCCAAGTTTGGGGCCTCTGGAGCCATCCTAGGCAGAGTTATGGACCCAGAAACAGGGCAGGGCGAATTTGGTCCAAAAAATCTCCAAATCCAGTCCAAAACACGCCCGTAGAGGGGACTCTGATGAACAGGCCCGGCCAAGTTTGGGGCCTCTGGGGCCTTCCTAAGCAGAGTTATGGGCCCGACAAAAGGGCAGGGCGAATTTGGTCAAAAAAATCTCAATCCAATCCAAAACACGCCCGTAGAGGGGACTCTGATGAACAGACCAGGCCAAGTTTGGGGCCTCTGGGGCCTTCCTAGGCAGAGTTATGGACCCAACAACAGGGCAGGGCGAATTTGGTCAAAAAAATCTCCAAATCCAGTCCAAAACACGACCTTAGAGGGGACTCTGATGAACAGGCCAGGCCAAGTTTGGGGCCTCTGGGGCCTTCCTAAGCAGAGTTATGGGCCCGACAACAGGGCAGGGCGAATTTGGTCCAAAAAATCTCCAAATCCAATCCAAAACATGCCCTTAGAGGGTACTCTGATGAACAGACCAGGCCAAGTTTGGGGCCTCTGGGGCCTTCCTAAGCAGAGTTATGGGCCCGACAACAGGGCAGGGCGAATTTGGTCCAAAAAATCTCCAAATCCAATCCAAAACATGCCCTTAGAGGGGACTCTGATGAACAGACCAGGCCAAGTTTGGGGCCTCTGGGGCCTTCCTAAGCAGAGTTATGGGCCCGACAACAGGGCAGGGCGAATTTGGTCCAAAAAATCTCCAAATCCAATCCAAAACATGCCCTTAGAGGGGACTCTGATGAACAGACCAGGCCAAGTTTAGGGCCTTCCTAGGCAGAGTTATGGGCCCGACAAAAGGGCAGGGCGAATATGGTCCAAAAAATCTCCAAATCGAGTCCAAAACACGCCTGTAGAGGTGACTCTGATGAACAGGCCAGGCCAAGTTTGGGGCCTCTGGGGCCTTCCTAGGCAGAGTTATGAGCCCGACAAAGGGGGAGGGCGAATTTGGTCCCAAAAATCTCCAAATCCAATCCAAAACATGCCCGTAGAGGGGACTCTGATGAACAGACCAGGCCAAGTTTGGGGCCTCTGGGGCCTTCCTAGGCAGAGTTATGGGCCCGACAAAATGGCAGGGCGAATATGGTCCAAAAAATCTCCAAATCCAGTCCAAAACACGCCTGTAGAGGTGACTCTGATGAACAGGCCAGGCCAAGTTTGGGGCCTCTGGGGCCTTCCTAGGCAGAGTTATGAGCCCGACAAAGGGGGAGGGCGAATTTGGTCCCAAAAATCTCCAAATCCAATCCAAAACATGCCCTTAGAGGGTACTCTGATGAACAGACCAGGCCAAGTTTGGGGCCTCTGGGGCCTTCCTAAGCAGAGTTATGGGCCCGACAACAGGGCAGGGCGAATTTGGTCCAAAAAATCTCCAAATCCAATCCAAAACATGCCCTTAGAGGGGACTCTGATGAACAGACCAGGCCAAGTTTGGGGCCTTCCTAGGCAGAGTTATGGGCCCGACAAAAGGGCAGGGCGAATATGGTCCAAAAAATCTCCAAATCGAGTCCAAAACACGCCTGTAGAGGTGACTCTGATGAACAGGCCAGGCCAAGTTTGGGGCCTCTGGGGCCTTCCTAAGCAGAGTTATGGGCCCGACAACAGGGCAGGGCGAATTTGGTCCAAAAAATCTCCAAATCCAATCCAAAACATGCCCTTAGAGGGGACTCTGATGAACAGACCAGGCCAAGTTTGGGGCCTTCCTAGGAAGAGTTATGGGCCCGACAAAAGGGCAGGGCGAATATGGTCCAAAAAATCTCCAAATCGAGTCCAAAACACGCCTGTAGAGGTGACTCTGATGAACAGGCCAGGCCAAGTTTTGGGCCTCTGGGGCCTTCCTAGGCAGAGTTATGAGCCCGACAAAGGGGGAGGGCGAATTTGGTCCCAAAAATCTCCAAATCCAATCCAAAACATGCCCGTAGAGGGGACTCTGATGAACAGACCAGGCCAAGTTTGGGGCCTCTGGAGCCATCCTAGGCAGAGTTATGGACCCAGAAACAGGGCAGGGCGAATTTGGTCCAAAAAATCTCCAAATCCAGTCCAAAACACGCCCGTAGAGGGGACTCTGATGAACAGGCCCGGCCAAGTTTGGGGCCTCTGGGGCCTTCCTAAGCAGAGTTATGGGCCCGACAAAAGGGCAGGGCGAATTTGGTCAAAAAAATCTCAATCCAATCCAAAACACGCCCGTAGAGGGGACTCTGATGAACAGACCAGGCCAAGTTTGGGGCCTCTGGGGCCTTCCTAGGCAGAGTTATGGACCCAACAACAGGGCAGGGCGAATTTGGTCAAAAAAATCTCCAAATCCAGTCCAAAACACGACCTTAGAGGGGACTCTGATGAACAGGCCAGGCCAAGTTTGGGGCCTCTGGGGCCTTCCTAAGCAGAGTTATGGGCCCGACAACAGGGCAGGGCGAATTTGGTCCAAAAAATCTCCAAATCCAATCCAAAACATGCCCTTAGAGGGTACTCTGATGAACAGACCAGGCCAAGTTTGGGGCCTCTGGGGCCTTCCTAAGCAGAGTTATGGGCCCGACAACAGGGCAGGGCGAATTTGGTCCAAAAAATCTCCAAATCCAATCCAAAACATGCCCTTAGAGGGGACTCTGATGAACAGACCAGGCCAAGTTTGGGGCCTCTGGGGCCTTCCTAAGCAGAGTTATGGGCCCGACAACAGGGCAGGGCGAATTTGGTCCAAAAAATCTCCAAATCCAATCCAAAACATGCCCTTAGAGGGGACTCTGATGAACAGACCAGGCCAAGTTTAGGGCCTTCCTAGGCAGAGTTATGGGCCCGACAAAAGGGCAGGGCGAATATGGTCCAAAAAATCTCCAAATCGAGTCCAAAACACGCCTGTAGAGGTGACTCTGATGAACAGGCCAGGCCAAGTTTGGGGCCTCTGGGGCCTTCCTAGGCAGAGTTATGAGCCCGACAAAGGGGGAGGGCGAATTTGGTCCCAAAAATCTCCAAATCCAATCCAAAACATGCCCGTAGAGGGGACTCTGATGAACAGACCAGGCCAAGTTTGGGGCCTCTGGGGCCTTCCTAGGCAGAGTTATGGGCCCGACAAAAGGGCAGGGCGAATATGGTCCAAAAAATCTCCAAATCCAGTCCAAAACACGCCTGTAGAGGTGACTCTGATGAACAGGCCAGGCCAAGTTTGGGGCCTCTGGGGCCTTCCTAGGCAGAGTTATGGGCCCGACAAAAGGGCAGGGCGAATTTGGTCAAAAAAATCTCCAAATCCAATCCAAAACATGCCCTTAGAGGGGACTCTGATGAACAGACCAGGCCAAGTTTGGGGCCTTCCTAGGCAGAGTTATGGGCCCGACAAAAGGGCAGGGCTAATATGGTCCAAAAAATCTCCAAATCCAGTCCAAAACACGCCTGTAGAGGTGACTCTGATGAACAGGCCAGGCCAAGTTTGGGGCCTCTGGGGCCTTCCTAGGCAGAGTTATGAGCCCGACAAAGGGGGAGGGCGAATTTGGTCCCAAAAATCTCCAAATCCAATCCAAAACATGCCCTTAGAGGGTACTCTGATGAACAGACCAGGCCAAGTTTGGGGCCTCTGGGGCCTTCCTAAGCAGAGTTATGGGCCCGACAACAGGGCAGGGCGAATTTGGTCCAAAAAATCTCCAAATCCAATCCAAAACATGCCCTTAGAGGGGACTCTGATGAACAGACCAGGCCAAGTTTGGGGCCTTCCTAGGAAGAGTTATGGGCCCGACAAAAGGGCAGGGCAAATATGGTCCAAAAAATCTCCAAATCCAGTCCAAAACACGCCTGTAGAGGTGACTCTGATGAACAGGCCAGGCCAAGTTTTGGGCCTCTGGGGCCTTCCTAGGCAGAGTTATGAGCCCGACAAAGGGGGAGGGCGAATTTGGTCCCAAAAATCTCCAAATCCAATCCAAAACATGCCCGTAGAGGGGACTCTGATGAACAGACCAGGCCAAGTTTGGGGCCTCTGGAGCCATCCTAGGCAGAGTTATGGACCCAGAAACAGGGCAGGGCGAATTTGGTCCAAAAAATCTCCAAATCCAGTCCAAAACACGCCCGTAGAGGGGACTCTGATGAACAGGCCCGGCCAAGTTTGGGGCCTCTGGGGCCTTCCTAAGCAGAGTTATGGGCCCGACAAAAGGGCAGGGCGAATTTGGTCAAAAAAATCTCAATCCAATCCAAAACACGCCCGTAGAGGGGACTCTGATGAACAGACCAGGCCAAGTTTGGGGCCTCTGGGGCCTTCCTAGGCAGAGTTATGGACCCAACAACAGGGCAGGGCGAATTTGGTCAAAAAAATCTCCAAATCCAGTCCAAAACACGACCTTAGAGGGGACTCTGATGAACAGGCCAGGCCAAGTTTGGGGCCTCTGGGGCCTTCCTAAGCAGAGTTATGGGCCCGACAACAGGGCAGGGCGAATTTGGTCCAAAAAATCTCCAAATCCAATCCAAAACATGCCCTTAGAGGGTACTCTGATGAACAGACCAGGCCAAGTTTGGGGCCTCTGGGGCCTTCCTAAGCAGAGTTATGGGCCCGACAACAGGGCAGGGCGAATTTGGTCCAAAAAATCTCCAAATCCAATCCAAAACATGCCCTTAGAGGGGACTCTGATGAACAGACCAGGCCAAGTTTGGGGCCTCTGGGGCCTTCCTAAGCAGAGTTATGGGCCCGACAACAGGGCAGGGCGAATTTGGTCCAAAAAATCTCCAAATCCAATCCAAAACATGCCCTTAGAGGGGACTCTGATGAACAGACCAGGCCAAGTTTAGGGCCTTCCTAGGCAGAGTTATGGGCCCGACAAAAGGGCAGGGCGAATATGGTCCAAAAAATCTCCAAATCGAGTCCAAAACACGCCTGTAGAGGTGACTCTGATGAACAGGCCAGGCCAAGTTTGGGGCCTCTGGGGCCTTCCTAGGCAGAGTTATGAGCCCGACAAAGGGGGAGGGCGAATTTGGTCCCAAAAATCTCCAAATCCAATCCAAAACATGCCCGTAGAGGGGACTCTGATGAACAGACCAGGCCAAGTTTGGGGCCTCTGGGGCCTTCCTAGGCAGAGTTATGGGCCCGACAAAATGGCAGGGCGAATATGGTCCAAAAAATCTCCAAATCCAGTCCAAAACACGCCTGTAGAGGTGACTCTGATGAACAGGCCAGGCCAAGTTTGGGGCCTCTGGGGCCTTCCTAGGCAGAGTTATGAGCCCGACAAAGGGGGAGGGCGAATTTGGTCCCAAAAATCTCCAAATCCAATCCAAAACATGCCCTTAGAGGGTACTCTGATGAACAGACCAGGCCAAGTTTGGGGCCTCTGGGGCCTTCCTAAGCAGAGTTATGGGCCCGACAACAGGGCAGGGCGAATTTGGTCCAAAAAATCTCCAAATCCAATCCAAAACATGCCCTTAGAGGGGACTCTGATGAACAGACCAGGCCAAGTTTGGGGCCTTCCTAGGCAGAGTTATGGGCCCGACAAAAGGGCAGGGCGAATATGGTCCAAAAAATCTCCAAATCGAGTCCAAAACACGCCTGTAGAGGTGACTCTGATGAACAGGCCAGGCCAAGTTTGGGGCCTCTGGGGCCTTCCTAAGCAGAGTTATGGGCCCGACAACAGGGCAGGGCGAATTTGGTCCAAAAAATCTCCAAATCCAATCCAAAACATGCCCTTAGAGGGGACTCTGATGAACAGACCAGGCCAAGTTTGGGGCCTTCCTAGGAAGAGTTATGGGCCCGACAAAAGGGCAGGGCGAATATGGTCCAAAAAATCTCCAAATCGAGTCCAAAACACGCCTGTAGAGGTGACTCTGATGAACAGGCCAGGCCAAGTTTTGGGCCTCTGGGGCCTTCCTAGGCAGAGTTATGAGCCCGACAAAGGGGGAGGGCGAATTTGGTCCCAAAAATCTCCAAATCCAATCCAAAACATGCCCGTAGAGGGGACTCTGATGAACAGACCAGGCCAAGTTTGGGGCCTCTGGAGCCATCCTAGGCAGAGTTATGGACCCAGAAACAGGGCAGGGCGAATTTGGTCCAAAAAATCTCCAAATCCAGTCCAAAACACGCCCGTAGAGGGGACTCTGATGAACAGGCCCGGCCAAGTTTGGGGCCTCTGGGGCCTTCCTAAGCAGAGTTATGGGCCCGACAAAAGGGCAGGGCGAATTTGGTCAAAAAAATCTCAATCCAATCCAAAACACGCCCGTAGAGGGGACTCTGATGAACAGGCCAGGCCAAGTTTGGGGCCTCTGGAGCCATCCTAGGCAGAGTTATGGACCCAGAAACAGGGCAGGACGAATTTGGTCCCAAAAATCTCCAAATCCAATCCAAAACATGCCCTTAGAGGGGACTCTGATGAACAGACCAGGCCAAGTTTGGGGCCTCTGGGGCCTTCCTAAGCAGAGTTATGGACCCAACAACAGGGCAGGGCGAATTTGGTCAAAAAAATCTCCAAATCCAGTCCAAAACACGACCTTAGAGGGGACTCTGATGAACAGGCCAGGCCAAGTTTGGGGCCTCTGGGGCCTTCCTAAGCAGAGTTATGGGCCCGACAACAGGGCAGGGCGAATTTGGTCCAAAAAATCTCCAAATCCAATCCAAAACATGCCCTTAGAGGGGACTCTGATGAACAGACCAGGCCAAGTTTGGGGCCTTCCTAGGCAGAGTTATGGGCCCGACAAAAGGGCAGGGCTAATATGGTCCAAAAAATCTCCAAATCCAGTCCAAAACACGCCTGTAGAGGTGACTCTGATGAACAGGCCAGGCCAAGTTTGGGGCCTCTGGGGCCTTCCTAGGCAGAGTTATGAGCCCGACAAAGGGGGAGGGCGAATTTGGTCCCAAAAATCTCCAAATCCAATCCAAAACATGCCCTTAGAGGGTACTCTGATGAACAGACCAGGCCAAGTTTGGGGCCTCTGGGGCCTTCCTAAGCAGAGTTATGGGCCCGACAACAGGGCAGGGCGAATTTGGTCCAAAAAATCTCCAAATCCAATCCAAAACATGCCCTTAGAGGGGACTCTGATGAACAGACCAGGCCAAGTTTGGGGCCTTCCTAGGAAGAGTTATGGGCCCGACAAAAGGGCAGGGCAAATATGGTCCAAAAAATCTCCAAATCCAGTCCAAAACACGCCTGTAGAGGTGACTCTGATGAACAGGCCAGGCCAAGTTTTGGGCCTCTGGGGCCTTCCTAGGCAGAGTTATGAGCCCGACAAAGGGGGAGGGCGAATTTGGTCCCAAAAATCTCCAAATCCAATCCAAAACATGCCCGTAGAGGGGACTCTGATGAACAGACCAGGCCAAGTTTGGGGCCTCTGGAGCCATCCTAGGCAGAGTTATGGACCCAGAAACAGGGCAGGGCGAATTTGGTCCAAAAAATCTCCAAATCCAGTCCAAAACACGCCCGTAGAGGGGACTCTGATGAACAGGCCCGGCCAAGTTTGGGGCCTCTGGGGCCTTCCTAAGCAGAGTTATGGGCCCGACAAAAGGGCAGGGCGAATTTGGTCAAAAAAATCTCAATCCAATCCAAAACACGCCCGTAGAGGGGACTCTGATGAACAGGCCAGGCCAAGTTTGGGGCCTCTGGAGCCATCCTAGGCAGAGTTATGGACCCAGAAACAGGGCAGGGCGAATTTGGTCCCAAAAATCTCCAAATCCAATCCAAAACATGCCCTTAGAGGGGACTCTGATGAACAGACCAGGCCAAGTTTGGGGCCTCTGGGGCCTTCCTAGGCAGAGTTATGGACCCAACAACAGGGCAGGGCGAATTTGGTCAAAAAAATCTCCAAATCCAGTCCAAAACACGACCTTAGAGGGGACTCTGATGAACAGGCCAGGCCAAGTTTGGGGCCTCTGGGGCCTTCCTAAGCAGAGTTATGGGCCCGACAACAGGGCAGGGCGAATTTGGTCCAAAAAATCTCCAAATCCAATCCAAAACATGCCCTTAGAGGGTACTCTGATGAACAGACCAGGCCAAGTTTGGGGCCTCTGGGGCCTTCCTAGGCAGAGTTATGGGCCCGACAAAAGGGCAGGGCGAATATGGTCCAAAAAATCTCCAAATCCAGTCCAAAACACGCCTGTAGAGGTGACTCTGATGAACAGGCCAGGCCAAGTTTGGGGCCTCTGGGGCCTTCCTAGGCAGAGTTATGAGCCCGACAAAGGGGGAGGGCGAATTTGGTCCCAAAAATCTCCAAATCCAATCCAAAACATGCCCTTAGAGGGGACTCTGATGAACAGACCAGGCCAAGTTTGGGGCCTTCCTAGGCAGAGTTATGGGCCCGACAAAAGGGCAGGGCGAATATGGTCCAAAAAATCTCCAAATCCAGTCCAAAACACGCCTGTAGAGGTGACTCTGATGAACAGACCAGGCCAAGTTTGGTGCCTCTGGAGCCATCCTAGGCAGAGTTATGGACCAAGAAACAGGGCAGGGCGAATTTGGTCCAAAAAATCTCCAAATCCAATCCAAAACATGCCCTTAGAGGGGACTCTGATGAACAGACCAGGCCAAGTTTGGGGCCTCTGGAGCCATCCTAGGCAGAGTTATGGGCCCGACAAAAGGGCAGGGCGAATTTGGTCAAAAAAATCTCAAAATCCAATCCAAAAAATGCCCGTAGAGGGGACTCTGATGAACAGACCAGGCCAAGTTTGGGGCCTCTGGAGCCATCCTAGGCAGAGTTATGGGCCCAGAAACAGGGCAGGGCGAATTTGGTCCAAAAAATCTCCAAATCCAATCCAAAACATGCCCTTAGAGCGGACTCTGATGAACAGGCCAGGCCAAGTTTGGGGCCTCTGGGGCCTTCCTAGGCAGAGTTATGGGCCCGACAAAAGGGCAGGGCGAATTTGGTCCAAAAAATCTCCAAATCCAATCCAAAAAATGCCCGTAGAGGGGACTCTGATGAACAGGCCAGGCCAAGTTTGGGGCCTCTGGGGCCTTCCTAAGCAGAGTTATGGGCCCGACAACAGGGCAGGGCGAATTTGGTCCCAAAAATCTCCAAATCCAATGCCCTTAGAGGGGACTCTGATGAACAGACCAGGCCAAGTTTGGGGCCTTCCTAGGCAGAGTTATGGGCCCGACAAAAGGGCAGGGCGAATATGGTCCAAAAAATCTCCAAATCCAATCCAAAACTCGCCCGTAGAGGGGACTCTGATGAACAGGCCAGGCCAAGTTTGGGGCCTCTGGGGGCTCCCTAAGCAGAGTTATGGGCCCGACAAAGGGGGAGGATGAATTTGGTCCAAAAAATCTCTAAATCCAATCCAAAACATGCTCTTAGAGGGGACTCTGATGAACAGGCCAGCCCAAGTTTGGGGCCTCTGGGGCCTTCCTAGGCAGAGTTATGGGACCGACAAAAGGGCAGGGCGAATTTGGTCTAAAAAATCTCAAAATCCAATCCAAAACACGCCCGTAGAGGGGACTCTGATGAACAAGCCAGGCCAAGTTTGGGGCCTCTGGGGGCTTCCTAGGCAGAGTTATGGGCCCGACAAAAGGGCAGGGCGAATATGGTCCAAAAAATCTCAAAATCCAATCCAAAACACGCCCGTAGAGGGGACTCTGATGAACAAGCCAGGCCAAGTTTGGGGCCTCTGGGGCCTTCCTAGGCAGAGTTATGGGCCCGACAAAAGGGCAGGGCGAATTTGGTCAAAAAAATCTCAAAATCCAATCCAAAAAATGCCCGTAGAGGGGACTCTGATGAACAGGCCAGGCCAAGTTTGGGGCCTCTGGAGCCATCCTAGGCAGAGTTATGGGCCCAGAAACAGGGCAGGGCGAATTTGGTCCAAAAAATCTCCAAATCCAATCCAAAACATGCCCTTAGAGGGGACTCTGATGAACAGGCCAGGCCAAGTTTGGGGCCTCTGGGGCCTTCCTAGGCAGAGTTATGGGCCCGACAAAAGGGCAGGGCGAATTTGGTCAAAAAAATCTCAAAATCCAATCCAAAAAATGCCCGTAGAGGGGACTCTGATGAACAGGCCAGGCCAAGTTTGGGGCCTCTGGGGCCTTCCTAAGCAGAGTTATGGGCCCGACAACAGGGCAGGGCGAATTTGGTCCCAAAAATCTCCAAATCCAATCCAAAACATGCCCTTAGAGGGGACTCTGATGAACAGACCAGGCCAAGTTTGGGGCCTCTGGGGCCTTCCTAGGCAGAGTTATGGACCCAACAACAGGGCAGGGCGAATTTGGTCAAAAAAATCTCCAAATCCAGTCCAAAACACGACCTTAGAGGGGACTCTGATGAACAGGCCAGGCCAAGTTTGGGGCCTCTGGGGCCTTCCTAAGCAGAGTTATGGGCCCGACAACAGGGCAGGGCGAATTTGGTCCAAAAAATCTCCAAATCCAATCCAAAACATGCCCTTAGAGGGGACTCTGATGAACAGACCAGGCCAAGTTTGGGGCCTCTGGGGCCTTCCTAAGCAGAGTTATGGGCCCGACAACAGGGCAGGGCGAATTTGGTCCAAAAAATCTCCAAATCCAATCCAAAACATGCCCTTAGAGGGGACTCTGATGAACAGACCAGGCCAAGTTTGGGGCCTCTGGGGCCTTCCTAAGCAGAGTTATGGGCCCGACAACAGGGCAGGGCGAATTTGGTCCAAAAAATCTCCAAATCCAATCCAAAACATGCCCTTAGAGGGGACTCTGATGAACAGACCAGGCCAAGTTTAGGGCCTTCCTAGGCAGAGTTATGGGCCCGACAAAAGGGCAGGGCGAATATGGTCCAAAAAATCTCCAAATCGAGTCCAAAACACGCCTGTAGAGGTGACTCTGATGAACAGGCCAGGCCAAGTTTGGGGCCTCTGGGGCCTTCCTAGGCAGAGTTATGAGCCCGACAAAGGGGGAGGGCGAATTTGGTCCCAAAAATCTCCAAATCCAATCCAAAACATGCCCGTAGAGGGGACTCTGATGAACAGACCAGGCCAAGTTTGGGGCCTCTGGGGCCTTCCTAGGCAGAGTTATGGGCCCGACAAAAGGGCAGGGCGAATATGGTCCAAAAAATCTCCAAATCCAGTCCAAAACACGCCTGTAGAGGTGACTCTGATGAACAGGCCAGGCCAAGTTTGGGGCCTCTGGGGCCTTCCTAAGCAGAGTTATGGGCCCGACAACAGGGCAGGGCGAATTTGGTCCAAAAAATCTCCAAATCCAATCCAAAACATGCCCTTAGAGGGGACTCTGATGAACAGACCAGGCCAAGTTTGGGGCCTCTGGGGCCTTCCTAAGCAGAGTTATGGGCCCGACAACAGGGCAGGGCGAATTTGGTCCAAAAAATCTCCAAATCCAATCCAAAACATGCCCTTAGAGGGGACTCTGATGAACAGACCAGGCCAAGTTTGGGGCCTCTGGGGCCTTCCTAAGCAGAGTTATGGGCCCGACAACAGGGCAGGGCGAATTTGGTCCAAAAAATCTCCAAATCCAATCCAAAACATGCCCTTAGAGGGGACTCTGATGAACAGACCAGGCCAAGTTTAGGGCCTTCCTAGGCAGAGTTATGGGCCCGACAAAAGGGCAGGGCGAATATGGTCCAAAAAATCTCCAAATCGAGTCCAAAACACGCCTGTAGAGGTGACTCTGATGAACAGGCCAGGCCAAGTTTGGGGCCTCTGGGGCCTTCCTAGGCAGAGTTATGAGCCCGACAAAGGGGGAGGGCGAATTTGGTCCCAAAAATCTCCAAATCCAATCCAAAACATGCCCGTAGAGGGGACTCTGATGAACAGACCAGGCCAAGTTTGGGGCCTCTGGGGCCTTCCTAGGCAGAGTTATGGGCCTGACAAAAGGGCAGGGCGAATATGGTCCAAAAAATCTCCAAATCCAGTCCAAAACACGCCTGTAGAGGTGACTCTGATGAACAGGCCAGGCCAAGTTTGGGGCCTCTGGGGCCTTCCTAGGCAGAGTTATGAGCCCGACAAAGGGGGAGGGCGAATTTGGTCCCAAAAATCTCCAAATCCAATCCAAAACATGCCCTTAGAGGGTACTCTGATGAACAGACCAGGCCAAGTTTGGGGCCTCTGGGGCCTTCCTAAGCAGAGTTATGGGCCCGACAACAGGGCAGGGCGAATTTGGTCCAAAAAATCTCCAAATCCAATCCAAAACATGCCCTTAGAGGGGACTCTGATGAACAGACCAGGCCAAGTTTGGGGCCTCTGGGGGCTTCCTAGGCAGAGTTATGGGCCCGACAAAAGGGCAGGGCGAATATGGTCAAAAAAATCTCAAAATCCAATCCAAAACACGCCCGTAGAGGGGACTCTGATGAACAGGCCAGGCCAAGTTAGGGGCCTCTGGGGGCTTCCTAAGCAGAGTTATGGGTCCGACAAAGGGGGAGGATGAATTTGGTCCAAAAAATCTCTAAATCCAATCCAAAACATGCTCTTAGAGGGGACTCTGATGAACAGGCCAGCCCAAGTTTGGGGCCTCTGGGGCCTTCCTAGGCAGAGTTATGGGACCGACAAAAGGGCAGGGCGAATTTGGTCTAAAAAATCTCAAAATACAATCCAAAACACGCCCGTAGAGGGGACTCTGATGAACAAGCCAGGCCAAGTTTGGGGCCTCTGGGGGCTTCCTAGGCAGAGTTATGGGCCCGACAAAAGGGCAGGGCGAATATGGTCCAAAAAATCTCAAAATCCAATCCAAAACGCGCCCGTAGAGGGGACTCTGATGAACAGGCCAGGCCAAGTTTGGGGCCTCTGGGGCCTTCCTAGGCAGAGTTATGAGCCCGACAAAGGGGGAGGGCGAATTTGGTCCCAAAAATCTCCAAATCCAATCCAAAACATGCCCTTAGAGGGGACTCTGATGAACAGACCAGGCCAAGTTTGGGGCCTCTGGGGCCTTCCTAGGCAGAGTTATGGACCCAACAACAGGGCAGGGCGAATTTGGTCAAAAAAATCTCCAAATCCAGTCCAAAACACGACCTTAGAGGGGACTCTGATGAACAGGCCAGGCCAAGTTTGGGGCCTCTGGGGCCTTCCTAGGCAGAGTTATGGGCCCGACAAAAGGGCAGGGCGAATTTGGTCAAAAAAATCTCAAAATCCAATCCAAAAAATGCCCGTAGAGGGGACTCTGATGAACAGGCCAGCCCAAGTTTGGGCCTCTGGGGCCTTCCTAGGCAGAGTTATGAGCCCGACAAAGGGGGAGGGCGAATTTGGTCCCAAAAATCTCCAAATCCAATCCAAAACATGCCCTTAGAGGGGACTCTGATGAACAGGCCAGGCCAAGTTTGGGGCCTCTGGGGCCTTCCTAGGCAGAGTTATGAGCCCGACAAAGGGGGAGGGCAAATTTGGTCCCAAAAATCTCCAAATCCAATCCAAAACATGCCCTTAGAGGGGACTCTGATGAACAGACCAGGCCAAGTTTGGGGCCTCTGGGGCCTTCCTAGGCAGAGTTATGGGCCCGACAAAAGGGCAGGGCGAATTTGGTCAAAAAAATCTCAAAATCCAATCCAAAAAATGCCCGTAGAGGGGACTCTGATGAACAGGCCAGGCCAAGTTTGAGGCTTCTGGGGGCTTCCTAAGCAGAGTTATGGGCCCGACAAAGGGGGAGGATGAATTTGGTCCAAAAAATCTCTAAATCCAATCCAAAACATGCTCTTAGAGGGGACTCTGATGAACAGGCCAGCCCAAGTTTGGGGCCTCTGGGGCCTTCCTAGGCAGAGTTATGGGCCCGACAAAAGGGCAGGGCGAATTTGGTCAAAAAAATCTCAAAATCCAATCCAAAAAATGCCCGTAGAGGGGACTCTGATGAACAGGCCAGGCCAAGTTTGAGGCTTCTGGGGGCTTCCTAAGCAGAGTTATGGGCCCGACAAAGGGGGAGGATGAATTTGGTCCAAAAAATCTCTAAATCCAATCCAAAACATGCTCTTAGAGGGGACTCTGATGAACAGGCCAGCCCAAGTTTGGGGCCTCTGGGGCCTTCCTAGGCAGAGTTATGGGACCGACAAAAGGGCAGGGCGAATATGGTCCAAAAAATCTCAAAATCCAATCCAAAACTCGCCCGTAGAGGGGACTCTGATGAACAGGCCAGGCCAAGTTTGGGGCCTCTGGGGGCTCCCTAAGCAGAGTTATGGGCCCGACAAAAGGGCAGGGCGAATTTGGTCCAAAAAATCTCAAAATCCAATCCAAAAAATGCCCGTAGAGGGGACTCTGATGAACAGACCAGGCCAAGTTTGGGGCCTCTGGAGCCATCCTAGGCAGAGTTATGGACCCAGAAACAGGGCAGGGCGAATTTGGTCCAAAAAATCTCAAAATCCAATCCAAAACATGCCCTTAGAGGGGACTCTGATGAACAGGCCAGGCCAAGTTTGGGGCCTCTGGGGCCTTCCTAGGCAGAGTTATGGGCCCGACAAAAGGGCAGGGCGAATTTGGTCAAAAAAATCTCAAAATCCGTAGAGGGGACTCTGATGAACAGACCAGGCCAAGTTTGGGGCCTCTGGAGCCATCCTAGGCAGAGTTATGGACCCAGAAACAGGGCAGGGCGAATTTGGTCCAAAAAATCTCCAAATCCAATCCAAAACATGCCCTTAGAGGGGACTCTGATGAACAGGCCAGGCCAAGTTTGGGGCCTCTGGGGCCTTCCTAGGCAGAGTTATGGGCCCGACAAAAGGGCAGGGCGAATTTGGTCAAAAAAATCTCAAAATCCGTAGAGGGGACTCTGATGAACAGACCAGGCCAAGTTTGGGGCCTCTGGAGCCATCCTAGGCAGAGTTATGGACCCAGAAACAGGGCAGGGCGAATTTGGTCCAAAAAATCTCCAAATCCAATCCAAAACATGCCCTTAGAGGGGACTCTGATGAACAGGCCAGGCCAAGTTTGGGGCCTCTGGGGCCTTCCTAGGCAGAGTTAGGGGCCCGACAAAAGGGCAGGGCGAATTTGGTCAAAAAAATCTCAAAATCCAATCCAAAAAATTTCCGTAGAGGGGACTCTGATGAACAGGCCAGGCCAAGTTTGGGGCCTCTGGGGGCTTCCTAGGCAGAGTTATGGGCCCGACAAAAGGGCAGGGCGAATATGGTCCAAAAAATCTCAAAATCCAATCCAAAACTCACCCGTAGAGGGGACTCTGATGAACAGGCCAGGCCAAGTTTGGGGCCTCTGGGGGCTCCCTAAGCAGAGTTATGGGCCCGACAAAGGGGGAGGATGAATTTGGTCCAAAAAATCTCTAAATCCAATCCAAAACATGCTCTTAGAGGGGACTCTGATGAACAGGCCAGCCCAAGTTTGGGGCCTCTGGGGCCTTCCTAGGCAGAGTTATGGGACCGACAAAGGGCAGGGCGAATTTGGTCAAAAAAATCTCCAAATCCAGTCCAAAACACGACCTTAGAGGGGACTCTGATGAACAGGCCAGGCCAAGTTTGAGGCTTCTGGGGGCTTCCTAAGCAGAGTTATGGGCCCGACAAAAGGGCAGGGTGAATTTGGTCCAAAAAATCTCCAAATCGAATCCAAAACACGCCCGTAGAGGGGACTCTGATGAACAGGCCAGGCCGAGTTAGGGGCCTCTGGGGGCTTCCTAAGCAGAGTTATGGGCCCGACAAAGGGGGAGGATGAATTTGGTCCAAAAAATCTCTAAATCCAATCCAAAACATGCTCTTAGAGGGGACTCTGATGAACAGGCCAGCCCAAGTTTGGGGCCTCTGGGGCCTTCCTAGGCAGAGTTATGGGACCGACAAAAGGGCAGGGCGAATTTGGTCTAAAAAATCTCAAAATACAATCCAAAACACGCCCGTAGAGGGGACTCTGATGAACAAGCCAGGCCAAGTTTGGGGCCTCTGGGGGCTTCCTAGGCAGAGTTATGGGCCCGACAAAAGGGCAGGGCGAATATGGTCCAAAAAATCTCCAAATCGAATCCAAAACACGCCCGTAGAGGGGACTCTGATGAACAGGCCAGGCCAAGTTAGGGGCCTCTGGGGGCTTCCTAAGCAGAGTTATGGGTCCGACAAAGGGGGAGGATGAATTTGGTCCAAAAAATCTCTAAATCCAATCCAAAACATGCTCTTAGAGGGGACTCTGATGAACAGGCCAGCCCAAGTTTGGGGCCTCTGGGGCCTTCCTAGGCAGAGTTATGGGACCGACAAAAGGGCAGGGCGAATTTGGTCTAAAAAATCTCAAAATACAATCCAAAACACGCCCGTAGAGGGGACTCTGATGAACAGGCCAGGCCAAGTTTGGGGCCTCTGGGGCCTTCCTAGGCAGAGTTATGAGCCCGACAAAGGGGGAGGGCGAATTTGGTCCCAAAAATCTCCAAATCCAATCCAAAACATGCCCTTAGAGGGGACTCTGATGAACAGACCAGGCCAAGTTTGGGGCCTCTGGGGGCTTCCTAGGCAGAGTTATGGGCCCGACAAAAGGGCAGGGCGAATATGGTCCAAAAAATCTCAAAATCCAATCCAAAACTCACCCGTAGAGGGGACTCTGATGAACAGGCCAGGCCAAGTTTGGGGCCTCTGGGGGCTCCCTAAGCAGAGTTATGGGCCCGACAAAGGGGGAGGATGAATATGGTCCAAAAAATCTCCAAATCGAATCCAAAACACGCCCGTAGAGGGGACTCTGATGAACAGGCCAGGCCAAGTTAGGGGCCTCTGGGGGCTTCCTAAGCAGAGTTATGGGTCCGACAAAGGGGGAGGATGAATTTGGTCCAAAAAATCTCTAAATCCAATCCAAAACATGCTCTTAGAGGGGACTCTGATGAACAGGCCAGCCCAAGTTTGGGGCCTCTGGGGCCTTCCTAGGCAGAGTTATGGGACCGACAAAAGGGCAGGGCGAATTTGGTCTAAAAAATCTCAAAATCCAATCCAAAACACGCCCGTAGAGGGGACTCTGATGAACAAGCCAGGCCAAGTTTGGGGCCTCTGGGGGCTTCCTAGGCAGAGTTATGGGCCCGACAAAAGGGCAGGGCGAATTTGGTCCCAAAAATCTCCAAATCCAATCCAAAACATGCCCTTAGAGGGGACTCTGATGAACAGACCAGGCCAAGTTTGGGGCCTCTGGGGCCTTCCTAGGCAGAGTTATGGGCCCGACAAAAGGGCAGGGCGAATTTGGTCAAAAAAATCTCAAAATCCGTAGAGGGGACTCTGATGAACAGACCAGGCCAAGTTTGGGGCCTCTGGAGCCATCCTAGGCAGAGTTATGGACCCAGAAACAGGGCAGGGCGAATTTGGTCCAAAAAATCTCCAAATCCAATCCAAAACATGCCCTTAGAGGGGACTCTGATGAACAGGCCAGGCCAAGTTTGGGGCCTCTGGGGCCTTCCTAGGCAGAGTTATGGGCCCGACAAAGGGCAGGGCGAATTTGGTCAAAAAAATCTCAAAATCCGTAGAGGGGACTCTGATGAACAGACCAGGCCAAGTTTGGGGCCTCTGGAGCCATCCTAGGCAGAGTTATGGACCCAGAAACAGGGCAGGGCGAATTTGGTCCAAAAAATCTCCAAATCCAATCCAAAACATGCCCTTAGAGGGGACTCTGATGAACAGGCCAGGCCAAGTTTGGGGCCTCTGGGGGCTTCCTAGGCAGAGTTATGGGCCCGACAAAAGGGCAGGGCGAATATGGTCCAAAAAATCTCAAAATCCAATCCAAAACTCACCCGTAGAGGGGACTCTGATGAACAGGCCAGGCCAAGTTTGGGGCCTCTGGGGGCTCCTTAAGCAGAGTTATGGGCCCGACAAAGGGGGAGGATGAATTTGGTCCAAAAAATCTCTAAATCCAATCCAAAACATGCTCTTAGAGGGGACTCTGATGAACAAGCCAGCCCAAGTTTGGGGCCTCTGGGGCCTTCCTAGGCAGAGTTATGGGACCGACAAAGGGCAGGGCGAATTTGGTCAAAAAAATCTCCAAATCCAGTCCAAAACACGACCTTAGAGGGGACTCTGATGAACAGGCCAGGCCAAGTTTGAGGCTTCTGGGGGCTTCCTAAGCAGAGTTATGGGCCCGACAAAAGGGCAGGGTGAATTTGGTCCAAAAAATCTCCAAATCGAATCCAAAACACGCCCGTAGAGGGGACTCTGATGAACAGGCCAGGCCGAGTTAGGGGCCTCTGGGGGCTTCCTAAGCAGAGTTATGGGCCCGACAAAGGGGGAGGATGAATTTGGTCCAAAAAATCTCTAAATCCAATCCAAAACATGCTCTTAGAGGGGACTCTGATGAACAGGCCAGCCCAAGTTTGGGGCCTTCCTAGGCAGAGTTATGGGACCGACAAAAGGGCAGGGCGAATTTGGTCTAAAAAATCTCAAAATACAATCCAAAACATGCCCGTAGAGGGGACTCTGATGAACAAGCCAGGCCAAGTTTGGGGCCTCTGGGGGCTTCCTAGGCAGAGTTATGGGCCCGACAAAAGGGCAGGGCGAATATGGTCCAAAAAATCTCCAAATCGAATCCAAAACACGCCCGTAGAGGGGACTCTGATGAACAGGCCAGGCCAAGTTAGGGGCCTCTGGGGGCTTCCTAAGCAGAGTTATGGGTCCGACAAAGGGGGAGGATGAATTTGGTCCAAAAAATCTCTAAATCCAATCCAAAACATGCTCTTAGAGGGGACTCTGATGAACAGGCCAGCCCAAGTTTGGGGCCTCTGGGGCCTTCCTAGGCAGAGTTATGGGACCGACAAAAGGGCAGGGCGAATTTGGTCTAAAAAATCTCAAAATACAATCCAAAACACGCCCGTAGAGGGGACTCTGATGAACAGGCCAGGCCAAGTTTGGGGCCTCTGGGGCCTTCCTAGGCAGAGTTATGAGCCCGACAAAGGGGGAGGGCGAATTTGGTCCCAAAAATCTCCAAATCCAATCCAAAACATGCCCTTAGAGGGGACTCTGATGAACAGACCAGGCCAAGTTTGGGGCCTCTGGGGGCTTCCTAGGCAGAGTTATGGGCCCGACAAAAGGGCAGGGCGAATATGGTCCAAAAAATCTCAAAATCCAATCCAAAACTCACCCGTAGAGGGGACTCTGATGAACAGGCCAGGCCAAGTTTGGGGCCTCTGGGGGCTCCCTAAGCAGAGTTATGGGCCCGACAAAGGGGGAGGATGAATTTGGTCCAAAAAATCTCTAAATCCAATCCAAAACATGCTCTTAGAGGGGACTCTGATGAACAGGCCAGCCCAAGTTTGGGGCCTCTGGGGCCTTCCTAGGCAGAGTTATGGGACCGACAAAAGGGCAGGGCGAATTTGGTCTAAAAAATCTCAAAATACAATCCAAAACACGCCCGTAGAGGGGACTCTGATGAACAGACCAGGCCAAGTTTGGGGCCTCTGGGGGCTTCCTAGGCAGAGTTATGGGCCCGACAAAAGGGCAGGGCGAATATGGTCCAAAAAATCTCCAAATCGAATCCAAAACACGCCCGTAGAGGGGACTCTGATGAACAGGCCAGGCCAAGTTAGGGGCCTCTGGGGGCTTCCTAAGCAGAGTTATGGGTCCGACAAAGGGGGAGGATGAATTTGGTCCAAAAAATCTCTAAATCCAATCCAAAACATGCTCTTAGAGGGGACTCTGATGAACAGGCCAGCCCAAGTTTGGGGCCTCTGGGGCCTTCCTAGGCAGAGTTATGGGACCGACAAAAGGGCAGGGCGAATTTGGTCTAAAAAATCTCAAAATCCAATCCAAAACACGCCCGTAGAGGGGACTCTGATGAACAAGCCAGGCCAAGTTTGGGGCCTCTGGGGGCTTCCTAGGCAGAGTTATGGGCCCGACAAAAGGGCAGGGCGAATATGGTCCAAAAAATATCAAAATCCAATCCAAAACGCGCCCGTAGAGGGGACTCTGATGAACAGGCCAGGCCAAGTTTGGGGCCTCTGGGGGCTCCCTAAGCAGAGTTATGGGCCCGACAAAGGGGGAGGATGAATTTGGTCCAAAAAATCTCTAAATCCAATCCAAAACATGCTCTTAGAGGGGACTCTGATGAACAGGCCAGCCCAAGTTTGGGGCCTCTGGGGCCTTCCTAGGCAGAGTTATGGGACCGACAAAAGGGCAGGGCGAATTTGGTCTAAAAAATCTCAAAATACAATCCAAAACACGCCCGTAGAGGGGACTCTGATGAACAGACCAGGCCAAGTTTGGGGCCTCTGGGGGCTTCCTAGGCAGAGTTATGGGCCCGACAAAAGGGCAGGGCGAATATGGTCCAAAAAATCTCCAAATCGAATCCAAAACACGCCCGTAGAGGGGACTCTGATGAACAGGCCAGGCCAAGTTAGGGGCCTCTGGGGGCTTCCTAAGCAGAGTTATGGGTCCGACAAAGGGGGAGGATGAATTTGGTCCAAAAAATCTCTAAATCCAATCCAAAACATGCTCTTAGAGGGGACTCTGATGAACAGGCCAGCCCAAGTTTGGGGCCTCTGGGGCCTTCCTAGGCAGAGTTATGGGACCGACAAAAGGGCAGGGCGAATTTGGTCTAAAAAATCTCAAAATCCAATCCAAAACACGCCCGTAGAGGGGACTCTGATGAACAAGCCAGGCCAAGTTTGGGGCCTCTGGGGGCTTCCTAGGCAGAGTTATGGGCCCGACAAAAGGGCAGGGCGAATATGGTCCAAAAAATCTCAAAATCCAATCCAAAACGCGCCCGTAGAGGGGACTCTGATGAACAGGCCAGGCCAAGTTAGGGGCCTCTGGGGGCTTCCTAAGCAGAGTTATGGGTCCGACAAAGGGGGAGGATGAATTTGGTCCAAAAAATCTCTAAATCCAATCCAAAACATGCTCTTAGAGGGGACTCTGATGAACAGGCCAGCCCAAGTTTGGGGCCTCTGGGGCCTTCCTAGGCAGAGTTATGGGACCGACAAAAGGGCAGGGCGAATTTGGTCTAAAAAATCTCAAAATCCAATCCAAAACACGCCCGTAGAGGGGACTCTGATGAACAAGCCAGGCCAAGTTTGGGGCCTCTGGGGGCTTCCTAGGCAGAGTTATGGGCCCGACCAAAGGGCAGGGCGAATATGGTCCAAAAAATCTCAAAATCCAATCCAAAACGCGCCCGTAGAGGGGACTCTGATGAACAGGCCAGGCCAAGTTTGGGGCCTCTGGGGCCTTCCTAGGCAGAGTTATGAGCCCGACAAAGGGGGAGGGCGAATTTGGTCCCAAAAATCTCCAAATCCAATCCAAAACATGCCCTTAGAGGGGACTCTGATGAACAGACCAGGCCAAGTTTGGGGCCTCTGGGGCCTTCCTAGGCAGAGTTATGGACCCAACAACAGGGCAGGGCGAATTTGGTCAAAAAAATCTCCAAATCCAGTCCAAAACACGACCTTAGAGGGGACTCTGATGAACAGGCCAGGCCAAGTTTGGGGCCTCTGGGGCCTTCCTAGGCAGAGTTATGGGCCCGACAAAAGGGAAGGGCGAATTTGGTCAAAAAAATCTCAAAATCCAATCAAAAAAATGCCCGTAGAGGGGACTCTGATGAACAGGCCAGCCCAAGTTTGGGCCTCTGGGGCCTTCCTAGGCAGAGTTATGGGACCGACAAAAGGGCAGGGCGAATATGGTCCAAAAAATCTCCAAATCCAATCCAAAACTCGCCCGTAGAGGGGACTCTGATGAACAGGCCAGGCCAAGTTTGGGGCCTCTGGGGGCTCCCTAAGCAGAGTTATGGGCCCGACAAAAGGGCAGGGCGAATTTGGTCCAAAAAATCTCAAAATCCAATCCAAAAAATGCCCGTAGAGGGGACTCTGATGAACAGACCAGGCCAAGTTTGGGGCCTCTGGAGCCATCCTAGGCAGAGTTATGGACCCAGAAACAGGGCAGGGCGAATTTGGTCCAAAAAATCTCCAAATCCAATCCAAAACATGCCCTTAGAGGGGACTCTGATGAACAGGCCAGGCCAAGTTTGGGGCCTCTGGGGCCTTCCTAGGCAGAGTTATGAGCCCGACAAAGGGGGAGGGCGAATTTGGTCCCAAAAATCTCCAAATCCAATCCAAAACATGCCCTTAGAGGGGACTCTGATGAACAGACCAGGCCAAGTTTGGGGCCTCTGGGGCCTTCCTAGGCAGAGTTATGGGCCCGACAAAAGGGCAGGGCGAATTTGGTCAAAAAAATCTCAAAATCCAATCCAAAAAATGCCGTAGAGGGGACTCTGATGAACAGGCCAGGCCAAGTTTGAGGCTTCTGGGGGCTTCCTAAGCAGAGTTATGGGCCCGACAAAGGGGGAGGATGAATTTGGTCCAAAAAATCTCTAAATCCAATCCAAAACATGCTCTTAGAGGGGACTCTGATGAACAGGCCAGCCCAAGTTTGGGGCCTCTGGGGCCTTCCTAGGCAGAGTTATGGGACCGACAAAAGGGCAGGGCGAATATGGTCCAAAAAATCTCAAAATCCAATCCAAAACTCGCCCGTAGAGGGGACTCTGATGAACAGGCCAGGCCAAGTTTGGGGCCTCTGGGGGCTCCCTAAGCAGAGTTATGGGCCCGACAAAAGGGCAGGGCGAATTTGGTCCAAAAAATCTCAAAATCCAATCCAAAAAATGCCCGTAGAGGGGACTCTGATGAACAGACCAGGCCAAGTTTGGGGCCTCTGGAGCCATCCTAGGCAGAGTTATGGACCCAGAAACAGGGCAGGGCGAATTTGGTCAAAAAAATCTCCAAATCCAATCCAAAACATGCCCTTAGAGGGGACTCTGATGAACAGGCCAGGCCAAGTTTGGGGCCTCTGGGGCCTTCCTAGGCAGAGTTATGGGCCCGACAAAAGGGCAGGGCGAATTTGGTCAAAAAATCTCAAAATCCGTAGAGGGGACTCTGATGAACAGACCAGGCCAAGTTTGGGGCCTCTGGAGCCATCCTAGGCAGAGTTATGGACCCAGAAACAGGGCAGGGCGAATTTGGTCCAAAAAATCTCCAAATCCAATCCAAAACATGCCCTTAGAGGGGACTCTGATGAACAGGCCAGGCCAAGTTTGGGGCCTCTGGGGCCTTCCTAGGCAGAGTTATGGACCCAGAAACAGGGCAGGGCGAATTTGGTCCAAAAAATCTCCAAATCCAATCCAAAACATGCCCTTAGAGGGGACTCTGATGAACAGGCCAGGCCAAGTTTGGGGCCTCTGGGGCCTTCCTAGGCAGAGTTAGGGGCCCGACAAAAGGGCAGGGCGAATTTGGTCAAAAAAATCTCAAAATCCAATCCAAAAAATTTCCGTAGAGGGGACTCTGATGAACAGGCCAGGCCAAGTTTGGGGCCTCTGGGGCCTTCCTAGGCAGAGTTATGAGCCCGACAAAGGGGGAGGGCGAATTTGGTCCCAAAAATCTCCAAATCCAATCCAAAACATGCCCTTAGAGGGGACTCTGATGAACAGACCAGGCCAAGTTTGGGGCCTCTGGGGCCTTCCTAGGCAGAGTTATGGACCCAACAACAGGGCAGGGCGAATTTGGTCAAAAAAATCTCCAAATCCAGTCCAAAACACGCCCGTAGAGGGGACTCTGATGAACAAGCCAGGCCAAGTTTGGGGCCTCTGGGGGCTTCCTAGGCAGAGTTATGGGCCCGACAAAAGGGCAGGGCGAATATGGTCCAAAAAATCTCAAAATCCAATCCAAAACTCGCCCGTAGAGGGGACTCTGATGAACAGGCCAGGCCAAGTTTGGGGCCTCTGGGGGCTCCCTAAGCAGAGTTATGGGCCCGACAAAAGGGCAGGGTGAATTTGGTCCAAAAAATCTCTAAATCCAATCCAAAACACGCCCGTAGAGGGGACTCTGATGAACAGGCCAGGCCAAGTTAGGGGCCTCTGGGGGCTTCCTAAGCAGAGTTATGGGCCCGACAAAGGGGGAGGATGAATTTGGTCCAAAAAATCTCTAAATCCAATCCAAAACATGCTCTTAGAGGGGACTCTGATGAACAGGCCAGCCCAAGTTTGGGGCCTCTGGGGCCTTCCAAGGCAGAGTTATGGGACCGACAAAAGGGCAGGGCGAATTTGGTCTAAAAAATCTCAAAATCCAATCCTAAACACGCCCGTAGAGGGGACTCTGATGAACAAGCCAGGCCAAGTTTGGGGCCTCTGGGGGCTCCCTAAGCAGAGTTATGGGCCTGACAAAAGGGCAGGGCGAATATGGTCCAAAAAATCTCAAAATCCAATCCAAAACACGCCCGTAGAGGGGACTCTGATGAACAAGCCAGGCCAAGTTTGGGGCCTCTGGGGCCTTCCTAGGCAGAGTTATGGGCCCGACAAAAGGGCAGGGCGAATTTGGTCCAAAAAATCTCTAAATCCAATCCAAAACACGCCCGTAGAGGGGACTCTGATGAACAGGCCAGGCCAAGTTAGGGGCCTCTGGGGGCTTCCTAAGCAGAGTTATGGGCCCGACAAAGGGGGAGGATGAATTTGGTCCAAAAAATCTCTAAATCCAATCCAAAACATGCTCTTAGAGGGGACTCTGATGAACAGGCCAGCCCAAGTTTGGGGCCTCTGGGGCCTTCCTAGGCAGAGTTATGGGACCGACAAAAGGGCAGGGCGAATTTGGTCTAAAAAATCTCAAAATCCAATCCAAAACACGCCCGTAGAGGGGACTCTGATGAACAAGCCAGGCCAAGTTTGGGGCCTCTGGGGGCTTCCTAGGCAGAGTTATGGGCCTGACAAAAGGGCAGGGCGAATATGGTCCAAAAAATCTCAAAATCCAATCCAAAACACGCCCGTAGAGGGGACTCTGATGAACAAGCCAGGCCAAGTTTGGGGCCTCTGGGGCCTTCCTAGGCAGAGTTATGGGCCCGACAAAAGGGCAGGGCGAATTTGGTCAAAAAAATCTCAAAATTCAATCCAAAAAATGCCCGTAGAGGGGACTCTGATGAACAGGCCAGCCCAAGTTTGGGGCCTCTGGGGCCTTCCTAGGCAGAGTTATGAGCCCGACAAAGGGGGAGGGCGAATTTGGTCCCAAAAATCTCCAAATCCAATCCAAAACATGCCCTTAGAGGGGACTCTGATGAACAGACCAGGCCAAGTTTGGGGCCTCTGGGGGCTTCCTAGGCAGAGTTATGGACCCAACAACAGGGCAGGGCGAATTTGGTCAAAAAAATCTCCAAATCCAGTCCAAAACACGACCTTAGAGGGGACTCTGATGAACAGGCCAGGCCAAGTTTGGGGCCTCTGGGGCCTTCCTAAGCAGAGTTATGGGCCCGACAACAGGGCAGGGCGAATTTGGTCCAAAAAATCTCAAAATCCAATCCAAAAAATGCCCGTAGAGGGGACTCTGATGAACAGGCCAGGCCAAGTTTGAGGCTTCTGGGGGCTTCCTAAGCAGAGTTATGGGCCCGACAAAAGGGCAGGGTGAATTTGGTCCAAAAAATCTCCAAATCGAATCCAAAACACGCCCGTAGAGGGGACTCTGATGAACAGGCCAGGCCAAGTTAGGGGCCTCTGGGGGCTTCCTAAGCAGAGTTATGGGCCCGACAAAGGGGGAGGATGAATTTGGTCCAAAAAATCTCCAAATCCAATCCAAAACATGCCCTTAGAGGGGACTCTGATTAACAGGCCAGGCCAAGTTTGAGGCTTCTGGGGGCTTCCTAAGCAGAGTTATGGGCCCGACAAAAGGGCAGGGTGAATTTGGTCCAAAAAATCTCAAAATCCAATCCAAAACACGCCCGTAGAGGGGACTCTGATGAACAAGCCAGGCCAAGTTTGGGGCCTCTGGGGGCTTCCTAAGCAGAGTTATGGGCCCGACAAAGGGGAGGACGAATATGGTCCAAAAAATCTCTAAATCCAGTCCAAAACAAGCCCGTAGAGGGGACTCTGATGAACAGGCCAGGCCAAGTTTGGGGCCTCTGGGGCCTTCCTAGGCAGAGTTATGGGCCTGACAAAGGGGAGGACGAATATGGTCCAAAAAATCTCAAAATACAATTCAAAGCATTCTCTTAGAGGGGACTCTGATGAACAGGCAAGGCCAAGTTTGGGGCCTCTGGGGCCTTCCTAAGCAGAGTTATGGGCCCGACAACAGGGCAGGGCGAATTTGGTCCAAAAAATCTCCAAATCCAATCCAAAACATGCCCTTAGAGGGGACTCTGATGAACAGACCAGGCCAAGTTTGGGGCCTCTGGGGCCTTCCTAGGCAGAGTTATGGGCCCGACAAAAGGGCAGGGCGAATTTGGTCCCAAAAATCTCCAAATCCAATCCAAAACATGCCCTTAGAGGGGACTCTGATGAACAGACCAGGCCAAGTTTGGGGCCTCTGGGGCCTTCCTAGGCAGAGTTATGGGCCCGACAAAAGGGCAAGAAAAATTTGGTCCAAAAAATCTTCAAATCCAATCCAAAACACGCCTGTAGAGGGGACTCTGATGAACAGGCCAGGCCAAGTTTGGGGCCTCTGGGGCCTTCCTAGGCAGAGTTATGGGCCCGACAAAAGGGCAGGGCAAATATGGTCCAAAAAATCTCCAAATCCAGTCCAAAACACGCACGTAGAGGGAACTCTGATGAACAGACCAGGCCAAGTTTGGGGCCTCTGGGGCCTTCCTAGGCAGAGTTATGGGCCCGACAAAAGAGCAGGGTGAATTTGGTCCAAAAAATCTCCAAGTCCAGTCCAAATCATGCCCCTAGAGGGGACTCTGAGGAATAGGCCAGGCCAAGTTTGGGGCCTTCCTAAGTCCTAATATCTCTTTCTCTAACCCTCAGGTGCCTGGTTTTGTTCCTACACTGCCATGTCCCCTGGACTATTTTATTTCACAAGGGCCCCTCCCCATTTCTGGAGGGGGTGGCCCTGACACCCTCAGGTGCCTGGGTCCTCCCTACACTGCCACATTCCTTGAACTGACAGGTTGGGTGACCGGTTTTATTTAACAGGGGCCCCTCCCCATTTCTGGGGAGCTGCCCTGACACTTTGGTGTCAGTTGACCAATCGCTGCGTCTATAGACAAGCAGATCGATTGAATCTTCACTAATCCTCAGGCAGATACCCCTCTTTGGGGCTACCATTCCTGCCTTTGGTTTCTCAATCATTTTGAGTTCCCATGATCCTTTGGGGCTGACTGTTTGATGGACTTCGACCATTTTCCAGAATTTTCCAGTTTGATTAAGCTCACATTTACATTTAGTCATTTAGCAGATGCTCTTATTCAGAGGCTCAATTGGGTTTTTGATACCCGCCGCCGCTTACCGCTCTCACCGTTGAAAGGTTTGCTACCTCAGTTGATGTGGTCTCCCTGAAACATGTCAAGGCCTCATCCGGATCCCTCGGCAGACTCCTGACGTAGGGGTTCCATAACGGGTTTTCCATGGCTTTGGTGAGTATGTTTTCACGAGGTATAGTTATCGTCGGTAGAAGATTGGTGGGTCTAGTGGTTTAGCACAATGGGACATATTCCCCGGACTCACCCGCCGACAAACCTAGGCCCTAGCCGCTGGTAGAAGCTTGTAGGGAGTTCCAAGGCTCGATAGGAGCCTTACCTCCCTTCCGCCAGAACTCTCCTTAGCCCCTGCTGGACAAGCTGTGACAGGACCAGCTTGTCTGGGTGGGATGGAGACTTTGATCCACTTTGGGCAGGCTGTGATCACAAGCAGTCTGTCTGAGCAAGTGGTTCTTCAGGCCCTCTCCGGGCAGGCTGTGGTAACCTTGCGGTGTTAACAAGCAGTCTGTTTGGGTGGGCGGTAAGTATGCGGCCCTCCTGGGTCCCATTTGGGACAGCACGCAGGATGTGGTGGTCCAGGGCTCAGGACCTTGATCGTAGCCCAGTCTTCTACGGGGGGTAGCCCCACTCATGCACCACTGCACCTTTGACTGATCCTGATCATCACCCTTTAGCCTGAGGGGTGTGATCAAACCCATACCCCAGGATACGCTTTTGCCTCCCTGGTTCCTGGCGCTTGTCGGCTTCCTCATGAGAAATGTCTTCTCTTGGACATTCTCTTGCACATTTTGTGCCTCTTACTGGGTATCCATTCTACCCCAACATTTTCCGTGTGGCGAGAGCAGTGGGCAGGATCCAAGGTAAGAATTGCACAATTTGGCTTATTAGCTCAACACTGATTGTTAAACAAACTTTTTATATTTTATTCCACATTACCTTAGACCAGTGGTTCTCAACCCTGGTCCCCTTATCCTGCATGTTTTAGATGTTTCCCTGCTCCAACACACCTGATTCAAATGAATGGTCGTTAACAGGCTTCTGCATAACGACCCATTCATTTGAATCAGGTGTGTTGGAGCAGGGAAACATCTAAAACATGCTGGACAACATGCTGGACAGGGGATCCCTGAGGTTCAGGGTTGAGAACCACTGCCTTAGACTCTCCAATTCATCCTAAAAATAGGCTCGCCTCTCCCTCCCCTCATAATGCACAATCAACATTTCAAAAAAAAATCACAAAAAAATAAAGTTCAATTTGACCCCCCCCCCCCCCCCCCGATGCATGCACACACATCTAGTGGCCCTCATCTCCTATTACACCAACACCTCACCCATATCTAGCTTCCATTTCTCACACCTTATTCCCCACTTATCCCTACCCTCTAGTTGAACTCACCAACTCCTTTTCGATTCCCCTCCATTCCCAGTAACCCCAGCTTAGACCCCACCCTTATCTCCTCGGTCACCAATCTCTCAGCCCTGTAAAGATATTATTCCTCCTGATGTCTCACCATTTTCTTATTCAATACCCTCATTCTTGAATCGCACCAATTTCCTCTCACATAATTACACTGATCTTCAACATTGTCTTACCCTCATATCAAACACCTGCAGCACCAACCAATCTTATGCCACAACTTTTCTCAATCACCTAGTTACCTACAAGTATGGACAGGATTCCTACCTTACTTGACCTGGTTTCTCTTGTCATGTCAACCCTGGCAATTCATTACCAACCCTGGCAGTTCACTCCCAATTTGAGCCTCTGGGTTAGGGTCAGCCCCAACACCAAAATGTAACCTTGTTGGAGCTTCGGACCTGTACTACACCCTGTTGTGACCAGAACCCTACCCGACTCTCTGAGTCTAACCCTAACCATTTGGGAACTATGCCTAAACCTAAAACTGGATGCACAGCATCCTCCTCCACTCCATTTTAACAAGCTCTCATTGATTGTCTCTGCCCACCCTCCCCGTGCCTGAAATTCTAAAGGACCTTTATTTTAAAAGGCTTTCCGCTCCTGCCACTGGTCACCCTCACCCATGGCCTTTCATTTGTTGAACCCTTGTAGGGCCCTCCCACCCCCAGTGGTCATCATCCTACCGTAATTTCACTTCATTGGCACTTTTATTTTGAAAATCCTACCATTTATCTCTGGTTACCCACACACTCACATTCTAATAGGACCCTCATTGGACCTCTCTGCTACCATCATGACTTTCCCTCTCGGGCACAATTTGAAGGGACTCTTATTTTGAAGGACTTTCCTTTCACCCTCCACTGTCATTCATGGTCTTCCTACAATAAGGCCCTTGTAAGCTCTTTCCTTACCCTGATTGTCCTCTTCCTAAAGGGACTTATTTCGGCTTTCCGCCACCGAGTACCTTTGACCTTGTACTCCCCCATGGCGGGCCCTCCTACTCGCTCATCAGCCTTCTCACCCTTTTCAGGACTTATTTTGAAAACCCCATCCTTTACTCCAACAGCCCCTATCCCCCCTACCACCTGGGACCTCACCAAACAACCCCGCCCATTATCTATCTGTGGAGGCGGTCATGAAACTGATGTCATCTTGTACACCCAACCAATCAAGGTTGTCCTCCCCGATTGCTGGACCCCTGGGGGATAAACACATCAAATTGGGAGACTTGCCGTCTAACCCTAACCCTAGGGGGACCTTCATATGACCCACTTGCATACCCATGGTCACAGAATGGGCATTACCCATCCCTGTGCAAACCACCTGCATTTTGACCCCCCAATCAAGAAGTTTTGGACCGTATCTTGAGTTCCGCATTTCCCAGTATCCCATTTTCGCAACGTGTCCCCTTGACGCCGTCACTGGGACTTGATTCAACCCTGGTGGCCCTGCCTAAGGAGAGGGGTGTCTAGTGAATTACAATAAGGCTGAAAACACCCAATGACCCTGGGTTTACTACTGATGCGTTTCCACAATTCAGGACCCTTTAATTTCAACCTGACCAACATGTATCTTTATGACTATGACCTGGCAGTTAGTAAGCTTCAAGTCTCCAGACAACAATATTTCAACCCAGGTGGTGTTAATACTGATTGATACCCAGGGACCAGTGTCCTTTCCTCCTAGTAGTGTTGCTTCAAACTTAACTATATATTGACAGAGGGATATTGTATACTACTACGCAAGCGGTTGTTCCTCTAAACATCTCCAGACTACAATATACCTACCCTGGGGTTTGTTACTCTGAGACCCCCAATGGACCATTGACTCAGGCTTAAAGTCTCCGGACACCAGCTGTTACAACCTGGATGGTGTTTGTTGTTGGTTTGAGATCTTCAAGAAGGGGACGTGGAACCTTTAACCCTCGGTCGCTAGTTTGGACTTTATAAATTCAAGCAAATCTACCTGACCTCTCAGTCTTAGTCTCCGGACACCAGTTATCGCTCAACCCCTGGAGGGTGGCGATACTCAGACTGACATCTATTATAGATGAAGACCAATGGTCTTAGACCTTTAACCACCAGCGCTCAATTGGATCGATTCTGGCCAAAACCTTTTATATAACCTCAGTCTCGGAAATTCCAGACACCGATAATATCAACCCTGGTGGTTATGATACTGTTAGACTGATTACCAGTTCTCTATACTTATTGTTGAAGACAGGTTGAGAGATTTAAAAGTGCTTTTGTGGGGTCTCACCTTAACTGTGATCCCGCAGGGTGTTTCCTCATTGATGCTACCACACCTAACCTGGCTGGGCTTTAGTGTCTACTCACCCCTACAGCTCCTTCTAATTCCAACCTTAGATTTGCCTTGATTCTCTTATCAGAAAGAAGAACTGAAGATTCTCCGTCTCACAATTCCCTCCTTCTGCTGTCTTCCTTTACCCCAAAAAAACCCTATCCTCGCCTTGGGGACCCTTGATGGCAGCTGCGTCCTTCCGGGAAATGAAGCTTGGCGCATGTTGGGATAGGCAAGACCGACCCCTGCTTTCGGGCATACTCTAATGTTTCATGACTTACTCCCCCCACTAAGAATGATCTACTTTTCCTCTTCCTATGTCGGGCTGTCATCTTGGTTTCAGTTAGATCAGCGCTCCCGTCTATCAAAGCTGTCAAGTCTTCCTCGTTGCTGTCAGCCTATCACAATGATCCCATGCCTTTGATTACGATTCTCTCCCGGTTTAGTTTGTCCATGCTATTAGGTGCGCGACCCTGCACCTCCCCACCTTAACCCTTGTCTCTGTTCTTTGACTCCTTGGCTGGGTTTTCGGCTGCAGCCACCGCCACCAGTGTCTGGATTCCGTGGGGGATTCTTCTTTGGATGTTGGGCAGGCGCCCTTTGATCACTAATTCCCCATGGGGTCTAAGCTCAACACTGTAGTACATTTATAATTCTGTAATAAGCATCACTTTAATCATCCCAGGGCTCTCCTGATTGAAATGGGTACGGTCCAGTTCCCCAATTTCACCTTGCCAGGATAACACCGCAGCCACCCATCAATCCTCTGGGAGGAAGCTTGTGATTCTCAACCTAAAACAATAAATACCCTCCCATCCCATCCTTTTGGACCACCCTTTGGGATGGGAGGTAGACTTACTTAGCCCTGTGGGCAACAGTGTCCTTTGCCCTGTGGGTGTCTGCTCTGTAGTTATTTCTCTCCCTTCCACTTCTTGACTCCTCCTTGTGATCTCTCCTGTCTATACATCCTTGAGCCTCGACCTATACCCTTAACCTAAACTCAGGACCAACACCTAAATGTAACCTTGTTGGAATTTCGGACCTGTACTAGACCCTGTTGTAACCAGAACCCGACCCTCTGACTCTAACCCTAATACAGGGCGTATCCTAAAGGATCCGGTTCTGACCTTCTTGCTACCTACAGCACCTCCTCCACTCCAATGTGACTTATTTTGGCTAACCCTCATCTCTGTCCACCTCCTCCTGTGCCTGCAATTCTAAAGGACCATCATTTGGAAAGGCTTTACGCTCATCTGCCACTGGTCATCCTCACCCATTGCCTTCCCCCACCCCCGGTGGTCATCATCCTACCATACTTTCACTTCATTGGCCCTTTTATTTTGAAAATCCTAACGCCCATCTTTGGTTACCCCCAAACTCTCATTCTAATAGGACCGTCATCGGACCTCTCTGCTACCATCATGACTTTCCCTCTCGGGCACAATTTGAAGGGACTCTTATTTTGAAGGAAATCTTTCACCCACCACTGGTCAATCATGGTCTTCCTACAATAACACCCTTGTAAGATCTTTCCTTACCCGCCGATTGCCCTCTTCCTAAATTGACTTATTTTGACAAGCCTTTTGGCTTTCTGCCACTGAGTACCTTTGACCTTAGACTTCCATCCAATAAACCCATGGCGGGTTCCCTTACTACTTACTCATCATCAGAGGACTTTTTTTGAAACCCTGTCTATTACTCCAACAACCCCCACCACCACCTTGGACCTCACCAAACAAGCCTCTCCCTCCATTATCTTTGAGGGCCACCTCCACATGTGGAGTCAGCAATCAACGTTGTCCTCTCCGATTGCTGGACCCATATGGGCTACAGACATCAAATTGGGAGACTTGCTGTCCATGCCTGTTCCCGAGGGGGACCTTCGTATGACCCACTTGCATACCAGCGGTCAAAGCACAGGTATTATCCTTCTATACAAATTACCTATATTTTGAACCACAATCAACACGTTCTTAAATCCACCAACAGGGGCAGCAATTGTGACCTTAGTATGGTAGTTATGGCAGCTGTTCGAA